>NW_025999507.1:0-387502 GCF_019419815.1 Pyrus x bretschneideri
CTTCTACAACCTCATTTGCACTAAGGACAACATCCAAAATTTGTCGGCCTTTACCAAAATCTCCTTGATGTGGAGACATTGTGCTGCCCATAACCTCCCTTAATCTTGAAGCTAGGGTTTTCGCCACAATTTTGTATAAACCAGTAACTAGGCTTATAGGCCTGTAGTTCGTCACTTTCAAAGAATCTGACTTTTTCGGAATTAGACAAATAAATGTTTCATTTGTCACCACATTTATTATCCCTGTCTCAAAGAACTCATCCATGACCTTCAAAATATCCACTTTCAAGAATTCCCAACAATGTTGAAACATTTGCAAGGAATAACCATCTGGTCCTGGCGATTTATCCCTTCCACAATCAAAGACAGCTCTTTGTACTTCTGATTCCTCAAAGGCCTCTCAAGCCAAGCTACCTCAAATTCACTTATTGAGGCCCAATTGATGCCTTCCAAGCCCCAACATGCCTCTTCGTTGCTACTAAACAGGGACTTGAAGAAGTTAACGATATGTTTTTCTATTTCTTCTGCATCCTCTAACACTCCCCTGTCATCCACTTCCAACCTTTCTATATAGTTTCTCTTCCTTCTCCCACTTGTTATTCTATGGAAAAATTTAGTATTACTGTCCCCTTCTTTAGCCCATTCCACTTTACCTTTCTGCCTCCACTTCACTTCTTCCTTATAAGCCAGATCTTCCACAAGGAAAAGTAACTATTTTTTCTTTCTTTTAGCAGCAACATCTAGCCCTTCCAACCCTTCTCTCCTATCTAAATCTTCTATGCTAGCCTTAGCATCCTTAATTTGTTTCTCGACATCATCGGAAATTTCCTTACTCCATCTTTGCAACTTTCTTTTGATAGCTTTTAACTTGTACAAAAATTTATAACCCTCCCAACCCTTCACCTACTCAGATTGCCACCATTGTTTGAAATTGTCCCTGAAATCTGGGTGTTGTAGCCACATGTTTTCGAATCTGAAAGGACTTGGCCCCCATTTCACCTTGTTAGTATCTAGCTAGATTGGACAATGATCAGAAGTGACCCTTGCCAAAGCCATTTTTCTTACCTCTGGAAAAATCTCTTCACAACCTACCGAGAACAAAAATCTGTCTAACCTCCGACACACAGGTTCTTCTTTGAAGTTTGACCAAGTAAATTGAGCATTGAGCAACTCCAGATCCTTGAGTTTTGTATCTTGGATGAAATCATTAAAATACCTCATGCTTGTAGTCATCCTTGCCCCATTTGATTTCTCATTTACAAATCTCACCACGTTAAAATGTCCTCCTACATACCATCTTGGTCGGCAAAGACCGTAAAGGCCGGCCATTTCTTCCTAGAACTCCCTTCACTTTCTATTTTTGCAAGGACCATAAACACCAGATAACCACCATTCCAATCCATTGAGGGCTTTCATTTTTATGGAGACAGAGAAAGCTCCAACCAAAGATTCAATAATTGAGATGTGTTTGGTGTTCCAAATCACAGCTATACCCCCAGATCTTCCTTGAGCAGGGGCATAAATCTACTCTTCAAATCTGCTTCCCCAAACACTAGCCACAAGTGACCTGTCAATTGATTCTTTCTTTGTTTCTTGTAAGATAATGACATCGGGCTTTAAGCGCCTGAACTGCTATTTCAAAATCAACCTCTTTTGCCTACTTCCCAATCCTTTAACATTCCAGCTAATTATCTTCATTAAATCTGACAATGCCCCTTTGAATTTTCTTTTCTCCCTTGTTTCCACCCACAAGCTTGCTAACATTGACTTTCCCAGTATTCCTTTCATGAAATAAAGACCTTTTCAGTGGCACCAAAGAAACTTTCATATTTGACATGAATTTGGTAGTTCGATTATGTGCTTCACGTTTGACTGATACGCAAGCGGACCTTTTCCTCCTACTGTACTTTAACAGTTTCTTGTTTTTTCTAGTATCCTTAAATTCAACTTGTTCCACAGCGTCTAAATCTGCTATATGATGCGACTGAGAAACAACGTCATCCTTGTTTCCATGGTTGTATCAGTGAAGAGATTGTGAAAGGCTGAGTAGCCAAGTTTGGAGAAGTCGTCAAATAATCACTATTTGAAGATCGAGAATAACCAACATTCACATTGCACAAAATTCTATAGAAAAGGGGACAAATTAACATATTTAAAATAAGTATTATGATGCAAACATTCTCAAGATAAATTAGGCTAAAAAAAGAAACGAATCTAATGATAATACTAAAGGAAAAGGAATTAAAGAAACGAAAGTAAAATAGTCGAACACAAATGAAAGAAAGACGCAGATCAAATTATCAAAAAATCTAAGTTAGAGTTGTTAAAATTCACTTTTATTTGTACAATTCAAACTTCCACACATTTATTCGTACACTTTACCAATTGTCAGACACTGCTAATTGCTAATATAGCAAGATAACGAATTCCGTGTATGAAAAAAATGATATGCAACTTCAGCTTACCATGCCAAAGAAGCTCCATAAGAGTAGTAGCTTCCTTCTTACTTCATGCATCAAAAGCATTGCAACCGTAGATCCTGAAAATTATAAAAATCCATCCAATCAAGAGACAATGTAAAAGTTGTGGGAAGGTGAATATGCAACCAAGAATCTAAGGTATACTTGACAAATTTCCAATCAAACACAAAAATCTCATCTGTTACAGATTGGACCAACAAAAGAAAAAAAAGAATCTATTAACATGATTTTCAACCTAACTATAAAGAGGAGCTTTATAACATCACCATGCCAAAACAACCAAGCTCAACAAATTAACAAACTAATTTTTCTGAATCAATAATAGCATACATATTATCAAATTATCAATCAATAATTCACATATCGTTAAGGGTTAAACACATAGATGAAGATTGAAAATTTACTCACACATCTAATATATCCTTGCATTTCTATTTGAATTCAGAGTACGTGGAAATCACATCAACAAATCAAAGCCCTAAATTTTTATCATCCTGAACTGGAGAAATCTGTCAAATCTAAAATTTTTCGTTGCATCAAAATAATTACAAATTAAACCCTCTATTCTCTTAGCTGATAATCAAAACCAAATTAGTAAATTACTCACCTAAAAGCCTATTTTTTAAACGAAAACGCAGAAGGCAAACCTGAGTCCCTAATAATCCAAAATCATGTCAAATGGAGGAAAATGATATATCAGAATCGAATACTCATATACTAATAGAAAGTTTTATCCTTATTTTGTCTAATTATAGAAATTAAAAAAAAAAAAATTAAATCAAGAAAACCAAGAGCCAGATTCAATTTTGATGCAAAGAAAGCAAAGTTAGAATATCAAGAGCCAGATTATGCAATTAAATCAGAGAAAACTGAGATGCAATGGAATATATACAAATCTAATCCAAGAATGCAAACCAAAACCCTTACTTTCTGAGAGAAATTGGGATAGAACATACTAGAAAGAAAGCAAGAGGAAAGATATACCTGCTTTGGCTAGAATTGCTGGCGATGAATGTTTGGGGAGAAAAGCTTTACCTTTCACTCGCTTTTGATTTATGTAGCCACAACAGACACATTGCTTGTGACATTTTCCGAAGGGAATTCCAAATTCAAAATTCAACAATCTAAACCATAATTAACTCACAATTCAGTTCCATCAACATGATAGACATATCAAACTGTCAACAGACTAACAAAAGTAAACATAAACCCTCCATAGAAATAGCCCAATAGTAGGTTTATGTAGTCAGATTGTGCTGAACTAACTAAGACAAAATTCAAGTGATCAAAGCTAAGCCAGAGTTTTCTCCACTCCCAAACACAGCAAGAATCAGAATGTGCGTCGTCAATTTCAAGACATTCACAGAAAGAGAGAAAGGAAGGGATAAAGTAGTACAAACCTCAGATCGACTGGCCTCAATCCTCCGGATTCCTTCATTATCGTAGCAGAAATCGACAAACTGCATAACCAAAACCAAAATATTTAAATTTAAAGAAAAAAATGCAGTAGAATTGTATAATGAGAAATTCTCGAATGTGGATAAATTAATCTTGCGGGATGCGATTAGTCGCATTGCACTGGCAGTCGGCCTCAGGAGTATCTCAGGAGGAAACAAATCAAACATACTGCATTAGCAATTTGATTTACGAAGCAGAATGACATATAATCCATAGATTATCAAATCATTATACTGTAACTTATTTACTACTGGTTCCCTGTAATTACGCTTTTAAATGCAACTTAAGAATATATCGACCCAAAAAATCCCCAAGAACCCCAAACAAAACAACTATACATGCCAATCCTAAGTATGAACACAAACCATATCAAAGACAGTTAATCACACACCTAAACACGCTTGTGTCTACACAGTGGCCTTTAATTAAGTTATAATACGCATGAGTAAACCCTAAAAAACAAAAATCAAAGTTACAAACTTTCAGTACAAATCAATCCAGCATGAATTTATACCACACATTTTGGCATAAAAGAAAAGAAAAATCACAACTACTTAAAATTAATTCATCAAAATCACACGAATTCAGAGAGAATAGAGAGAGAGAGAGAGAGAGATTACTCGGATAATTCTTTGAAGTAAGGGACTCATAAGATCATAGCAATCTTAATCTGGGATTGGATATCGTGTGCCTCCTTCAGAGGGCTCTAGCTATCTTGCGCATCCTCCACCATTACCTCTCTCTCTCTCTCTCTCTCTCTCTCGCATGAGAGCATAGCACTCTTCTGAGACTGGATATCGTGCGCCTTCTTCAAATGGCTCTTGCTACCTTGCGCATCCTCCCTCCCTCCCTAAAACCGGAGACTCTTTGTCAGCAAATCCCATAGATTCAGAAATCTAACCCCAAAAACCGTAACCCAGAACCGGCATGAATCACTTCCACAGAAACACACCGATCATAGTAATTTACTGATCAATTACACCAGTGCATTCATCAAATAAGCATTTCCAAAATACACACTTAGCGGATAAACATAACCTAAGGCACAAATTCACTCGGATAGAGAAAATCAAGTTCCTCAACCTACGAAAACAAAGTGGCAAATGAGAGATCGTTTGATGGATTTTGATAGCACCAAAAACTCAGCAACCCTTTATCAACTTGCAAGTTACCAGATAGCAATGGAGGAAAAGAGGGGAAGAGATAGAGACAGAGACAGAGAGAAATGTTTTTTGTAATTTTGTATTGAATTGTCCAAAATATCTCCTTGTTTCCAACCCCACCAAATTGATTACAAATATGATTCCATTAACACCAAATGCCAGCTGGCCATACGACTACCACAACTTGATTACTACTTATTACAGTACTATTAAGCTACTAATTGCAAGCAGATAACCACAGTCGTAACATTGCCCACTCCTTCAGATAAACCTTGTCCACAAGGTTGTAATCACAGAGGAAAATCTGGGAATTTCTTAGCCAACTCATCATAATCTTCCCATGTAGCATCTTCTTCCTTGCTGCCCTTCCAGTGAACAAGCAGTTGCACTCTCGCCTCTTTACCTTTTTTGTAAACTCGCCTTTGCAGAATTGACATTGGTTTTAGAGACTTCAACCCATCTTCTGTCACCACTGGTAGAACTTTTAAAGGACTAACCCCTGGGCCCAAATGCTTCTTCAAACAGCTAACATGGAAGACATGATGTATCTTGGAATCTGTAGGAAGCTTGAGTTTGTAAGCTACACACCCAATCCTCTCTGAAACTTCATAAGGGCCATAAAACCTAGGATGTAACTTATGATAAGCATGTGCAGCCAAGGATTGCAATTGAGAGGGTACCAATTTCAAATAAACCAAGTCTCCAACTTCAAACACTTTTTCCCTTCTGTGCTAATTAACTTGAGCTTTCATTCTGTTTTGAGCCACCAATAGATTAGTCTTGAGCATAGCTAATAGATTATCCCTAGCCAACAATCCTTGCTTAATTATATCTAGCTTGGCAGTGCCCTTTTCATAAGAAGCAATATATGAAGGGGGAAATCCATAAACAACTTCAAAGGGAGAGAACTTGGATGAACTGTGAACTGAAGAATTATAACTCCATTCAGCCTATGGGAGCCAATAGAGCTACTTTTTGGGTTGGCAACTTGTGAAGCACCTAACATAGGTTTCCAAGCACCGATTAACCACCTCAGTTTGTCCATCACTCTAAGGATGGTATCTCGAACTTATACATAGCTTAGACCCACTCATTTTGAAAAATTCTTTCCAAAAGGTACTGAGGAATACAGTGTCTCTATCACTCAGTATAGTTGCTGGCATGCCATGCAGCTTGAACACATGTTCTACAAATTCCTGAGCTACCATAGTTGCAGTGTAAGGGTGTCCAAGAGCAATGAAGTGAGCATATTTTGATAACTTAAACACAACCACCAGAATAATAGACTTGCCTTTGCAGTTGGGTAAGCCACTAATAAAATCCATACTAATGTCCTTCCACACATGTTCAGGTATTGGTAGTGGCTGGAGTAAACCTGGTGGTGACAAGGTCTCATACTTATTCTGTTGGCACACCCTGCATTCAGCTACCCAAGACTTAATGTCTTTTTTCATTCCCACCCAATAAAAACTTCTTTTCAATCTGTGGTAGGTTTTTTGAACATCTTCATGGCTGGCCATAGGGGTGCAATGATGCTCTTCAAAAATCTTGTGTCTCCAAGTTGAATCAGGACCAATCACAATTCTATTTTTATATTTTAAGAACCCAATATCAATGTGGAACTTTGATAAATGGGAAGTGACAGTGTTGCCATGGGTGACAGCCCTCAGTTTTTCCTTCTTTTGCTTTATCCACTCATCTTTTTCCAATTGTTTTCTCAAATCATCCAACCACCCAAAGTAAGTGTATGTGATAGTGACACATTCCACTAACTCTTCACTGTGGGTTGTAGGCAATGTAGGGGCACTAGGTACCCTTGATAAAGCATCTGCCACCACATTTTCCACACCTTGTTTATATTGGATCTCATAATCATATCCCAATAGCTTTGAAACCCACTTTTGTTGAAATGGAGTAGTAGCTCTTTGATTTAAAAAATATTTCAGACTATTGTGATCTGTTTTGATGATGAAATGTTGCCCCTAGAAGTAATTTTGCCACTTCTTGATGGCATGTACCACAGTTATGAGTTCACTTTCATAAGTGGACAGAGGCCGGTTCTTGGGGCCCAAAGCTTTGCTGGAGAAAGCAATGGGTTTTCCTTGTTGCTGTAAGACTGCTCCTATCCCATTTGCAGAAACATCACATTCTATAACAAATGGAATCGAGAAATCAGGCAGAGCTAACACCTTGGGAGATGTCATGACCTTTTTTAATTCTTGAAAAGCTGACTCTGCTGCCTCAGACCATATGAACTCATCTTTTTTAGTGAGTTGGTACAGAGGCTGCTAATCTTGCCATAGTTTTGTACAAACTTTCTGTAATAACCTGTCAACCCCAAAAAACCCCTAAGCTCCTTCACATTCCCAGGGATTGGCCAATTCAAAATGGCTTGGATCTTAGTGGGATCAGCTGCCACTCCATCACTTGAAACTATGTGACCCAAGTATTCAGCTTGTGGCTGACCAAAAGAGCATTTAGACTTCTTGACATATAATTGGTGCTGCAACAACAACTCCAAAGTCTGGTGTAGATGAGATAGGTGCTCCTCCCATGTTTTACTATAGACTAATATGTCATTAAAAAATACCAATATAAATTTCCTGAGATAGGGTTTAAAAATGTCATTCATCAAGCTTTGAAAACTTACTGGGGCATTGGTAAGGCCAAATGGCATCACCAAAAATTCAAAGTGTCCTTCATGGGTCCTAAAGGCAGTTTTCTCCACATCCTTTGCATGCATTCATATCTGATGATAACCCGATCTTAAATCCAGTTTGGAGAAGTACCTAGCCCCAAATAGCTCATCCAACATGTCATCTATGAGTGGGATAGGATATTGATCTTTGATGGTGATGCCATTCAACTCCTTGTAATCCATACACAATCTCTAAGTGCCTTCCTTCTTCTTAACCAGTAAAACAGGAAAGGAAAAAGGACTATGGCTAGGTCTGATAAAACCCGAGTGTAACAATTCTTGGACTGCTTTTTCGATTTCAGCTTTTTGTAGAGGTCCATAATGATAAGGCCGGATATTGGGGGGTTTTGCTCCTGGAAGCAATGGAATCCTATGGTTGTGGGTTCGTAAGGGAGGTAATGTGGAAGGAATAGTAAAAATCACCTCAAATTTGTTCAAAACCATGTGTAGTTCATTGTATTGGGAGGGAGTGAGCTCAGATGTGTCAGTTGTTTCAACCTCTAAAGAATATAATAATAATCCCAAGTTTGAAGTGGAGCACCCTTTACTGATGTAATGCACCGAAATACCTTGTATGGGAGACCGTGAAGGTGCACAATGAGTCAATTTAAATTGCTCGGATCTCACTTCAAACTCCATGAAACTCCATAGTCAGATTTTGAAAATCCCACAAGACTGGACTTACTGTGGCTAGCCACGGGACCCCTAGGATAACATCACAACCCCTAAGAGGTAAAACAAACAAATCACTGTAGCAGTTATATTGTCCCACTATCAACTGCACATGTCTACAGCAAACTTGACTTTTCATTCTACCCCCATCAGCAATCATCACCTCGAAGGGCCTTGTTGGATGAATTGGACACCCTAATTGCTTGACTAATCTAGAGTTGATGAAATTATGGGTGCTTCCAAAATCTAATAGTATTTTAACAGTATAATTCTTAACCAACCCTTCCACCTTCACAGTTTGAACTGAAGGTTTGGCACTAGTGCCATAAAAGGCACACTAACTCAATGCCATGCTATGTAACTCCACAGGAAGATCAGTTGGTTCATCATCGCCATACTCATCATCAGAAATGATATCCAACATAAGAAGCTGTTTATGAGCACATTTGTGTCCCTTATCCCACTTGTCATCACAAAACCAACACTCATCCCGTTCTTTTTTGCGCTAAACCTCCTCAGGTGTTAATTTCTTATAAGGCAAAGCAGGGATGCGGTGCCTTCTCGGGATGGAAGTAGGGAGAGGGTTTGGTTTGGCTGGAGGAATCTGTTTATGGGGCACTGTTTTAAGATCCATGAATTTAGCATCAATTTGCACTGCAAGAGCAATGGCCTTATGCACCGAATTAGGTTTCCGCAACTTAACATCATACTTCAATTCACGTTTTAATCCACCAATAAAACAAGTCTTCAACAAAACCGGGCCGACATTAGTAGTTCGATTAGCGAGTCGCCTAAATTCGAGTATGTAATCTTTGAGAGTACCTGTTTGTTTGAGCTTGAACAAGGATTCGGTGCAATCCTCGAATCACAAGGGCCAAATTCCTGGCACAATGCGGTGGTAAACTCGGTCCAAGTTGGTGTGGAATGGATGCTGCAGTGGCTCATTCTCAAAGTGAAAAGAAGCGGTCAGGACCTTCTGATGATCGGGGGTGTGGTAATAAGCAAAGTATTGCTTAACCTTGTAGATCCAAGCGAAGGGATCGTCGCCGTCGGTGAATCGGCGAAAATCCAAACGGTGTGGCCACTGAGGGCTGGAGTGAAACCACCACCATCAAAAGAGTCTCGATGCGGGAAACGTGGAGTCTCTAAATAATGGAATTCGACGTCAGCAAGAGAAGGATGTGGCTGCTCATGACCCGGAGGAGGTGAAACAGTAAAAGATCCAACGCCGCTTGAAACGCCAGGGTCACGATGGAGATGCTCCAAGAGAAGGTCGAATGTCGTCTCTAAGAAAGTGAATCTGGCGTCCGAAGCTGCATGGAGCTGCTGAGGAAGAGCTTCCAAAATAGTTTCCACGACGGAGAGGCGAGCTTCCAATGTAGACATGCGAGAATTGTTGGTGTGGCGGGGCATACAAGAGGGAGGCCAAGGATCGAGATGATGATACCAATGATAACACCAAAAACTCAGCAACCCTTTCTCAACCTGCAAGTTACCATATAGCAATGGAGGAAGAGAAGGGAAGAGACAGAGAGAAATGTTTTTTGTAATTTTGTTTTGAATTGTCCAAAATATCTCCTTGTTTCCAACCCCACCAAATTGATTACATATATGATTCCACTAACACCAAATGCCAGTTGGCCATACGACTACCACAACTTGATTACTACTTATTACAGTACTATTAAGCCACTAATTGCAAGCAGATAACCACAATCGTAACAGATTTGAGACTGAGCTTCTTCCATAAACAACATACTTAGAATTCCCCAAGTTTTCAAATGGAAATTAAACATTTAAATAGCTTATAGTAAGTTAACAAATTCTTTTACTAGTGGAGTAAATAATTTGTAACCACCTGCTTCCTGGTAGGAAAAATAAAAAATTCAATTTTAAAAAAGAAATGTACTTTTTAGTTCAATTTCCACAGCCATAGTAATTTATCTGGACCAAAATTAAGATTAACCCAACATCCAATCAATTGCAACTAAACAACTTATAGTAATTTAATATGTGTTTGTGGATATGTGAGAGAGAGAGAGAGAGAGAGAGAGATATCTATTATAAGGCCAACCTTCTTTGAATACTTTTTGGTCCTCTTGTGGCTTATTATCCATAACTCTCCACTGCATTTGCAGTAATGCCCTCTCTGCTTCTCCTCTTGCGATAATTATCATTACGTAAGTAAAAGGTACAAAAATATTAATTAATTAAAGAATTTATGGTAGATATGTACTTTAGACTTTTGAAGATCCAATTCATCCTGCATTTTCTCAACACTCATCTTCGTAATGAAGCCGTAAAAGTTTCAGCTCGGCTTCATGTTCGCTCCTCATCAAAGTTATTTTCTATGAAAATAATAAACTGGTCTAACGTAAGCATATAACACTCTACTTAAATTAGCAGTTCCAACTTAATTCAAAGATATTTATTTGAACCTCTCTCAGTTCGTTTTCAGCTCGCAGTTGGACATGCTTTAGCTCTTCCCCGTGTTCAAATTTTAGACTGAGTATCATGTTCTTGGTGCTCCAACCTATAAAAATACAAAAATTATTTTACGAAATTCCAGAACAACCAATATAATTAAAAGCCTGCATATAGTTTGCTTAATTAACAAACAATACAGGGTAATTTTCATTTCCAACCAACTGCACAGACACAAATATTGGGTAAATTGAACAGTAAAAAAACTTTTAAATAGCTTATATAAAAAGTCAAAAATATAAAAAAATTAATCAAAAGGTTGAGATAACCCACAACCCAGTACTGCTCATTGTTGATATTAACACCCACCGATGGCAACCCTTGATTCGTGGAATTCCCACGCCCAACTCCATGAGAGCAACTCCAGCATTGCTGGGTGCTCGAGGGATAGGCCAGAGAAAAGGGGCCCGAGGCCCTGTGGACCGACTCGAATGTGAAGGAGCCCGAGTGGAGGTGGAGGCCCGAGTTCCGGGCCCGTGAAGAATTGCCAGCCTGAAAGCCCGAGTGGATGTGATGCCAGGCCTGACGTCAGGCTTTTTAAAATTTTTTTTTTCTGTCAGGCGTGTGCACCCGACTCGTGCGTGGGGGCGCGTTGCTAACACAAAATCAGAAAAAAAAAAAACAGTCACTTTTCAGTTACCGTTGGGAAGCCACGTGGCTTCCCACGGTCCGTTCGATCTCAACGGATCTTTAACTTGGACCGTTCGATCTCAACGGTAAAAAATAAAAAAGTCTTATTTAATATCCACCGTTCGATCTGAGATCAACGGTGGATATTAATATGCTTTATAAATAAAACATAAAAGAAAAAATAGTTTTAAAATTAAGAAAAGTTACCGTTACGTGGCACAATCTGGAGTGTTGGAATTCAAATTTTTTTATATCCAACGGCAGAGATTAATTAGTTGAATAAAAATTAAAAAAAATTGTAAAAAATTCGAAAAAAAATCTAATTTTTTTTAAAAAAAAATTGTTTTTACTTTTCTATAAATACCTTCTCATTATCATCTACCTTACACCACAATTTCATATTTTCTCAACTACTTTCAATCACATTCCTTTCTTTCTCTCAAAGTTTCAATCCATTTTTTTTTTCAACCAAATGACTACTGATGTAGGTACGAATTGGTCGCTTCTTGAAGATGTTGCGTTGTGTACTAGTTGGGTTGAAGTTACTCATAGTTTGCTTACGGGTAATGAGATGCAGTTGCGAGAAATGTGGAGTCTTATTCATACCAATTATCTTGAGAAAATTGGTGGGAAAAGAACCAAAGAATCGATGTCCAGTCATTAGAAATTACTTAGCCAATCGTTTAGTACGTGGAGAGACGCCTTTGCACAAGCTAGTAGTAATATTCGAAGTGGGGAAAATTACTCGGATCAGGTAACAATACATTATTTATTTGTTTATACTATACCCAAATTTACATTGTAATTATTTGTTTGTATTATTTATTTGTTACCTACTTACATTATAATTATTTGTTTGTATTATTTATTTGTTACCTATTTTCATTATAATTATTTCTTCTCCTGCATTGTGTAGGAACTTCAAGCACAAGCTTGGTACGCTGCCAAAACCAAAAGCAAAAATAAATCATTCAACCGGTGGGAATGTTGGAATATTGTCAAAGATTGTCCTAAATTTAGAGTTGTGCCTGTAGGTCTAGAAGTTTTCATGAACAACACCCCTCTACACTCTACACCCGATCATGTCCATGAAGATGATGCACAAGAAGTGCCCTAAACGCCCCTCCCTAAACAAGCGTCAGGTTCGACCCGTTATCCAATTAGGCCTCAAGGTAAGAAGGCTTCAAAGAGAAAAGGGAGTGCTTCCAAGAATGATTATGCAAAGTTCATGGAAGAACTTACTCGCCAAGGTGAATTGACTTTGGTGAGGGAACTGGCGAAATATGAGGCTGATAAGGCTAGAAAGGATGCAAAAGCTACAGCTATTAAGAGAGAATTTCAGGCTAATGAGAGAGAAAAAGAGCTACTTGGGCAAGAAAGGGAACATGTTAGAGAAGAAAGACGGGCTCAACGAGATCGTGAGATTATGAACACGCCTTTAGAAGGGAAGTCTCCAAATTCTAAATTTTTTTGGAAGTCAGAGAAAGCGGACGTGGTGCGAAGGAGGCGTGCAAGAGAAGCGAGAGCAAGCCAAGATGGTCCTAGCACCATAAGAGAAGATCATCCTAGCACCACAAATTGGTTAAGTGGTGATGAATAGAGTAGTTTTTGTAATCGGAGCCCATAATTTTCCAATCACTTTGGTTTGTAATTTATTATTTATTGAATATAGTACTTTATGTTGTTTCCAATTTATTGAATATTTATTCAAATGAATTTGGTAAGTTATTTATACTAAGAGAATATTTATTGAAATGACAAAAACACACCAAATAAAATTACATAAGCATACCGAATAATAAAAAAACTCACTAAAAAAATTACATAAACATACCAAATAACAAAACACACCAAATAAAATTACATAAACATACCAAATAATAAAAAACTCACTAAAAAAATTACATAAACATACCAAATAATAAAACACACCAAATAAAACAACATAAACATACCAAATTAAAAAAAAACACACCAAATGAACTTAATTATCTTCAGCTTGTTTCAATGCCCACTGGTGCTTTATCAAGTCAATTTGCTGGGCATCGTGCACGTCTGGCATTTGAAATGCAGTATATCGTTGAATGAGCCTTTCATTGCAACGTCCATCCCTTTGTAATGGCTCATGTTGCACGGGCTCATCGGTGGCGTCATGAGCACACTATATACGTGTTCTTGAATTGTTCATCGTGTTTGGCTCATATTCATCAACGGCTTCATAATCGTACTCATCTTTCACAATCATGTTGTGAAGAATGATGCACGTCATCATGATGGATCGAAGCGACTCTACATCAAACAATCTGGCAGCACCCTTGACGATCGCCAAGCGAGCTTGGAGGATACTGAAACAACAATCCACATCCTTCCTACACCCCTCTTGACAGCTTGTAAAGTGTTTTTCCTTTGCACTTCGCGGATGTGGCACTGTTTTGACAAATGTTGACCATCGCGGGTAAATGCTGTCAGCTAGGTAGAATGACCCGTCGTACATACGTCCGTTGACCTCATATGTGACTTTTGGTGCCTTTCCTTTCAGGACATCGTTGAACACTGGGGATTAGGCAATGACGTTGATGTCATTTTGAGCTCCCGGAACCCTGAAAAAGGCGTGCCAAATCCATGTATCAAAAGATGCCACCGCCTCCAGAATGATACTTTTTGCTCATTTTCTGTCCCTATAAGTGCCTTGCCATGCAGTTAGACAGTTTTTCCACGTTCAGTGCATACAATCAATGCTTCCAATCATCCTAGGAAAACCACGCATCTCGACCTTCTTCAGAAGCCGTTCCAAGTCCATGCTTGTAGGTTTGCAGAGGTACTCAGCGGTGTAGATAGATTTGATTGCTCCATAAAACCTCATCAGGGACTCAAGAATGGTTGATTTCCCCATCCTCGTTATCTCATCCACTTGGTCTGCAGATGCTCCATATGCAAGCATTTGCAAGGCAACAGTGATTTTTTGCTGAGGAAGGAGACCCATAGCACCAAAAGCATCATTCTTTTGCACAAAGTAAGAATCATGGTTGTAAACAGCAATCATGATTTTGTTGAACAAATGTCGTTTCATTCTAAAACGACGTCCAAAATACGTATCAGGGAATGCACTATCAGGGACAAAATAATCGTCCAAAAGTTCCATACCTCGTTGTTGCCTACTTCTATCAAGGTTTCCGGAACGGCTGAGCCTGCAGATCTGAGCCACATCTTGGATGACTCGACGGGAATGTGAGGCTCTGCCCATTCTTACTTCCTCATCTTTCCTTGTACGCTCCTCATCCTCTTCCCTCTCATTTTTTGCCACCTGGTGATTGAACATTCCTTCTGATTGGTTAAACAATTCTTTCTCTTCCTGATCGAGTTCCCACATCATCCTTGAGGAAGAAGAAGACATTGTAAGAAAGAAGCAGAAACTATGAATAATGATAGAGATCTTGAGAAAATTGGTGTGAGATTTGTGAGGATGGATGGTGGATTATATGGAGGATTCAGAAAGGATTAGGTTGTAGATAATGCCATGTGGCATGCCGTCATTTGTTAAAAATATAATGGAAATCTATCCTCAAAGATTGTAAACAGATTATGACACGTGGCGCGTCGTGATTGGTTAATAATCTTATCAGAAATCCATCACCAATAATTGTATTTTTGGATAATGACATGTGGCATAATGAGAACGATTAAAATTTTTATCGGAAATCCATCCCCAATAATTGTCTTTTTGGATTTTATGACAAGTGGCGCAACGAGAACGATTAAAAATCTTATCCGAAATTACAAATAAAATTATTTTGTATTATTTAATAATACTTCGGATAATGACACGTGGCGCAACGAGAACGATTAAAAATCTTATTCGAAATTACAATTAAAATTATTTTGTATTATTTTATAAATAAAAAAAATACTAATATTTTATTGCCTATTGCCAGGGCTGTTGAAGTGTAACGGTGAGATGCAAAAGGCGATTACTGTTCATTAAGGGCAGTTAGTGTTCATCAGGTGGATTGAATAGTGAATAGTCTGGGGGAAGGGCTCCAACGCTGGAGTTGCTCTGACCTATGTCTCTACCATCCCTCACTCCCTCACAACCATACCCCTTTTGACCCACCCTCAATCCCGACACCAACCCTTGATTTCAAGAGGAAAAATCAATCCAACCCCCTTTTAGCAAGCCTCACTCCTCCCTCTCCCTTCCCCACCCTGCCAATCCACACCCATCTCCCTAGCTGCAGCTCTGCAACCTATGTTTTTTGGCAGACCTCCCTCTCCCTTCCTCTCTATGACATTCCACACCCTTCTCCCTTTCTCTGTCTGTAACTAATCCAGCCCCATTCCACAAACCTAGCCTAAGCCTTACCCCCACTCCGGCCCCCTCACTTTCTCGAAACCCACTCTCAAACCTTAGAACGCAGCACTCTCACTCTCTCGCAACCCACTTTGAATGACACGGATGCAATAACCCTCGCCTTTCTCCCGCCATCACCTAAACCCTAAATCGTACTTTCCCTCTTTCTCTCTTTCTTTCCCCAAATTCAGCATCACCACTCAATCCCCTCTACCCCACCCAATTCGTTGGAAACCTTATAGAACCCCTGTCTTTTCACGATTATCAACACGCGGCATCAAGATCAGTGGCATCCTTGTAAATCAAGTGAAATTCATCCCAAAACACTGTTCAGTTGAATAGTGCAATTGAATTTCCTACTTTACTTCACTCCAAAACACTGTTCAGTTGAATAGTGCAATTGAATTTCCTACTTTGGACTAAAATTATAATGACTAAAACAGACACGACATATGATCGGATCATGACAAGGATGCCTTTGTGTTAGGTACTATAACCTATTAAGACACAATTATGACCGACTTTCTAATTTGTGTTTGGTGTAAGACTCAAGCTGAGGAAAACATTGACAACCAAAGACCTTATGATGTGAGTATGGGGCATGGTTAAACAAGATGGAGTAAGGGGTGGCCCATTTAAGGACCAGGGTCAGAAGCAAATTGATGAGATGAGCAGAAGTGTGGGCAATCTTAACCATAAGTTATGAAGAAGATGGGTAGTGACAAATAAAGGTTGAATCATGGAGGCAATGGGTCGGTGTTTCTGTTAATGCAATCCCATTTTGTAGAGGTTATGAAGACATGAAAAGTGTTGCAAAATCCCCAAGTGAGTACAAAATTAAGAAAACTCACTATTAAAGTACTCAGTGCTATTATCGCTTCGAAGAACCTCAATAGGTAGAAAAAAATGTTATGGGCCATGACAACAAGAGATTGAAAATGTGTGAAAACTTCATTTTAAGTCTCATGGGATAAACTTAGGATAAATTCCCTTCTCACGAGGGTTCTCTCTATTCTCTGTTTAAAGCACCAACTCGGGTTTTTTTTTTGAGATTGAAGATTTTGCCTTCTGCATGCTAACCAAGTGGTATCAAGCCATCTGGGGTAGTTTGCTTTGTTGGTTTTAATAAACCCAGAATTCTTTCAAGAACCTTAGTAGAGCTCTTAAGAATGAAAACTCATGTAAAATATTGAATTGTTCTTCTCTTCAATTTCAAAGGATGGTTATAGTTTTAAAGGGAAAGACTGAAAACAAATAACAACAACTCTTCCACGAAATCTTCATCAGTTTAGGGTTTAGACACCATCATGAAATCTTCATAATTAGTCAGCATTATTTAATTGAAAACTTAATTAAAACTTAACTAAAACTCTTAACACCCTCCCTTAAACTAATTTCTATTGAAAAACAGTTTAGGGTTTAGACACCATCATGAAATCTTCATCAACTTCTTCGACCATCACATATCCTGCCAGGTTTTCAGCTTACTCCTTCTCAAGATGTTTGAGTGAATGCACTCTAAGTAGCTTCCTCAATTTCTCGAATGGGGGCTGCTTGAGTGACTTTGTGAGTATATCAGCTAATTGATTTCCACTTTTGCAATACTCGAGCTCAACTACACCATCATTGCACAGATTTCACAGAAAATGAAAACGAACATCAATTTGCTTACTTCTTCCATGCATTACAGGATTTCTTGATAACTTTATGGCAGAAATGTTATCACATAAAATGATTGTTGAACCCTGTTGCTTATCACCAAGTGCTTCCAGCATCATTCTTAGCCAAATAGCTTGACATGCACATAAGGCAACTGCAACAAACTCAGCCTCAGTAGTGGATAGGGTCACAATTTGCTGCTTCTTTGAGGACCATGTAATTGCTCCAGAATTTAGCATGAAAACATGTCTTGAAGTACTCTTCCTATCATCGATGTCCCCGGCGTAGTCATTGTCAGTGAAACCAACAAAATCTGAACCTCCTTTACTATTATAGAACACTCCATAGTCAATTGTTCCCTTTACATATCTCAGAATTCGTTTTGCTGCATTCAAATGTATTTCAGTTGGTCTCTCCATGTACCTGCTGATGACACTTACACCATACATTAAATCAGGTCGTGTGAAAGTCAAATACATAAGACTTCCCACGAGTTGCTTGTAGAACGAACTGTCTACTGCTACTCCATTGATATCTTTACATAACTTCAGTCCAGGCTCTAATGGTGTTCTAATCTCTTTACAATCAGCCATTTTAAACTTCTCAAGGATTTCCTGTGCATATTTCTTTTGACAAATAAAATTCCCAGCAGCCTTTTGAATGACTTCAATTAACATTTTACCTCCAATTTCACTCTTGACATAAAGTGAGTCATCATAGGGACATTTATGAAACCCAAGCCTTCCAAAATGATTATCAATTCGACTGTACCAAGCACGGGGTGCTTGTTTTAGTCCACAAAGTGCCTTCTTCAATTTAGACAATTTTTCTTCTTCTCCCTTCTTTTTATATCCTTGTGGTTGATCGATGTACGCTTCCTCATGCAGTTCTCCATGCAAGAACATTGACTTTACATCTAATTGATAAATCAACCAAGAATTTTGAGCTGCAAGTGAGATTACCAACCTTATTGAGTCTTGTTTAGCCACGGGAGCAAACACTTCCTTGTAATCAATGCAATGTTTTTGCTTGTATCCATTTGCCACCAAATGAGCCCTGTGCTTGTTTATTTCTCCTTTCTCATTGACTTTGGTTCTGAAGACCTATTTAACGCCAATAGTCTTGTGTCCCTTAGGCAAACTTTAGCTCTCATGTGTTGTTCTTTTCAATAGACCTTATTTCACTTTCCATGGCATCTTTCCACTTAACCTCCTTTGAAGCTTCTTAAAAAATGATCGGATCATTGTCTACAAACAGTGCAAAATGAGCATTGTCATCATCTGAGCTTGTTTAGCTTGTATCGTAATCCATCATCCAAGCTGGCCTCTTTCTCGAACCTTCACACCTTAGATTGTATTTATCTTCTTCAACCTACTATGATACTTCTTCAATTTGAGGTGAGACTTGAGCCGTGGTGTTTTCACCATCAAAGACATCATCAACTTGTATCTATTGCATGGTTGTTTTGTTTGTAGACCAACTCCATTTTGCATTCTCATCAAACACCACATCTCGACTAATAATGATCTTCTCAGTTTTAGGATTGTATAACCTGTAAGCTTTGGACACATCACTAACACCAAGAAACACACATTTTTCACTCTTGTTGTCCAGTTTCTTCTCTCATCTAGAATGTGTGCATATGCTATGCACCCAAACACCTTGAAATGCTATGTAGAAGGATTTCTTCCATTCCAAGCTTCTTGGGGTATCATATTTTTAAAAGAAAATGTAGGACTTCTGTTAAGAGCATGAACTGCCCAAAGAACTACTTCATACCAGAATTGCTTTGGAACTTCTCCCTTTGCTAGAAGAGTTCGAACCATGTTAAGTATGGTTCTATTTTTCCTCTCTGAGACCCCATTTTGCTGCGGCATGTAGGCTATAGTAAGCTGCCTTTTTATTCCACTTTCATCACACAAAGTTTCAAATTCTTTCGAACAGAACTCTCATCCACGGTCAGTGCGCAAGCACTTGATTTTCTTCTCAGATTCATTTTCAACAAAAGCCTTGAAGCTCTTGAATGCATCACATGCCTTTGATTTCTAATGCAAGAAATACACCCATGTTTTTCTACTTAAATTATCAATAAATGAGATAAAATACCTTTTCCCTCCATTCGAACTTGGATTAATTGGTCCACATAGGTCCGAGTAAACCAATTCCAAAACTAAGTGAGCCCTTGTTGCTTTCCCACTTGGAAATGTTTCTCTTGGCTGCTTTACTATAACACACTCCTTACAGACCTTAGTTTGGATTGTAATTTTAGGCAAACTAGTCACCTTCTTCTTCTCATAAAGTGTTCTTAGTTCATTGAAGTGCAAGTGACCAAACCCGTGATGCCATAGCCATGTTTCATCATTCTCTTTTGCAACCATACAGGTGTTTACACTCTTAAGCTTTAACGGGAACAACCTGTTTGGTGACATCTTCACCACAACTATGAAGCCTCTCTTTGGATCATATATTTCACATTCTCCTTGAAATATGTTGATCGTATACCTTTTATCTTGAAGTTGTCCAGCACTTAGAAGGTTTGTTTTCAAATCAGGAATGAAAAAGACATTTGAAATTGTCTCAATGAAATCATTTCTGGTCCTGATTTGAATATCTCATTTTCCCATCACGTTCACTATTGACTTGTCTCCAAAGCTTACAGTTGTACGAAAGTTTTCATCCAAATCAATAAGGGATGGTTTACACCCACTCATGTGATTGTTGCAACTAATATCCACATACCAGGTTTCCTGATCAAAATTCTCCATGACATGAAACGCCATCAGCAGTGTTTCTTCCTCCTTTTTCTCAATGAAATTTGACTTCTCTCCTTTCTCCTTGGGAAGCTTGGTGTAGCACACATTTTTGTAGTGCCCATAGTTACCACATTTATAACATTCAATCTGTGATTTGTCAAACTGCTATTTGCCTTTGCCCTAGCGATCATCATCTTTCTTGGAAACATAAGATGATTTGCTATCAACTCCATTCCCAAACCGTCCACCATCTCGATTTCCTCGACCTCCTCTTTCACGACCACATCCACCTCTTCCTTCTCTTGAACTTGAAGATTCAGTGAAGGTGGAAGCCTTCAAAGCTTACTCTTGGGAGCCTCCACGGTTGACCTTCTGCTCATGAACTATCAAGGAATTTTGTAGCTCATCAATTGACATATCCTTTATGTCATTTGACTCCTCAATGGAGTAGACCATGTAATCGAACTTGGGAGCCATTGATCTCAAGATTTTCTCCACGACTTCATTGTCTTCAATCTTGTGACCATGGATTCTCATCTTGTTAGCCATTGACATAGCTTTTCCAATATACTCATTCACAGATTCTCCATTCCTCATTTGAAGAGTTTCAAAGTCTCTTCTTATGGCTTGAAGCTGTACTCGCTTCACCTTTCTTGATCACTGGTACTTCTTCATTGACTCCCATATTTGGTGGGAGGTATCCTCCTCGAGAATGGTTTCGAGAATGGATCTATCAATCACCTGGAATAGGTAATTCTTTACCTTTAAATCTTTTAGTTTCAATTCATCGACCTTCTTTTGTTGTGCCACTGTCAAAATACCTTCAGGTATATCAATTCCCATTTCCACAAAGTCAAAGTACTCTTTGGACCTCAGGAATATTTCCATCAACATGCTCCAATGGTCGTAATGACCATCGAACTTGGGAATGACTGGCTGCACAGAGCTTTCAGTTGCCTTCTCACTTGACATTGTTTCTTGCTGAGATCCTTAAAAACTGGCTCGTATACCAAATGTTGGTTTTAATAAACCCATAACTCTTTCAAGAACCCTAGCAGAGCTCTTAAGAATGAAAACTCACGTAAAATATTGAACTATTCTTCTCTTCAATTTCAAAGGAAGGTTACAGTTTTAAACGGAAATACTGAAAACAAATAACAACTCCTCTTCCACGATCACATGCTGATTTTGTGGAGAGATCCCTAAGCAACGGAAGCAAACCTAATCGTGGTGAACATCCTCACCCACGATTCCTACAAACTAGGACATATGCTTGACTAAGTCTCTACATAATTAGTCAGCATTATTTAATTGAAAACTTAATTAAAACTTAACTAAAACTCTTAACATGCTCAACTTATGGTGGTGATTTTACCATTTATTCTGCATCATTGATGAGGTAGTCGCTAATTTGCCTCTCTGTTTGGGTTGACTGAGAAGGAAGAATCCATTCAACACCCCAAAACTCACCTTAGACCTTGTGCTACAACGAAGAGGAGGAGAAGAGTGCCTAAACGTTCATACAATTCAAGTTTGAGTTGTTGGAATGTTTAGGTGTTTCTTTGATTTCAATGTTTAATTTCAATACCCTTTGTTTTGTACGAATGAGGAATGGAAGAGAAGAGGGCCCAAACGTTCATACAATTCAAGTTTGAGTTGTTGGAATGTTTAGGCGTTTCTTTGATTCTCTTTGTTTTGTATCATGAGGAACTAAAACCCCCCTGGTTAGGGGGGGATTCGAAATATATGTTTATGCTTGCATTTTGATTTGATTACTTCTAATTGCGTTTCATAAGTTGTGAATTCAATTTGTTTAACTATTTGATTGATAACCTATTTATGTATGCTTATTGAGAGTTCACGCTTAATTTTCATGCATGAATTTGACGCTAGAATATAAGTGAGTTTCACGTAATAGTTATGAACTTATATTCACAAGTAGTGGAGGTTGCTTATAAACAATCGCGTTAAACATATTCTTGGCATAAGTTTCATGCAATCATAGTAACGAATGCCTCGTCAACACTTATAGTTTTCATGTTGGTTAATGATTCTTGCTTGTATCTCTATTATGCAATTCATGTAGGGAACTTGTGAGGAATGCTTTGGGTTGTCGTATGCAATCATCCAATTCATTAACTTAAGGAAAACTTGACGGTTAATTTAAGCGGACCTAATTAACCCGGGGCGTTGAGAATTCATGGTTTATTGAAATGCAATTGGAAATCTTTTTATTATGCAAGTGTAACATGTGTGGAGATGAACCCCTTAGCTAGTCATCCCATCCATTCAAATCCATCACATTCATATTTACATTCTGTTTTTAATTAGAATCTGTGCAATTAGTTTAATTTCGTCCAAAACTCAATCCCCCCTTACTTTAATGTCCAAATTAGTTAGAAATCAATTTAGTTTGTGTTTTTAAGAGTCTTGAGTCAAGTTACAACTTAATTTCGTCCAAATTTGGGTTTAAGGTCAGAAACTGCCTAGTTAGTGTTTTTAGGCAGTTTTGAGTCTTTTGAACTTGTTTTGAGTCCTTTGAGTCTTTGTATTGTTCAAATTAGTTAGAAAGTGTTTTGGTTTGTGTTTATAAGTGTTTTGATTCAATTTGTTAACCAAATTTGTCCAAAGTACTCAAAGTGCTCAAAACTGCCCAGAAAGTGTTTTTAAGGCAGTTTTGAGTGTTTTGGTGCTGTTTTGAGTCTTTTGGTTTGTTTTTGTGTTTTAAAGTTTAGTTTTGCATTCTTTGAGTCTAGTAGAGTGTTTTATATTGTGTTTTTACGTTTTTGAGTGAAATCCAAGTGATTAACAATCCCTCCTAATCCCCGGTCCAGAACGATCCCTACTTACATACTTACTACAATTTGACAAAAAGAGGGTTTAATTTGTGTGCGTATAATTCTCGCATCAAATTTTGGCGCCGTTGCCGGGGATTAGCAACTTTGCTAATCTCTTGGATTGTTTTATTTTCGTTTGTGTGTATATATTTTTAGTTTTATTTTGTTGATTTTAGAAGCAAGACATGGCACTTGATAGTGCTTCTCTTTTGTCACAGCTTATGGAAGAGTACCAAATGCAAAGAGTTGGTACATTTGATCATAATCAATCAAGGAACGACGTGTTTTCCAATACTTACAATTCGGATTGGAGTGATCATTCAAACTCTATGTGGTGGGAACCTCAACATATTCAACAAGAAGGATATTGGCAACCATATGAGGAGTTCTATACAACACCTATGCAGCCACCACAACCTGCCCAAACAAATTCAAGTGAGTCTTTGTATAATGATACGGTTTGTAAGTTACTCACCAATTTGTCTCAGGGGCAAGAAGATCTAAACAAAGCAAGGCAAAATCAAGACAAAAGGTTGGACTACTTGGAAAAGCAAATTGGACAGATCGCGGAGTTCGTAGGACAATTTCAAGACCAAGGCAAACTCCTTATTTCAACCATTGCAAATCCGAAGGAAGGATCTGAAACTGCCTTGAGAAGTAGCAAGGAGGTTGGAACGGACCCTCAACCATCAAAATCAAATCACAAGGAAGAGGAATACACCCAACCCACGGCAAGAGTGGAAACACCTTTGCCGGAGGCACCTATTGCTCCTACGCCATCTAATTCAAGTAAGGTTGTTCCAAATTTAATTAGTTCTAACCCCATTCCACCTAATATCCCTATTCCTTGCAGGTTCATGAATTCCAAGGAAGAAGAAAGTGAAAAAGACACCTTGGAAGCCCTTCCAAAGGTGAAAAGTAGGGAATATCATGAATTCATCAAAGAGGACGTTCTTGAGATAAACAACCCCAAAGAAGTTGAATTTTATGACACAAGACAAGGACCAATCCTCACATCAAATCTAACCAAGTGCAAAGTCCCTGAAACGTTCAAAGAAGGGGTGTTTATTCTTGAGTTCTTATTGGATCACATAAGTAAGCCACCTCCTCCAATTTCAATTTTCTTTTATACTAACATGTTGTTAATGATTCAGGCATCCAATCTTGAATTTAAACCATTACCGGATCATTTCAAGTATCACCTTCCATTCAAAGATCAATTCCATGCCGTTTGATTCAAATAGAAAAAAAAAAAAAAAAAAAAAGAAAAGATACTAAACCAGGAGAAAGATGGAGCCTTCACAAAGGATGTTTACGTGAAGCCCCACTACGAGGCGTTGGAGCAGAAGGCATCGGAGCGGAAGGCATCGGAGTGGAAGGCATTGGAGCGGAAGGCATCGGAGCGGGAGGCATCGGAGCTAGAGCATTCCAGGCCTCAATACTGGGTGGAACGCTAGATGACCCAGGAAAAAGGTGCCTCTGGAAGAAAGACGCAAGCCTTTGACGGTCACTTTGAACGCGACCTTGAGATTCTTGCAGCTCATCAAGCTTCCTCTTCATGCCCGACGAATAGTTATTTGCAAGCACATGCAAACTTCTATTCTCGTACTTAAGCTGTTTGATCTCCTGCTTAAGATTTTCCACCTCTGCCATCAATGATTCCACTTGACGGGACCGAAGTGCTCACAACTGCCCAGATTGTGTTTTTAAGGCAGTTTTGAGTGTTTTGGGGCTGTTTTGAGCACTTTGGTTAATTAGGTCCGCTTAAATTAACCGTCAAGTTTTCCTTAAGTTAATGAATTGGATGATTGCATACGACAACCCAAAGCATTCCTCACAAGTTCCCTACATGAATTGCATAATAGAGATACAAGCAAGAATCATTAAGCAACATGAAAACTATAAGTGTTGACGAGGCATTCGTTACTATGATTGCATGAAACTTATGCCAATAATATGTTTAACGCGATTGTTTATAAGCAACCTCCACTACTTGTGAATATAAGTTCATAACTATTACGTGAAACTCACTTATATTCTAGCGTCAAATTCATGCATGAAAATTAAGCGTGAACTCTCAATAAGCATACATAAATAGGTTATCAATCAAATAGTTAAACAAATTGAATTCACAACTTATGAAACGCAATTAGAAGTAATCAAATCAAAATGCAAGCATAAACATATATTTCGAATCCCCCCCTAACCAGGGGGGTTTTAGTTCCTCATGATACAAAACAAAGAGAATCAAAGAAACGCCTAAACATTCCAACAACTCAAACTTGAATTGTATGAACGTTTGGGCCCTCTTCTCTTCCATTCCTCATTTGTACAAAACAAAGGGTATTGAAATTAAACATTGAAATCAAAGAAACACCTAAACATTCCAACAACTCAAACTTGAATTGTATGAACGTTTAGGCACTCTTCTCCTCCTCTTCGTTGTAGCACAAGGTCTAAGGTGAGTTTTGGGGTGTTGAATGGATTGGGGAATTATGGAAATGGATGAGGGAGGCCACGGCACTAGTTGGTGTGTATGGATGATTTTCTGAAATGGAAGAGTGAATGAATTGTGTATGAATGGGAATGAATCTTTTGAATGAATGCAATGCATGGTTTTATAGGGAGAGAAGGGATGGGAGAACATGTGAATGGCAGCTAGGAATGATTAAAGAAGGGAATGCATGTGTAATGACTCTAGATTGGTTGGTGCAATGATGAAATGGATGGGAGAGGGAACATGACAGCTAGGTAAAGTGAATGTGGCTGCATGTTTGAATGATTAAATGATGCATGTGGGTTGGAAATGCATGTGCAATGATTCTTTGGTGCTGAAAATGCATGTGTAAGCATGTGTTGGCTGAATTAAAGAATGTGAGGGAATGATGAAAGGGGAAACATGACAGCTAGGTTGAATTATGAAGAGTGAATGCATGTGAATGATTATGGGTGATTATGATAAGTGATAAGTGGTGATGATAAGTGTATGATATGTGATTATGATAAGTGATAAGTGGAGATGATAAGTAATGATTTATGATAAGCGATAAGTGGTGATGATAAGTAATGATATGTGGGAGTGTGGCTGAAATGAAGGAGTGGAATGTTGGAATGTTATGCACGGCTAAGGATATAGGAGAGGTTTAAATGTCCTAAAACTAAAGGGAACAAGGTTCCAACACTTTGGTCTTCAATTAGGTCTTCAATTTCGTCCAACACTTTGGCTCCAAGCATAGGCTATCCATCCTTAGCCCAAAAGTGCTCCAAAAGTCTCCAAAATGCATCTTTTTGCTCCTTTAGCCCTTTGGACCTACAAACCCACGAAAATAGCTTAAAGTACTAAAATAACTAAAGAAACATAACGTAATTGCACGAGAACAAGCCATTTAAGTCGCATGAATATGCTCCTATCAACAAGCATGGCAAAGTAAAAGCAATAAAAAGTAGGGTTTAGGAACACAAATCTAGTTGTGGAGCTAGAGTTTATCATCTCCTCGTTTGAACACATGGGTTGCCTCCTAAGAAGCGCTTGCTTTAACGTCTTCCAGCAGGACGATACCTCCTTTTAGGCTTTATTAGAGCCCACAGCATAGAGGGGTATATTGTAACATCCCGTCCCGGGATTTACGTAAGAAAATGGGTATTTTTGTATTTTCACTAAGTTTGGGGGATACTTTCCATTTTAAAATTGTTTTTGAGCCTTAATTGGTAAGCCCGAGGGGCCCACCCCCTGTTTTGTTCCCGGTTCCCTATCCCTTTCCCTTTTTCCTTTTTTCTGAAAAGTCTCTCTTCTCTCTTCTCTCTTCTCTCTTTCTTCCTCTGTGATTTCTCCATCCCCCCTCTCGGTCCGACAAGAACACACACACACACACACACCCCAGCCCACACCTATAGCTCTTTTCGAACCCCATGGTTGTGTTTTGGACGTCAAATCACGAAGAAACCACCTCGGAGACATTTCCTAGTTTTCCGGCGAGCACCGTCCCTTTCGAGGCGATTTCCGGCCAAACCATGGCGAGTTGGCCGGCGTGCGAGATATAAATCTCTTCGTCTCGCTGAGTACTACAACTTTCCTTTTTGTTTCACCTAATTTCATTGAGTATTGAGGAAGTTATGCTCATTTGAATCTTACCCAGTTTCCGGCGGACACCCGTGGCTTCCAAGCTGTTTTCCGGCCAACTCCGGCCA
This sequence comes from Pyrus x bretschneideri, assembly GCF_019419815.1. Classification (NCBI taxonomy): domain Eukaryota; kingdom Viridiplantae; phylum Streptophyta; class Magnoliopsida; order Rosales; family Rosaceae; genus Pyrus; species Pyrus x bretschneideri. The sequence goes on from NW_025999507.1 coordinate 27,371, forward strand.
CAATGACGGGAACCAAGGGTATATTTCGATTCCTTACCTTCGGGGCTTCAATTTGGTATATTGAATGACATGTTTTGGTTGAGTTTTGAGCTCCAACGGAGCTTGGGAATTCTCCGGCCGAAAACCGGCCTTCTCCTTCCCTGGACTCCGGCGAACACCCAAGGCCTTTGGGCCTTTCCTGCCAAGCCCAAAACCTGGGCAGCCCAACCCAACACCCTTTGTAATTGGGCCTTTGGGCCCTATGGTTTCTAACCCAAACCCACTTTCCTTCTAACCCAAACCCAACCCACCTAAAACCAAAACCCAATTACCCTAGCCCAAAACCATAACCCAAGACCCATGACCCTGACCCGTGACCCATGACCCGTTGACCCGTGACCCGTTGACCGTTGACCCGGTCAACGGTCAGCGTTGACTTTACCGGTCAACGGTCAACGTTGACTTTGACCGTTGACTTTTTGGGTTTTCGTGCGGGACCCATCCTAGGCTAATTTCGACGTTCTGAACCCGTTTCCGATGTCCGTTTTCCCAAATTCAATCGTTTGAGTAGAGTTTGACTAAATGTACCGTTTATGTGCTTAGGGGCAATTATCTGTGGCGTTTCCTTCTTCGCTAGATGGCGTGGCTTTTCGACGGCGAAGTACTGTGAGTGGACCCCTTCTAAAAATGCATGTTTTAATGGTAGAATTGCATACACAGAAAAGCATGACTTTACGATTATGTTTTATGAAACGTTTTGAGATAACATGCTTACTGAGGCTAGTTTGAATTATTACTATTTTTCCTATAACCCATGTTCTTGTAGAATATCTGATGGATGACGATATGATATTTAGAACATGTTTAGAACACCTCTTTATAGTATAGATGATGGATGACTTTATACTATGAAGTTGATTTTCAATATATGTATGTTCACTGGTTTTGTACTTACCTAGTGGTCTTTTCCGCTACGGGACGTAGGGATAGATCCGGTCCGTCCCGGGCGACGGTTTGGTGTTGGCATAGGGCCTGGAGTGTGTTTTCCTCTGACTGTCTGCTCAGAGACGGGGAGCCGGCATGGGGCCTGAAGTGCATTTTCCTCTGACTGTGTGCTCAGAGACGGGGAGCCGGCATGGGGCCTGAAGTGTTATATCGGACATTCACTAGTGCTTATTATTTATGCGAATTATGTTTTGAGATATTGCACGACATGCTAGGTTTCGGAAAACCTATGTTTATCATTATATATAAGTGTTTTCATAAAACTTGGGGGTTAGTATGTTGATAAATGCTTTATTATATATATATCAACTTGGTCCACTCATGTTTGTTTTGCGCCCCCTTCAGGACTTAGAATCGAGGCATACAATCCTGACGTCCAGGCACTTCCGCATCGGCATCTTCGAGTCCTCTCGGTGTAGGACCCACTTCTTTGTTTCATTCAATTTTATATTATTTTCTTTTAGTGTTCTAGATTAGCGTGTGCTCTGAACACGGTCCTTATTTGCATATTCATTATTCTTTTATATTTATAAACCCTTATTTATCCCTTGTTTTCAGCATTTGCACTCAATAAATGGCTTTCGTCACCTTCGGGTGTCGGCCAGCACGTGCCTATCCTGGTATTCGGGGAATATCGGGGTCGGGGCGTGTCATATATCCTCCACAACATGCTCCTCAAAGTGCTCATAGTATGGCTCTATGAATGGAAGGGGATAGTGATCCTCCCTGATTGTGGTGTTTTGGTTCCTAAAGTCCATGTAAATGCTCCCACCACCTTGAAATCGATTGGGTACCTGCACCAAAGAAGGTAACAACCTATTAGTTGAAATGGGAATTGGAATTGGGGTTGGAGACTTACAAACATATTGTGATGGAGGCTCAAAAATGGCAGCCCTATCAACAATGTAACCACTCCAATTCCCTCTTCAATGGTGGTTCTTGATGCATCCTTCTTAATAGGTGTGGATTGTTCCTGCCCTATATCCTTATGCACATCAATGGCAAAACAAGAACGAACATCATTAGGATTCTTAATAGAGTCAGAAACATTGAATTTAATTATATCACCACTGAACTCCATTGTTAGTGCTCCCTTGGCCACATCAATCTTTGTTTGGGCTATTTTCATGAATGGTCTTCCGAGTAGGAGTGGCAAGGGTGGAGAATGAACCGAATCTTCCATTTCAAGCACATAAAAATCAGCAGGAAAGATTAAATGATCAACCTGCACCAAAACATCTTCCAAAACTCCTTTTGGATATGCATTAGAACAATCGGCTAATTGAATAATAACTCCATCATTTTTAAGCTCTCCTAAGTTCATAGATGCATAAATAGAGTAAGGCATGACATTAATTGAAGCTCCTAAGTCTAACATAGCATGTTCAAACTTAGTATTTGCAATAACACTAGGAATTGTAAAACTACCAGGATCTTTGCATTTAGGAGGGAATTTCCTTTGTAACATTGCAGAAACATTCTCACTTACGTGCACCACTTCCTTGTTAGAAATCCTCTTCCTTGTTGTGCAAAGCTCTTTCAAGAATTTGGCATACTTAGGAACTTGTTTGATTGCATCAAGGAGAGAGATATTGACTTGAACTTTACTAAAGGTTTCCAGAATGTCTTTCTCATGTTTTTCTTCCTTTGATTGCCTAAACCTGCTAGGGAAGGGCACATTTGGTGGAATCACATTAGAAATAATTGAATTTGGACCTACCTTACATTTGTTGGATGGCATAGGAGCTTGAAGTGGCTGCGGCAAAGGTTGCTCCACCCTTGCCATAGCTTTGCCCTTGTTCTCTTCCTCTTGCAGCAGCCTTTCATCCTCTTCTTGGCTTGATTTTGGTGGTTGTGGGGTGGTCCCAACTTCCTTGCCACTTCTTAAGGTGATTGCATTGGCTGTTTCAAAGCCTCCTTTTGGATCGTTGAACTAGGCAATTTACCTTCTTATCTGAATTGGCCCATGAATTCCGCCATTTGCCCCATTTGCTTCTTCAATTCTCCCATCTCCTTGGCTTGATTTTGTAATCCCTGAGTCAAAGAGGTTAGTAATTAAAGAACATTATCATTATTCATTGAAAAACCTGAATTTGGTTGAGTAGGTTGTGGATTAGGTTGTATTGGTGCAAATAGCTTTGGAAACATCCCGGGGGGTGGTGGACGAAATCCTCCTTGTTGTTGAGTTTGTTGAGGCTCCCTCCACTTGAAATTTGGGTGATCTCTCCACCCTGGATTATAAGTGTTGGCGTATGGATCATGTCTAGGTTGATTTTGGCTTTGAAAACCTATGGCATTGGCAGATTCCCATCCTCCATTCTCAATCAATTGAGGGCATTGCTCAGAAGGGTGTCCTTGCATGGTGCACACACCACATACACTAGCTTTTTGCATTTTATTTCCTTCAACAACCTGCAACACAAGGAGAGTAAGATTAGCTAATTGTGATTGAATTTCAGCCATGGAACTTACCTCATTCACTTGGTGTTGTCGTGGGGGGTCCCTTTTTCCAACCCCTTCGTATTGTTGTGCTTTCAAGGCTCTATTTGCAATTAGAATCTTCACAGCAACCAAGGTTTTATCCACCAAAGCTCCACCCGCCGAAGCATTTAGCATTTGTCTTTCAATTGGAAGGAGTCATTCGTAAAAGTATTGAATTAGAAGCTCTTCCTTCATTTGGTGTTGTGGGCAGGATGCAACAAGGGCTTTGAAACGCTCATAATATGCTGGAAAGGTTTCTCCTTGGTTTTGTTGAATTCCGCTAATCTTCTTCCTCAAAAGAATTACTCTTGAAATTGGGAAGAATTTCTCCAAGAATGCTCTCTTCATGCTTTCCCAATAAGTAACGATTCCAGGTGCCAATTCATAGAGCCAATCCTTAGCCTTTTCCAAAAGAGAGAATGGAAAGGCTTTCATCTTCAAAATGTTCCCATCGACATTGATGGGTGTCATGCTCCAACATACCACTTCAAACTCCTTAAGGTGCTTGTTTGGATCTTCCATGGACAGCCCATGGTATTTGGGAATATGATGCAACAAGCTTGACTTTAATTCGAACTCATCGTTCTTGCCTTGAGTTGCCCTAGGGTATTGAATGCATAAAGGCATGGCATTGTCCAACCCCGAGGTTGAAAGTTCCTTGATTGTTCGCTTATCCACAGCTATGGCTTGTTCTTCTTCTCCCACTTCTTCTTCTTCAGATTCAGCCTCAGAGCTAGGTGGACTAGGTTCTGGATGACTCCTCTTTCTTCTCAACATTTGTTCAAAATCGTCGTCAAACTCTAATATATTCTCACGAACAGGTTGAGAACTACGAGTCATACTCTCGTACCAAAAACAATGAAACAAAACAAATCAGCAACCCTCTTAGAGGGCACGGCAAACACACAAAAACAAAGAATCTGGCAGGGAAAACACAAATAAAACGAAACAAATAAACACACGACACTCTCAACCTTAAAACACACTTTGACACGACACAAACAAAAGGGATTAGCAAGTTTGCTAATCCCCGGCAACAGCGCCAAAATTTGATGTGAAAATTAACTTGACACACAGATTAAACCCTATTTGTGACAATTGTAGTATATATGCAAGTAGGGATCGTTCTAAACCGGGGATTAACTAGGGATGCTAATCAACTCAAATAAGACTCAAAAACACTAAACTAGACTCTATAGACTCAAAAGTAACTTAAAACACTCAAAACAGCAACAAACAATTAAAAAGACTCAAAACTGACTCTATGGAGTTATTTGGACGAATTTTAACTAACGTAGACTCAAAACATTAATTTGGACATATTCAAATACTTTTCTAACTAATCTAACACACTTAATAAAAGGGGGAATTGATTTGGCCGAATTTAATTAAATTGGGTAGATTGTAAACTAAACAGATTAGACACTAAATTAAGTGAATCGAATGGGTAAAAGGCTAGTTAGAGGGTCATTCTCCACACATGCACATATGTAACACAAATTGATTTCCAGTTATTATCCCTTTAAACCATGAATGACAATACCCCAAATTAATTGTGAAAAGCACAAATTAACTTTCAGATTTTCCTAGTTTCATTGAATTGGATGGAATACGCATCGACAACCAAATTATTCTTATCAAATTCCCTACATGAACCGCATAATAGAGATAAAATCAAAGATCATTAAGCTTTTTGAAAACCATAAGCATTGACTGGGCATTCGTAACTATGAATTGCATGATACTTTTGCCTAGAATTTGCTTAACACAATCATGACTAGTGATTTTTACTACTTGTGAATATAAGTTCATAACGATTAGGTGAAATTCCCTTATATCCTAGCATGAAATTCATGCATGAAAACTAAGTATGCATCCTTAATCAACACACAAGAACAAGTTCTCAATAAATCAATTAAGTAAATCGCATTCACAATTCAAGAAACAAAATCTGGAGGAAATCAATTCATATAAAACATAAGTCCATGGCTTTGAATTCACCTCTAACTAAGAAAAACTTAGTTACACATGTTCATAACAATTGAAAAGCAAATTAAAATAAACATGGAAACGAAACTAGGGAAGAAAGAACTCTGAAAGTCTCCAATGGATGCAGATTTCTTGTGGCACAAGGGTCTCCTTCTCCTATGGAAGCCACGACACTCCTTCCTCTCCCTAGGGTTGCAGCAAAGGTTGTGTTTCTGAATGGATGGTGTGTGGTGTGAATGAATGAATGAATTCAAGGATGAATGGCTGCTTAGGGTGTCTAAAGGGATGTGGCACATTAAGGTTCCTATATATAGTGCACGGCAAAAACCCTAGGAATCAGAATTAGGGTTAAACCGAGCAGAAACAAGTGATTAGGGCCCCTAGGTTGTGGCACAAGACTTGGAAATTAAGTCATAGCCCAATTAAATTCAGATATGGACTTGTACAATCCAAATCCAAGAGGAAAAAGGGCCAATTTAAATCAGAATCCAAGAGGAAAAAGGTTAGGGAAATTCGTCCAAAATTGGGCCTTCTAGAAACTAGGTGTTTGTGGCTGATTTTGGGTTTTCTAGAAGAAATAAAAGGGGGAAGGCTGCGGCACCCTTTTAGGGTCAGATAAGGCTTCTAGAAATTATGTTTTTAGGTTCACTTGCAGCTAGGATTTAAGGTGGAACAAGATTAGGTTAGGATAAGATAGGATAAGGTTTGGATAAGATAAGGTTGTTGGGATAAGTTTCCATATTTCTTGCTCTTTCCTTATCTTCTTTGTCTTAAACTTGTCTTTTCTGATTTGTAGCATGTTCCTAGCCTCTTTTGACTCCAAATTCGTCCATTCACCTTGCTCCATATACAAGCTATCCATAATAAGCCCAAAACTGCTCTAAAAGGCTCAAAATTGCCTTTTCCTGCCAACTTTGTCATTAGGACCTACAAACACACGAAAATAGCTTAAAACACTATAATAAGTAGTAATTAGCTAACTAAATGTAAGGAAATAGCATAACTAAGTAGCATAAATATGCTCCTAATAGGTCATTGACCTTCGAGCTTATGTGGATGCGGTTCTTTCGACCTTGCCTCAGGAAGTCTCGACAGTCACGATAAACAGCTTTTGATCCTTCTGCTCCTTCTACAAGAAAGTGCCTTCCTCCACTTCTTCTCATTCGGGTTGAAGTAGCTGGGTCGAGAGAGGTCTCATGTTGATCAACACCTTGATGAGTAACTCGCTCCCCATTAGGGATATCCATGTTGAAGGCAGGTGATCCCCCGTGCTGGGGGGCACCCAGGTGGTGGTAGACTTCCACGGAGGCGATAAGTTCATGTGTTTAAGTATGCCTAGCTTCATAGAGCATCCCGAAGAGCTTCTCATACTGCTCCTAGAGGATCTCATTCTTTATCGCTATCCTCTAGCTCATCGATTTTAGCCTGAATAGCAAACTTCTTTCGTTCCTTTTTTCGTTGCTTCGCACTAGGTGCGAGGAGGGTGTCATTCTGCGTGATGTGGTTCCCTTCGCTCCCCATATTGGAGAAAGATGCCTGGTCGAAAGAAAGTGTACGAATGGTGGAAACCAGCTTGACAAAATTGGAGAGACTAGGAATAAGTGCGATTCCCACAGATGGCGCCAAATGTTGATGCACGGAATCAGCGAGGACTTTGGTACAACAGAAAGTGTCAAGTTTGTGACCTTCGCTAGATTGTTCCGGTCACCAGTGTGGATAAGTATGCAAAGATATAGAGACAGGGAAGCAAACACAAGATATACGTGGTTCACCCAGAATGGATACGTCCACGGAGTAAAGGAGTTCTCATTAGTTGTGAAGGGTTTACACAAAGACATAGGTTCAAGCTCTCTTTTAGTGAGTTCTAGTGAATAGTTTAGTACAAATGACATTAGGGATTATTGTGGGAGAATGATCCCCTTTTATAGAAGAGAGTTTCTAGCTTTGTTCTGACATTGACACGTGTCGTGCTGTGATTAGCCTCTGATATTGACACGTGTTGCGCTGTAATTGGCCTCTGATATCAAGACGTGTCGCGTTGTGATTAGCCTCCTGGTTGGAGGGAAAGTCTTGTGGGTCCTTGATGGTATACTGTTGACCGGTGCTCAGTAGTTGTGGGATTGGTCAAGTATGGTACAAACATTTTTTATTCTACAGAAAAAATTAAAATAAGTGGGAAAAAATATTTTTGTATTCATATTGCGTATCCTTGTTTATAATTTTTGGGTGCAGTATTTATATCATCAATTACCTATATGTCTTTTTTTTTTTTGGGTCCTAGAATGTACTCATATGTCAATAAATATTGTACCTACTTATGAACATGAATACATAACATGAGTCCATATGAGGTTTACCCATATGTTTTATTTTTTTTCAATCATAGAATAAACCTCGTATGCATCCATGTGAGGTTTATTCGAAGAAGGTACCATTGTTATATAGTAAATTTTTTGAAAGAGAATGTACCCAACCCAATGTTTTGTAGTACATTATTTTTTTTTGTTAAATTGATGAATGTACCCATAAGGCTGGTATTGATTTACCCAATGTTTTGTAGTACATTATTCCTCAAGGTTCTGGGTTTTATGGTTGGAATTGATGAATGATTGCGAAGATTATGATGATAAGGATATTTAAGAATTTAATCTACCCTTAATATTTAAATCACAAATTATGAGTTTTTAATTCCATAAATATAGGTAACTGCAATTACAAATTTTTAAATTAAAAAAAAAGGAGATTTTGGATGTGGTCCTTATTCTTCAATATTCTTCAATTGAAGCCTTATTGGTTTTCAATATTTGATTAAAGTTCCTGAATTATGTACACCTCAACAAAGTAGCATTAATGTATGATTTTTTTAATTTAAAAATTTGTAATTGCAGTTTCCTATATTTATGGAATTAAAAACTCATAATTTGTGATTTAAATATTAAAGATAGATTAAACTCTTAAATATCCTTATCATCATAATCTTCACAATCATTCATCAATACCAGCCTTAAAACCCAGAACCTTGAGGAATAATGTACTAGAAAACATTGGGTAAATCAATACCAGCCTTATGGGTACATTCATCAATTTAACAAAAAAAATAATTTACTACAAAACATTGGGTACATTCTCTTACAAAAAATTTACTATATAAAATTAGTACCTTCTTCGAATAAACCTCACATGGATGCATACAAGGTTTATTCTATGACTGAAAAAAAAAAAAAAACATATGGGTAAACCTCCTATGACTGAAAAAAAAAACATATGGGTAAACCTCATATGGACTCATGTTATGTTTTCATGTTAAGTGGGTACAATATTTATTGATATATGGGTACATTCTAGGACCCAAAAAAAAAAAAAACAAATAGGTAATTGATATGGGGTACATAATATAAACAAATGTTGAATGCACCTCACATTAAAATTTGATATTAAATAACTTATTTACCCTATTATGCAATGACAATTTTGACTGTAAGATCCCACATCGCCCAAGGGTGAGGATCCTGTAAGCCTTATATGTATATTCCCATCTCTACCTAGCACGAGGCCTTTTCGGAGCTCATTGGCTTCAGGTTCCATCGGAACTCTGAAGTTAAGTAAGTTCAGTCGAGAGCATTCCTATGATGGGTGACCCACTGGGAAGTTCTCGCGTGAGTTCCCAGAAACAAAACCGTGAGGGCGTGGTAGAGGCTCAAAGAGGACAATATCGTGCTACGGTGGAGTCGTGCTCGGGATGTGGTGGGGGCCTGGGCGGGGATGTGACATTGACCTTATTAGGTTTTTTAATAAAATAAAATTTTCTAAATACACCCCAAATCAATTTTGACCTTATTATGTCTTGATTGTGATTGATTTATGTTCCACAAACTGAACTGAAATAAAGAGAAGGCTTTATGTTTCTGTGTCTCCTGCATTGGAAGGATCCTTAAAAATCAAGAAAAAACTGCATGAAGCACATCAATTGGAGATGCCTAAACTGGTGATTGTTTCTAGAAACGGATCAAGAGCAAAAACCAATGAGGACTTGTTGGTGGAAATGGCTGAGAAAGTTGGGTTTGAAGTCAAAGTTCTTAGACCTGATTCGAGGACCGAGTTGGCGAAGATTTATTGGGTTCTTAATTCTAGTGATGTCGTGATAGGGGTTCACGGTGCTGCCATGACACATTTTCTGTTCATGAGACCTGGCTCTGTGTTGATCCAAGTGATTCCTCTTGGAACTAGTTGGGCAGCAAAGGCATACTTTGGGGAACCTGCAAGAAAGCTTGATTTAAACTACATCGGCTACAAAATTCTTCCCACAGAGAGCTCATTGTACGACAAGTATGTTAAAGATGATCCTGTTCTTAAAAATCTAGCAATGAAAGCCATTGCTGATGTTACCCTACTTAACGAAGGTAGACATCTGTCAATGCAAACTATACTAAGATGATTTCAAATCATCATTTTGAAATCATTCAGCAAACTAAACTTTCAGATGATTTGAAATCTTTAGTCAAACTAAACGTTCAAATGGTTAGATTCAGTCCCTGAAAATTAAAAATGAGTGTTATAAAATTTGAGAGATGTGGGGTGTATAGAAAATGTGGGTGTATGTACAAAATATAAGGTGTATATTGAGAATGTGGGGTGTGGGGGTATTATGGGAAAGTAAGTGGGGTGTATTAAGATAATTTTTAAATGAAAAAGAAAATGTGGGTTGTATTAAGTATGTGAGGTTTATTCAACAACCTAAATTGTATTGAAAAAGTAATTAATGTAAGATGATAATTAGTTGCATGAAATAGAGGAGTTAAACACTCAATTAAATTCTCATTTATAATAAAACAATCTAAAATGCTGATGTGAAAATAACTCAAGGACTTCAATCAAAAGTTTAAAGGACATAAGGTTTCAATCAAGAAAATGTCATCACTAGGGATTGGAACCTAATTTTTCCTTAAAAAAATAACATACATTAACACTAATTTGCTGAGGTGTACATAATTCAAGAACTTTAATCAAACATTGAAAACCAATAAGGTTTCAATTAAAGAATATTGAAAAGTAAGGACTGCATCCAAAGTTTCCCTATTATAAATGGGGCAGCAGGTTAGAACCTATGGAGCAAGTAAATCACACGAAAAACAGAAAAAAAAATAAAAAAGGAGACAAGTGAGCATGATCATCCCATTTAACATGGCAGCAATCCTACCAAACCCTTTTGCATTGAAATCTAACAGCAACCACCGTTACTTGTGCTACGGAGCAGGCAGGATTCTCCAATTCACAGGGCAGGATCCTGCCCCATTTTTCACAACGGAGAATGCACAAACCCCCGGATACATGCATATCAAGTACAATGCAATCGGCAAATACTTGGTAAGGGTGCCGGGTCAAACTCGACCGCTATTGAAGATCGTGGCCACCGCTGATACACCAAACGAAAACACGACCGATGACAATTGCACTTTGTTCGAGTCTGAGAATGTCGGACCAAATACCCCCACACAAGTGGTCTTCCGATTTCGCCAAGTGCAGAGCAAGCTCTATATAAGGCCAAACTATGTGCAAGGTTTAGAAGGTGTCCTCTGTGCATTGGATGCCAACACTGACGTCAATGGAGTAGCGGATCTCCTTACAGCCGTTGGGCCTCGTTGATCAAATTACCACGTGATGTTTGTGGGTAACGTCTCTGGAAACCCTCACGAGACTTCATTAGTCCCATACGGATCACCTATGGGTGTAAAAGGCTTGTTGCATTCGCTAAATGCAATCGAGTTCCCTACGAAAGTGGCATTAATTTTCATCACAAGTTTTTCGTTTTTTTTATTTTTTATTTTTTTAAGTATTTTAGTTTCACTGATTTGTATGTATTAAACCAATAAACACAGATCACATGATTGCCTCAGCTGTGGTTATGTCCTTTGTGCATTTGTGTGTTCAATAAAAGTTGTGTTTCTTGCGAAATCCGATGGGTTGTAGGGTGATATCTTGCATTAACTTAGGGGTTTAATCTAGTTTCATGCATCTTAAACCAAACAATATGACAGGCCTGAGAAAACTTCGTGAATGTGAAAATATAAAATTTCTGTAAATGCGTCCATAGTTTCCGTAAAGTTGTCCATATCTTTTTCTTTCCAAATCAAACAGTGTAAATCATTAATAGGAGACATAAGGGCATCTACACTGGAGAGATGCTAATGCATGTGAAAATCATATTTACATCTCATTTTACAAATCCAGAAGATGTAAATATGCATGAATTCTATTCCCAATGAGAAATATGCAAGTTTGACATCCCATTTATTTTCTTTATGTGATTGGCAGGATTGTCACAAAAAGATGTAAAATTAGGTTTTGATTCTAGCCAAGGTAGATATTTTACATCTTTCCATTGGAGGAGAAATGTTAGTATGCCGGAAACGCACCCAGGTAGACCAAGTGTAATACAATTGGTTGGAAACTTGAAAAGAAAATTTTAATAAATTATATTATTACAATTGGTGTACTAGGCGGTGGCGGAGCCAAAAACATCTCTCAAGAGGGGCCTTTAAGACATATAAAAGAAATTAAATCAAATACAACAATATACTTAATTGGAGAAAATTTAAGGTTTTTGCTATTGGCATGGAGAATTTATCAAACAAGAGTAATGGGGCCTTAAAACTTTGCAAAATTGAGTATTGAGATGATTATATTATAAGAACATGATTTGTTTATTTATAAACTTTCAAGATGGGCTAAGCCTAAACTAGCCTTCATGTGGCTCAGCCACTAGTACTAGGCCATGTTTGTTTAATTAAAATGACAATGTCACTTCCACTCTAGTGTTACTATCATGAAAAAAGTTATTATTGTGAATATATTGAAGTAGAAAAAAAACTAAAGATACAATAAGTTAGAGGGGACATGAAGCCATACCTTAACAATAAGTAGAAAACTATTAGAATAAAAAATCAATTAGACAACTCCTAAGAGTATCGAAAGTAGATTATGAGCAAAAGCCGCAACTGCACACGACAAACAAGAATCATTGATAATGACACCATAGTTGCCAAACAATACGCCACCTAATTTCTTTTGAAATAAAAGTGTGAAAACTAAATTGCATGGAAGAGAGAATGGCAGAACAATTTTCCCAATCAACCAATAAACACCAAGACACTTGAGAAGATCCATTAGAAAGAAAATGCAATGCCAAAGAAAAATCACACTCAATAGAGCATACTAACCCTTCTCCAAAGCCATATAAACAACATGAATAATAGCTTTGTGTTCCACCTCTAAGGCAATACCAATTCCAAAAGATTCTACAAAGCATCCAAGACAATGGCTCAAGTGGTCACAAAAAATATCACCAAAACTAGTCATGCTAGGAGAACCACAAGCCACACCGTCAATGCTAACTTTTAACTTAAAAAACATAAGAGGAAAGCCAATGAACCTTATGAAATATAGATGTAATATAGATAGAGATATGAGTGAACCGTCAAGTGTATCCAAACTTGAGTTTATTTAGATGAATATAGATAGATAGAGATGTGAGTGAACTTAGATAGGAGTGTTGGACAACAATTAAGAAGTTAAAATAATAACAGAATTTGAAAAAACTAATTCTTTATGAACAAAATATGCTTACAATACATAATGAAATAATACAACAACAACACAGTCTTTTCCCACTAAGTGGGGTTGGCTGTATGAATCCTAGAACGCCATTGCACCGGTTCTGTGCTACGTCTTCCGTTAAATCCAAGTACTCCAAGTCTTTTCTTACAGTTTCTTCTAAAGTCTTCCTAGGTCTTCCTTTACCCATTCGGCCCTGAACCTCTTTCTCGTAATCGCATCTTCTAATCAAAGCGTCTGTAGGCCTTCATTTCACATGCCCAAACCACCATAACTGATTTTCTCTCATCTTTCCTTCAATTTCAGCTACTCCTACTTTACCTCGGATATCCTCATTCCTAATCTTATCCTTTCTCGTGTGCCCACACATCCAGTGAAGCATTTTCATCTCCGCTACACTCATTTTATGTACGTGTTGATGCTTCACCGTCCAACATTCTGTGCCATAAAACATTACTGGTCTTATTGCCATCCTATAAAATTTTCTGACACGCCCCAACCCAAATATCATAATGATACTTGGATGGCATGTGTTGGCCAACACTCGGAAGTGACTGTAAACACGAGAAATTCCTGAAACAAGCGACAAGAATACGTGTACAAAATATATTTTTTGTATTAATGATTTTGGGGTTACAATCTCTTTGTAATTTGGTCCTCTGATTCTATCTTCGAAGGGTGTACGTTTGTGGATGAATTGTTGATCCAAAGGGCCGTCGGGGCTTGATCTTAGGATGAACAGTTGATGAATGATGAACACTTTCTTCAAGGGGCCGTCGGGGCTTGATCTTGAGTTGGTGGGAGTTCTTCAAGGGCCGTTGGGGCTTGATCTTGAATTGGTGGAAGTTCTTCAAAGGCCGTTGGGCTTGATCTTGAAGGTTGGTGGATGAGCGGATCTTCAAGGGCTTTTGGGCTTGATCTTGAAGGTTGGTTGGATGTGAGGATTTGTTGAGGTTGTTGATCCAAAGTGGCCGTTGGGGCTTGATCTTAGGATGAACGGATGATGAACGATGAACACTTTCTTCAAGGGCCGTCGGGGCTTGATCTTGAGTTGGTGGAAGTTCTTCAAGGGCGTTGGGGCTTGATCTTGAAGGATGAACGGATGATGAATGAATCTTCAAGGGCCGTTGGGGCTTGATCTTGAAGGTTGAACGGATGATGAACGATGAACGGATGTGTGGATTTGTTGATCCAAAGGGGCCGTTGGGGCTTGATCTTAGGATGAACGGATCTTCAAGGGCTTTTGGGCTTAATCTTGAAGGATGAACGGATGTGTGGATGATGAACACTTTCCTCAAGGGCCGTCGGGGCTTGATCTTGAGTTGGTGGAAGTTCTTCAAGGGCCGTCGGGGCTTGATCTTGAAGGTGGATTTGACGAAGAACGAAGATTGCTTTCTTGATCCTTCGGGATTTGCTTGAGAGCTTTAGAGTTTCAAGGCTTCTTTCTTTCTTCCTTCCTTCTTTTCTTCTTTTCCTTTCTCCTTCTCCTTCTCCTTCTTTTCTTTCTCTCCCCAAATGAATGCCTTTGGCCTCCTATTTATAGAATTCCAAAACTTGATTTTTGGATTTAAATAATCAGATGAAATAAATCATTTCTGCCAGGTATTGACACGTGTCCTATTTGATGACTTTTCTAATTTATTTCGATTTTTCGTTGAGTCACACGCTACATGTAAAATTTATGTGATACGTGAGCGTTGAAATTTTAATTATTGGTCAACATTCATTTCACCGAAATTTTGATGTCTACAAATGCCCCCACTTCAAGGCGCGTCGTAGACATGTGCTTGTCACGTGTTGAAGATGCGTTTTGAAGTCCCTTAATGTAGATGTCAACCCAAGGGCCGTCGAGGCTTGATCTTGAATTGGGCTGGAAATTTCTTTAAGGGCCATCGAGGCTTGATCTTGAGTTCGACTGGAAGATTTTCTGGTTTCTTCCAATCGTTGATTTTCCACAGGCTTAATCTTGAACTGGACTGGAGGATTCTTTTGGTCTCCTCCGAAGGTCTGAACTTACTCCTTTGATCTGGAGTTGAATTTGATTCAAGGGTGGTGAACACTTGATTTTGAATCGGACTTTGTGATTTCTTCAAGGGCCATCGAGGCTTGATCTTGAACTGGGCTGGAGGATTCTTTTGGTCTCCCCCTATCGTTGATTTTCCTTTGTGCTACTCTTGAACTGGGTAGCAGGATTCATACACATGGCAGGCAAGCACGAGGTGGAAGTGATGACCTGTTTCTTTGTTCAATCTTTCCCCAATTCGTATTGAAGAGGGTAGATCGGAAAACTGACTCCAAGTGCCGTCTGATTGCTCTTTTCACTTTGCCATGCGAGTAATAACAAGGACAAAGGAAAGGACATGGGGAAAGCATGATATAAGATACCTTTGCTTTTGAAGAAGCAGCGAATGAATCAGCACATATATTTGTTGTGCTTGTCTCCACATGCTTTGATGTATCATTTTCACTTGTCTTACTTGCTCCCTTTGCAGAAGTGGTATTTCCTTATGCAGGTTTGGCATCTTCTCGTGTAGTATTTGTCCTCTGATGCAGGAATGGAATGCAACCTTTGCATTTAAATGGTGCTTCAAAACATTACTTCTCCGCGACGATGAGTACTCGAGAGCAATGCAAGGTAAGCAACCAGGCAAAGGTTCCAGGCAATCAGTTCCAGGTCGGAAGTTTGATTTCAGGTTCCGACTGATAACTCTATTTCCCCTTCTCCTGCATGTAAGAGCAAGGACAAAGAAAAGGACAGGGAAAAAGCATGATATGAGATACCTTTGCTTTCGCCCTTGATGATATGAGATACTTTTGCTTTTGAAGAAGCGGTGAATGAATCAGCACATGCTTCCATCTACCGTTTCCTCCTGGGTCATCTGTACTCCAGGCATCTGGTATCATCTTTGGGGAAGAGGAAAAAATTGAGTATTTTGAGATGTTTTGCTGGGAGTATACTCTCGGAGGTTAGGAAGAGTTGGGCATTTTTTTTTTCGCAGGTCTGCCTTGCCATAAAAGATGAAGGTCGACATATATAGAGATTTCCCAATAGCAAGTGGTGGTACTGTTCTTTTACCCTTGTCGACAAACGTTTTGATCCCGCAAATTCGGCTTTTTGAAATAGTGACGACTCTTCGATCTTTGAATACGCCTCTTTGATTTCTGAACGACGCCTCTTCGATTTCTGAACGAGCGTCTCTTTTGACAAAGTGGCACGCGTTTTCTGAAAAGCAGAGAAAGCGTCGCCGAACTTTGCGCTCGTCAGCTAAAGATGTGTAGCTGCGATGATGACCTCCACGTGATCTTTTGACAAAGTGGCACCCGTGCTCTGAAAAGCCGCGAAAGCGTCGCCAGCCTCCACGTGTTTTCAACTTTGTCGGAGATCTTTTGACAAAGTTGAACGCGTTTTCTGGAAAGCCGAGAAAGCGTCGCCTAACTTACGCCGGAAAATCCAGCTTTTGAGATTTGCAGAGTGGTGTCTCTTCACTTTTGAACAAGCGGCCCTTCGATTTCTGAGCAAGCGCCTCTTCGTTTTTATAGAGGTATTGATCACCTCTAACATGCACACTTCGAAGGTTGCTCATTCCTGAAAATCATCTCCGGCCTTTTGAGTTTTAACTCCATCCACCCATCTCTTTTAACACCTTTGAAAAATGGCTAACCCATCGAACCTTAGCTTAGAATTGAGTCTCAGCAGTGATCCGGTTGCGCCGCTTCAAGGTAATGTATGGTGTCCTTCTTTCTTATCTTCTAACGGTCCTCTTACAGGTGAAGACTCCGTGATGCAGGACGCCACAACAGCTACAATAGTGGCTAGGAACCTCCTTACTCCAAAAGATAGTAGGCTGCTGTCAGGACGGTCCGATGAGTTGGCCGTTCAAGAGTCCCTCGCTCTTAGTGTTCAGTGTGCGGGCTCTGTGTCCAACATGGGCCAACGCCTGCTTGCTCGGTCCCGTCAGGTGGAATCATTGATGGCAGAGGTGGAAGATCTTAAGCAGGAGATTAAACAGCTTAAGTACGAGAATAGAAGTTTGCATGTGCTTGCAAATAACTATTCGTCGGGCATGAAGAGGAAGCTTGATGAGATGCAAGAATCTCAAGGTCGCATTCAAAGTGACCGTCAAAGGCTTGCGTCTTTTTTCCAGAGGCACATTTTTCCGGCGTCATCAAGCGTTCCACCAAGCATTGGGGCCTCGAATGACCTATCTTCGGTGCCTCTCGCTCCTGGAGTTTGGCCAAGTAGTGGGGCTTCACGTAAACAACCTTTGTGAATGCTCCATCTTTCTCTTTCTTTGTTAGATTTTTTTTTTTTTTTTTTTTTTTTTTTTTTTTTTTTTCCGCACTTGTAATTGCTCTCGGTGTGCCTGGCACCGTGTGAGTTTCAAACTCTACAAAATTACAACTTGTATATAACAAATATGTCCACACATGAATGATGACCTTCATTACTTTCTTTACTTTTAATTCCAAAACTTGTACACACACACACGCATATAGGCCACTGCATGGCCACTGCATTTTGCTCACTGCCTTGCATCTTCCAATTTTGCTAATTTAAACAATTGGCAGCTGATGCTGCCTTTGAAAGATGCTTCCCAATATCATCATTGCTATCTTTTTTTTTTTTTTTTTTATTATTATCCTTTTTGAAAGATGTTTCCCAACATCATCATTGCCACCTTTTTTTTTTTTTTTCTTTTGCCTTCACGCCTGAAGCCTTTATAATTATATATATATATATATATATATATATATATATATATTTCAGATGGTGCCAGAAGCATCATCATTGTTTATACATATATATATATATTTTTCTTTTTTTTTTTTTATTATTCTTTTGAAAGATGCTTCCAGCATCATCATTGCTTTTTTTTTTTTTTTTTTTTTTTTATTATTCTTTTGAAATATGCTTCCCGGCATAATCATTGCTCTTTTTTTTTTTTTTTTTTTTTTTTTTTTTTTTTTTTTTTTTTTTTTTTTTTTTTTTTTCTTTATAAGGCCATCTGCAAGGTTGAGTTCGTGGGTGAAAACCCAGGCGAGTCCCAGAGAAGACGGAGGAGATCTTTGGGTGTGAGTTGACAAACTTTGATTTTGTCAATCACATTCAAAGGCAGCAGCAGAGGCAAGGCAGACGGATGAGATCTTTGGATGTGAGTTGACAAACTTTGATTTTGTTGATCATATTCAAAGGCAGCAGCCATGGCGGAGGTGCAGAAGCAACCAGATCTTGAGGCAGAGTGTAAGGCGTCGAGTTTGAAGACCGGCTAGTCGTTTGACAGCGGTCAATGAAGCTCTTCGTTGATTTTGATCCTGGTGCCCAGAATGACGAGCTCGAGGTTTGTTGGCAGCGTGAGGAGACAAAGGAAGAAGCTCCATCATCACCCCTCATGTAAAAGTTGACTGCCAAAAAAAAATTCGACATCACCCCTGCAGCTTTATAACAGGTACTGACCATCTGCTCCAGTGGAGTTGAATGCTCTTCGCAAGCTTCAGCTTCAACAGGATATGTTGGGAAATAATTTTGAAAGAAAAGAGATGCACTTTTTGAATTCAGAGGCTTTGATTCTTTTCTCTTCGGGCATGAGCCTGGTTTTACCCCAGGATCTCCAGCTTCGTTTTCCACCATGTATTTCCACTGGTAAGCTACTCCTTCCTGTGCTTCCTTTGAAGCATCAGACGTAAAAAACAAGAAGCCGATGATTCTCTTGCACCATTTCAGTAACAGTGTATGGATAATCCACTTCCTTCATTAGTCCACCAGCTTTGAGTGTGTACTCAAAGGCACTGTTCATGAGTCCACCATTACATCCGGAGTCACACGAACCTGCCTCCTCTGGATCGCATCTGTGTTGGTATATTTCCTGTCAGCTGGTTACAACATAGCTGTAGAACTTGCAGACTAGTCATGTTCCCAATCTCAGAAGGAATACCCCCAGTTAGATTATTGACGTTGAGATACAGATCAGTGAGCTCAGTGAGATACGATATCTCTTTAGGAATCTCTCCTGACAAGCTGTTGTAGTGCAGGTACAGACCCGACAAGCACTTCAGCTCCGCCACTGCCGGTGAGACCCGACCCGAGAGACCCTTCCCCACCAAAGAAACATTGGCCACTTTGCGGTGCTCGTTGCAGGCCACGCCTTCGAATGAACCACTACACGGGTCACCTTCTTTGGTCCACGACTTCAAAACCCTGCCTTCCGGGTCCAGAGAGGCCTTCAACTCCATCAGAGCTCCCAGCTCGGCATTCCCACAAACAGGTGGTGGCGTAGAACATGCGAGCAGAATAAACAGAGAAACCAGAAAATGGATCAAACCCATGCGTGATTTCGGGTCAAAAACTCGAACTTTGTCCGAAATTCTTGATCTTCAGTGCTCACAGTAGAAACCCATGTTGCTTTTGCTACTAAGTAGGTGAGGTTTTAAGTATTTTTTTGTCAGGTAATGCAGATGTGTGAGAGAGAGAGAGAAAGAAAGAGCAGAAGATGGTGACTTGGGCCGAGGAGCTGTTCCTTGGTGCGTGGTCTGAGTCGGATCGGCGAGTCGCGGAAGGGTGGCGACGATTCGGGAGAGCGTAGCGATCCTGCTTTGGCTTCTGCAGGGGATCCTGCTCATGCAACTTCTTAGCAGCTTTGACATAAGAGCTGCCATCCAAAATATGTTCCATAATTGCAGCTGCCTCAATCTGTCCAGGGTGGCTGCTGGTGGTCGTCAGACTCGCTCTTGAGCTTGACCGTCACCTTGAGGCCGGAGAGATGAAATTCCGTCACGTCTTTCGATTTCAGATTTTCTTCTCCGTTGCTTAGCTCGTTTGTGAAGCCGGGTGAATTTCGAGTCGAGATCGGAGTACTTCTCTTCCTGTTCTTTTATTTCTTGATCCAACTTCTGTCGAGCTTCAGCGAGCTTTACAAAGAGCTCTTGAGCTCTGGAATCTGCTTCAAAGTGTGACTCCTGAAGATGCTTCAGAGCCACTTCCGCCGCAGCTCGCGTTTGCTTCTCTTCCAAAAGTTCCACATTCAGTGATTCAATAGTTTGCCGCAGCTGCTTCACCTCCTCCGATTCGCCACCTTCCGGCTCTGGCGGTTGAAGATTCCGAGATCCTTCGAACTGAGACTTGAGGAATTCGTTCTGCAATTTTAGCTCCATGACCGTCTGGACGAGTTGATCGTGAGTGTCGAAGGCTTCAGAGAAGTGGTTGACGGCGGCGGTAAAGTCACCGGAGGAGAAAGCGGCGTTGCCTTTGGCTTTGGCTTTGTCGGCCATGGCTGTTTGGCGACTGAAGAAACCTATTCTACAGAAAGTAGAGGGATTGCGGGTTGAGGGCATGGCTTGGGCCTGGATTTGGGCTGCTGCTTTTTGTGGACTTCAACTCCACGGTTGTGTACAAAAGGGACTGCCTCCACTCTTCCATGCTCTTTCCTTGGCAGTAGTAAGCCCAGCTGCTAAGAAGAGGGCTGCTGCTGTGGTGGTTGTTCACGCTGGTGTGAAGAAATGGAACCAAAAGTGAAGTGTGTGCGAGAGAAAGAGAGAGGAGAGGTGGGCTTGGAGCTGAGTGAGGATGGGCTTTGAGAGTTGGGCCCGGATTTGTCGCTGGGCTCGCTGGCTTTGGAAAGAGGAGTAGAAAGTTTTGGAGCCGGCCTCCTTTTTTTTTTTTTTTTTTTTTTTTTTTTTTTTCGAATAGAGAATATATATATTTTTTCTAATACATAGTAACATATGTATTTTTTTTTTCTTTTCTTTTGTAATAAAATTGACTTTCTTTAATGAAACGTTTATTTATTTATTTTTATGTGACTGTACTTGAAGTTTTGAAGTTTCAAGTTGCCTACGTACTCTTCCAAAGAAGAGATCAAGTCATAACGTAGTTCAAATGAGTGATGGTTTTGATGATGATGTTGATGATGATTTTGCCGTACACAGTTTATGCTCTTGCGGGCCAGGAGCGTCTTGGTGCCGTTTGCATTTTCAGCTCATGCAGGCAAGGAGCGTTTGTTGTCGCCTTTTATGCTCGTGCGGACAAGGAGCTTTGGTTGTCGCCTTTTAGGCTCGTGCGAACGAGGAGCTTTGGTGAATTTGTCAAATGATCTTAGAGGGGCATTCCTTGCGATCTTCATAGCAAGGAGTCTTGACTGAGTGATTGAAGAAGTCTTTGGGGAAGAAATCGCGCATTGTGATGGCAACGGACGATCTTTGTGTCATAACTTCATCATCCTCAATACTTTCATGTAGCTTTGAAGGTTGACGGTAGCTGCTTTGCCCCCTTTCCGATTGGCGAACTTGTGGAGGAGGCCTATGTTTCTTGTGCATTTTCTTTGGAGTGACATAAGTCCATCCTTCAACTTCACTTGACTTGACTGACATGGTTTTGGAGCATGCCCCCAGCGGTTGAGGTGAAGATTTTGAGTTCAAAGAGCCAGAAGTGACGGTGGTATAGTTTGACTTCACCACATCATTAAGATCTAGCTCGATGATCCCTTTCTGAGCCAACTTCATGATGAGATCTTTTAGCACAAAGCACTTTTCCGTCGGATGACTAATGAAGCGGTGGAATTTACAGTACCTTGGATTGTCAGTACGGTTCATATCTTCTGGCCGTTTGCACTCAGGTAGGTCGATCACCTTTTTGTCAAGCAAGTCTTTCAACATGGCAACCACGTCAGAGTCGGGGAATGGATAAGTTTTCTCCTCAAGCTCCTTCAAAGTGCGTCTACGTGTCTCTTGATCACGAAAAGCTTCGGTTTGAATCGCCTTGCTTCGTGTAGGGATTTTGACTGGAGTTGTGTTGACCGTCATTGCTTCCTTGGTGGGTTTCCACGTAGCCTTATCCACCTTTGGCCCCAAAACTTTGTCATTCTTGTAGTCGGCGATCTGTTCTTTCTTCCCATGACGGGTGATGCTTAACTCCATATCATGGGCGCGGGTGGCTAACTCCTCAAATGTTCGTGGTTTGATGCCTTGAAGGATGTAGTGTAGTCCCCACTGCATGCCTTGAACGCACATCTCAATGGCAGAGGTTTCAGAAAGCCGATCTTTGCAATCCAGACTTAAAGAACGCCATCTATTTATGTAG
Organism: Pyrus x bretschneideri; assembly: GCF_019419815.1. Taxonomy (NCBI): domain Eukaryota; kingdom Viridiplantae; phylum Streptophyta; class Magnoliopsida; order Rosales; family Rosaceae; genus Pyrus; species Pyrus x bretschneideri. Next base: position 49,509 of record NW_025999507.1, read on the forward strand.
TTGACGACAGGTTCATCTTTCCACTGTTTCGTGCTGGTCAGCTCTAGCATGCTTACAGTACGACGAGTGCTGTAGAAACGGTTGAGGAATTCCCTTTCTAGCTGGTCCCAACTGTTGATAGACTCAGGTTCGAGGTCAGTGTACCAGTCAAAAGCGTTACTTTTCAGCGAACGCACGAACTGTTTGACGAGGTAGTCTCCCTCTGTCCCAGCATTGTTGCAAGTTTCAATGAAATGGGCGACATGTTGCTTCGGGTTGCCTTTTCCATCGAACTGCATGAATTTTGGGGGCTGATAACCCCTTGGCATCTTCAAAGCATCAATCTTCTTGGAGTAAGGCTTTGAGTACAGTACGGAGTCATGCGAGCTTCCTTCGTACTGTGTCTTGATAGTGCTTGCGATCATCTCCTGTAGCTGCTGGATAGAGAGAGATCCCATGGATGCCGTTGCTTGGTCTAGCTTCGGCTTCTCTTCAACTTTCTCCGCTGGTGGCTCCTCTTCTTCGTCATCTTCTTTCTTTAATAGGCCAACAATTGGGTCGACTTTCACGTCGGGCAGCGCATCTAGTTGGTTGACAAGTGCGGCAATCTGCAAGTCCTTCTCTTCCACATTTCGTGTGAGCTTTGCGATTGCTTCATTCATCTGAGCTAGCTGCTCCTCGATTGAAGTTGCTCCAGTGGTCATGACTTGCATGGTTGTACTGCCGCTCGAATCAGCGTCGGAGAGTAGGGACTCTGAATATTTCCTTGGGCTCTCCCCTTTTGATGCCCTTAGCGAGGCTAGGGTGATCACAGGCTCGTACCTCAGGTGCTCTTGTTCCTTTGACAGAGTTAATGCAGGGGCGGAAGCCGCGGCAAAAAGATCTCTTGCCTTACTTCGGGTTATGATGCCCGAAATATCACCACTTGCGGCGATGATGTTCTTGTTCTTTGCTTTGATTGCAGGAACAGCTTGATCCTTTCTTGATGCCATTTGCGTTTTTGATGATTTGAGGATAGAGATGAGAGGTAGAGATTGTCCCACTGGGCGTGCCAAATTTGTAAACACGAGAAATTCCTGAAACAAGCGACAAGAATACGTGTACAAAATATATTTTTTGTATTAATGATTTTGGGGTTACAATCTCTTTGTAATTTGGTCCTCTGATTCTATCTTCGAAGGGTGTACGTTTGTGGATGAATTGTTGATCCAAAGGGCCGTCGGGGCTTGATCTTAGGATGAACAGTTGATGAATGATGAACACTTTCTTCAAGGGGCCGTCGGGGCTTGATCTTGAGTTGGTGGGAGTTCTTCAAGGGCCGTTGGGGCTTGATCTTGAATTGGTGGAAGTTCTTCAAAGGCCGTTGGGCTTGATCTTGAAGGTTGGTGGATGAGCGGATCTTCAAGGGCTTTTGGGCTTGATCTTGAAGGTTGGTTGGATGTGAGGATTTGTTGAGGTTGTTGATCCAAAGTGGCCGTTGGGGCTTGATCTTAGGATGAACGGATGATGAACGATGAACACTTTCTTCAAGGGCCGTCGGGGCTTGATCTTGAGTTGGTGGAAGTTCTTCAAGGGCGTTGGGGCTTGATCTTGAAGGATGAACGGATGATGAATGAATCTTCAAGGGCCGTTGGGGCTTGATCTTGAAGGTTGAACGGATGATGAACGATGAACGGATGTGTGGATTTGTTGATCCAAAGGGGCCGTTGGGGCTTGATCTTAGGATGAACGGATCTTCAAGGGCTTTTGGGCTTAATCTTGAAGGATGAACGGATGTGTGGATGATGAACACTTTCCTCAAGGGCCGTCGGGGCTTGATCTTGAGTTGGTGGAAGTTCTTCAAGGGCCGTCGGGGCTTGATCTTGAAGGTGGATTTGACGAAGAACGAAGATTGCTTTCTTGATCCTTCGGGATTTGCTTGAGAGCTTTAGAGTTTCAAGGCTTCTTTCTTTCTTCCTTCCTTCTTTTCTTCTTTTCCTTTCTCCTTCTCCTTCTCCTTCTTTTCTTTCTCTCCCCAAATGAATGCCTTTGGCCTCCTATTTATAGAATTCCAAAACTTGATTTTTGGATTTAAATAATCAGATGAAATAAATCATTTCTGCCAGGTATTGACACGTGTCCTATTTGATGACTTTTCTAATTTATTTCGATTTTTCGTTGAGTCACACGCTACATGTAAAATTTATGTGATACGTGAGCGTTGAAATTTTAATTATTGGTCAACATTCATTTCACCGAAATTTTGATGTCTACAGTGACGAAAGCCATAATTTCATACATACACAAGAAAATATAAGAACCTGAATACCAAAAGTCATAAACAATAACAAGATTCTAAATTAAACGTAAGGGCAATGGAAAGTTCAATGATCATAGATCTAAAACAAAAGATACCTGATTATGTCCAGAGCATACAACTACACGAACTACAAGTGCAAATAAGAATTCAGATAACAAATCATCAAAGAAAATCATACGCAAACGGAAAAGCTCAAAGTCACTGGTAAAGGAATGCCTCGATGCTCGGGTCGTACTCCTCATCACTAGGACTTGAGGGGGCGCAAAACAGAAAAGCTGAGTGGACCATAATTATATTTATACTAATAATATTCAAAATTAGAATTCTTTCTGAACATAATAACCCTTTGTTTTGAAAACATATATAATACTACGTATAGGTTTTTCTGAAAGCTCTAGCATGCAGAAAATGTTCGTAACTTTTAAAATCATCTCTAAAACATGATCGAAACGCCCGAAAGAAAATCCATAAATCCCATAAAAAACTATACTCTCTAGGGGTATCATAGTAGCCCGAAGGCAGGTGTCCATCACCTGAAGGCGAAGTTGTACGACACTGGGTTATGCCAGTGAAGAAACATGGTAGGCCCTATCACCCGAAGGTGAAGCTGTACGACTTTGGGTTACGCCAGAAAAGGAATATATCTATATATATAGCAAACACACCGACACTAGCCGTGGCTAGTGAAGCTGTTCGACATTAGTTTCACCAGCGAAGCTAGGCGTATAACATAAGTATCCTTATCTGTGTCTTATGGTCATAAACTATACCCGTGTTGTGTGCATGTGCCATATGATAACTCACTAGATAATCATTGAAAACATATCTCAGAAATCATGCCAAATCACTAGAGCTTAAAAGCATCAAAACATCGCCTCATAAATAAACCGTAAAACCATGACAGCCTTCTAACTCAAATCATTCTCATAAACCACCAATCCATAATATTTCATAAATTCATAAATCTCATAAGGCATAAAAGAAATAGTTGTAAACCTTTTCTAAGTGTAAAACCAATAGTTTATAACGTTTCATAAAACGTAAATTAAATAAATCATGATATAGAAATCCATAAAGCAAAACATAATATAAAACATATTCAAATCATGAAATAGGAATGCATGCTAGACTGATAGTTATAAAATATTCATTTAAGAAGGGGTCCACCCACAAATACTCCGCTCTCGGGGAGCCGCTCGAACTAGGGAGGACTGGATCATCTTCTACCATTGCACCTATACACAAATAGAGACTATTTAATAAAATGCGACCAAAGCGATTGAATTTGTGAAAATGAAGTGTAGATTTGGAATTAGGACGTTGAAATTAGTCTAAGAGATGTCCCGATCGAAACCCAAAAAAGTCAACCCAAAAGTCAACGTTGACTAGTCAACGATCAACGTTTACTAGAAAGTCAATGGTCAACGGGTCAAAGTCAATGTATCGAGTCAAAGCGTCAAAGTCAACAGGTTGGGTCGGATGGGTTGGACTGGTTTGGCTGGGTTGGGCCGAGAGTCTTTGGGCTTGGGCTAATGGATTGAGGGATTGGGCCGGAGTTAGTGGGTCAAGAGACTTGGGCCTCGTTTATCGGTTAAAGGTTTTGGGCTTGAAGAAATGGACCAGGTTAATTGGGTTGATGGATTGGGCTGAAAACAAATTTGGTTATGGGCCTGGATTATGGATGTGGGTTGGGTCGACCCGATTGCACTCGCAGGTCGCTCGACCCCACGAAGAAGAAAATCAGAAAATCAAGGGTTTTCGCCCGGAAATTCCCTGGGGCTGCGATCTGGGGTCAAATCTTCACCATTTCAGGTGATTTTTGAACCACAATAAAGCTAAAGTAGAGGGGAACAAGAAATTAGCATTTTGAGGGTTGGCCGATCAAAACTGGCAGGAAATTGACTCGCAAGCCGTCGGGTTCGCCGAAAAGATCTGGAAATTTGCAGAACACAAACATGCATCAATAAAAGGATCCAAAACTCAATTCCAAAACATCACAGATGTGAGAAACAACTAAATATTTGAAGAGTAAACCAGGGAACTTTACCTAGTTTCGATTTAGGACTCAAGGCTCTCAGGTGGGAATGGCAAAGTTCCATCGGCGACTCGATGAGATCTCAGATATGTGAATTTGAGGTTCGATTTGTTGGGGAAATGGAAATGGTTATAGCGAAGGCTCTCGGGCCTAAAGGTTGGGTGTTTGCAGAAATGGTGAGGGTGTGTTGTGAGAGAGTTGAGAGAAAGTGTTCGAGATGGGATAGTCACGGGAGAGGGAAGGAATAATGGGCTGGATTTTGGGTTGGTTGAAGCACAGCCCAAAGATTTGGGCCAAATTGATAAAAACCAACATAAGGGTAAATTCGTAATTTCACTTAAATTTGAGAGTAGGTTGTTACAATTTCCCTTGAGCTTTAGTGGCATACGATGGTCGCACAACACGCTCGATACACTCTTCCACTTCATCTATCCAGATATATTCTTTGGTTAAGGTCTCCATCCAACTCTCCATTCTTTTGCAAGATAAATCCTAGGTAGCGGAAGCGATCACTCTTTGGTCCTTCCTGATCTCCAATCCTCACCCCTAACTCATTTGAGCATCTGTTCGCATTGAACTTGCACTCCATACTTTGTCTTTGATTGACTTAGGCAAAGACCTTTAGAAATGAAAGATTTGGAATGAAAGATTTGGGCAATCTGCATTATTTTTTGGGTCGGCAAATTAGCTACACATCAGAAGGCTTGTTTGTGACGTAGTCAAAATATATGAATGAGTTAGTTGACAGAGTTGATTTGTAGAATTGTAAACCCTATGCTACTCCATGCCTAATCCTGATCAATATAGAAGTGTAGTTTGAGCCCTATAATACCTCACATTCATAAGGCCTGACATAGTTTTCTCAGTGAATGAAGCCTGTCAATTTATGCACAACCCTATGAGTCCCATGTTATTGCAGTAAAGAGTATTATTCGATATCTTAAAGGTACATCAATTTATGCACAACCCTATGGAGTCCCATGTTCTTGTTTTATTTGATTCAGACGCTGCATTGCATTATCTGTTTTCTGGTTTTGTTTTTTTATTTTTATTTTTTTATCACTCACACGCCTCTTATTCTTCACACCTCACACAACTCCTAATTTTTGCATTTGGATTCAGACACTGTAATGCAGTGTCCATTTCCTAGTTCAATTTTTTTATTGTTTTTACATTTGGATTCAGACACTGCAATGCAATGTCCGTTTCCTGGTTCTATTTTTCACATTTTGATTCAGACATTGCATTGCAGTGTCCGTTTCCTGGTTCCTTTTTTTTTTTTTTTTTTTTTTTTTTTTTTTTTTTTTTTTTTTTTTTTACATTTTGATTCAGACATTGTGTTACAATGTTTGTTTCCTGGTTCTATTTTTTCTGTCTCCTATGTTGCACACATTACATGACTCCTTTTACATTTAGATTCAAACACACGATGTTTCTGTTTCCTAATTCTGGATTGTAGATCGAAAACTCTTTGCAAACACCCCTCTAATTCAAGAGGGTTTTGATGGACAATACCCTTAAGAAAATCTCTACATCCAAAGCCTTTGGAGGTTTGCTGGATATCTATTACGTCCTTTATTTTTTCTTGTGTTTTGTTTTTGCTACTGATAGTTGCACATTTCTTTGGAATTCCCTTTTTTTCTCTCAACATTGTGTTTGGTATTGGGAAAGTTTAAGAGCATTGGGATTAAATGAACTATTTATTTGGGTTTGACGGAGGAGAGAGAAAGATAAGGAGGTAGGGAGAGGAGAGATACAAATGAGAGAGTGAAGAGAAAGAAAGGAAGAGGGAGGCATGATAGAAAATTGGGACATAATGAAGTAAATAAGGAAGAGAGAGTGGAGGAGATAAGGAATGAAAAAAAAGTGAAGAGAGAAAAGTATAATAGTTATTTTATAACTAGCTTAAACTCATGTGGCATGCTTCATTGACCTATGCATAATTATTATAAATAATTCATTGATTATGTCCAAAAATAAAATTGGCTATTGGTATATGGCTAATTAGTGAAGATTTTATTGACCTTTGGCCAAATATCCTTTAAACTAATGTATGCTTCAAACATCAGCAGTCGACACACTTTTTCCGTCATAGGAATGGGTATGTGTGTTTTGTCTTCGAACCTAGCCAAACCAGTTTGTCTATTGAAACTAGACCATGGGACCTTCAATCAACTAGGTTAGGCTTCCGTTTGGTAGATTCATTAATTTACTCTATTGGCTTAAACCCGTTCCCCTCAATGTATGCTTAACTTGAAAACACAAGGAGAAAGCCAAAAAACATCATGAAATATGAAATATAGATGTAATATAGATAGAGATGTAAGTGAATTGTCATATGTACTAAACTTGCATTTGGTTAGATGAATATAGATAGAGATTTGAGGGAACTTATATAAAAAATGGGGCATAAATAAATAAAACTCTGAATAATAAACATGCATTCTATCAAAGAAAAAAAATTAAACTCAAGTATACGATCAAAAGCCAAATCTTTTTCTCATTTTGCGAACATGTAGTATATATTAGCATTTAGCAACTTCTTCTCTCAGATAGAATAGTGAACCAAAAAAAAAAAAAAATCAATATAAGCATTTAAAGATTGTTAAGTCGTTGTAATCCAAGTGTTGTAGTATCTTGTAAACGAAAGCTTCTTGTTTCAAAATCACCTCCATTTGAACCAACATAATCATTGTAAACAATAGCAAAGCAACCTACCTCAGGCTGCTCTTGCAGGATCTGGATCCTCTCCTGAGCTAATGGAGAGGATCCTTCTCATCAATCATCGTGGACCGCTGGATTTTTATCCAACGGCTACAAACAGGGGGTCCCTTTAAAGTTATAATGGTTGTAACCGTTGGATAAAAATTTAATGGCCCACGATGATTGATGAGGAGGATCCTCTCCATTAGCTTAGGAGAGGATCCAAATCCACTCTTGCAATCTGTTTTGTACTTCAGTCTGACACTTGAGAGCCTCCGACAGTGGAATTTTTATATTACCGTTAATTAGTATCCAGGCGCTCGTATGGAGAGTAAGTAGAATAATCTTTAAAAAAAAGTCATTTTGTGAGAAAGGTGCAAAAATAAAAATAGGCCTAATGGTGAAACAATCCAAACTGAGAATGTGCTTATGCATCTTTTGTGAATGGTTGACCATTAAACAAATAAAATGTAAAAGAACAAAGACAATGGCAAGTAAATTTTGGGAGTGATCCGAAAGACATGGATGGCAATAATGTAAGAATATGAGTATGAATTGAACATTAAGAGCTGAATAGTATAAATCTTTTGAATGGAAAAGTCCTGTCAATAAGCTTAGAGAAATTCTATTTCTTGTAGGATTGTAAGTACAAGTCCTTATAGTTATGGGACTTATCTTTGTACTTTATTTCTTGACGTTCATATGGATTACTTGTTCAAGTCCTATAAGAATTCTAATAGGGGAATGATTGGAACGACCCTATATATAATCTTAATCGCTGCTCTTGCAAAGTCTTCTTCTTTTGTTCCAAATACCTATTGTTTGGAGAGCACTTTTGTTTGTTAAAGAGGAAAAGGTTATTAGATTAACAAGCTGCAATGGCTTCATCTTCCATGTCAGGTTCTGCAGGTTGGTGTTTCTGCGAGTACATGAGCTTTCCATAGATGTGTTTGTTGACGAATATTTAGATTGTTCTTGATTTATGGTGATTCAATTGGCTGACTTGTGCTTAATATTATTGAGATATATATGTTTATATGTATATCTTACATGTGGTGGTATCAGCACTGATGAAATTTAGAACATTGAAATCATAAATCTTGTTCAAGATCAAATTTCCATTTAAATTCCCAGCTTTTGTCGAACCCAGAAAGAACTTAAGTAAAGACACCGTTTACAACTCAAAACGACAACGTTTAAAAAAAAAAGGGACGAAAGAGACGTTAGTGGTTTTTTAAAATTTTGACCGTTATTTTCTGGGTTTTCGGTTAAAAGTTGTGACGATTAAAAAGTTTTGTTTCTTCTATCTCTTGTCCACAACAATCCTCATTAAAATTCAAACAAGAATATGCAGGTGCTGAAGGTATGTTTTGTTTACTAATGTTGGAAATTATATATTATAATATGAAATATTATAATATATAATTTTAATAATTGAATGAAAAATATTGTTAACCAATTTTTTAGAAAGGTTATGTTGTTTAGGTGTATTCCCTTGATAAGTGATGTATACTTATAGATGAAAAGTTACATCTCTTTAATAAGTAGAAATTGGATTCTATGTAAACCCATGAAACTATTGGTATTAAAGATAGAAAATTAGAGTTAATTTTTACTCTTAAGAAATAGGCCAGGTTTCCCCACTTTGTTTCTCTCATGCTTTGTGAGTCAAATTCTGAGTCGTATCTTGAGAGTACGGAATATATAAAGTTCGCCAGAATCCGAAGATTGAAGTGCTTTAACTTCGGATTATAGATTGTTGAATCCTGAGAGATGGACGTCTATCAAACTACAAGCACAAAAGTAGGGGCGAAATTCTATCTTTAAGACATTGCATTTATGCAAGCCTCAATCTCCAAGTTTGTCAGTTTTTCTAACTTTATCTCTAGTTGTTTATATTAATCTTGTATACTATTGATGTTGTTATTTTCTTTATGATTATTATCATTGGAATTCTTGTGTTATTTTCATATTTTCTAATATTGCTCCAACAATCTAAAGATAGAAATTTTATCCCTATGGAACAATCGGAAATATGAATGTTCTCGATTCTCATATTGAGAGTTTAAAGCTTGGTGTTGTATTTGATGTGAAGCCTAGAATTGATGCAATTAAGACTTTAATCTCTGATTTAGTCTTGATGATTGGGTTGGATGATGTTGTGGTATTATCCATGTGGAGCGGTGTCAATCAACTGCTTGTTTCTTTTTGAAAAGATAAAATTTAAAATTATAACTTTCTGGGCAATGCATCACTTGATGAAAAGGCGTGAGCAGTTTGCTTGGATAATTTGGATCTGATATGTACATGCATGCTTACGTCTGTACGTGTTTGTAAGTTATCTTGAAAGCATGAATTGCATGACTTGTGTGATATGTCCTGCATATATGTTGAGATATGCATATGACGCGTGTGTGGTATATTTTGTGTGAAGTTATTCTTACAATTTCGTATAACCATTTTCTTCGACTATTATTCACGAATTTGGTTTGGTTTGATTTCATATATGATTTGTATGTGTAAGTTTTAAACTGTTAGGACATGTTTTAAACCCTGGATATGCCTAATAGGGTTGCAAGCATGTGAATGGTATTTGATTCCGTTAACCTATTTGATCTGATACTTATTTCTTTGAAATTGAGTTGCATGTGTGTTTGTTGAAATGGCTATTTCAATTATATTAGCTTCTCTAACTGAAGGGGCATCTAGTGTGAAGAGAAATGTCAGTCGATTTGAATAGACATGTATTATATATATCTAGGTTGCTGAACCGATACGATTCAGATAGGGTTGTATCTGTTCAAATTGAACAAGATGTCTCTTCCAAAAGAAAGCAATTCAGGTTCTGTAATATATACGGTTGATTCAATGACTTACATGGCTGACAATAAATGATATGCATGATGTTTGTACGCTCTTGCAAAATTAAGAAATGTTGGTATATATCTCAGTCCGATGCATCGTTTGCGTTCTAAATGCAGACTCCTTCTTGTGAATGCATAGTGTCGCATTCATCTGGTTTTGACTCTTTTGATGTGTCAGACATACTGCAGTTATATTAAATACTGTGTTTTGACGCAAGGCATGTTGCATAAAAATTCGTGTTTAACAGGCATAACTAAAACTTGCAGTGATATCATGAGTATGGTCATATTCTTGATAGAATTTCTCATTAGGAAATTCTAGATTACGAAAGCGTCCTTGAAGAGACGAATCCTCCTCTGAAGAATCATGAGATTTCGGTCTATTATGCTAGCTTAGATGATGTGTGGTGTAGAAATGATATGATCGTCGACGATGCATTAGCATATGCAGTAGCTACTGAGATCATATTGAGCGATGACATTGAACCCCTATTTCGTTGATGAATGTCGACGTAGAACCAATTGGTCAAACTAGAAATAAGCAATCCAAGTTAAACTTAATTCGCCTGCGAAACGTAAGATGTTTGGACCCGTAGCTTCTACTCCTCCACATGTGAAGCCTATTGGCTACAAGTGGGTTTTTGTTCGGAAGCGTAATGAGAAGAACGAAATTGTGCATTACAAAACTCGCCTTGTCACACAAGGTTTCTCACAATGCCTCGGGATTGACCATGACGAAACTTATTCACCCGTTATGGATGTGATTACTTTTCGCTACTTTATAAGTTTGGTAGTTTCTTAAAAACTGAATATGCAGCTGATAGACATAGTAATTATGTATCTTTATGGGGATCTTGATACGAAAATTTATATGAAAATTCCAGAAAGAATTACATTGACTGGATCAAATATTTCCAAACCTCGGAACACGCTCTCAATTCGGCTGTGGCGTTCACTCTACAGTTTGAAGCAATCTGGAAGAATGTGGTACAACCATTTAAATGACTATTTGATTGGTCAGGGATATGTGAATAATGAACTATGCATTTGTGTGTTCATTAAGAAGTCACATTTCAGTTTTGCGATAGTTGCAGTATATGTCAATGACATGAACCTTATCGGAACTCCTGAAGAGCTTGCGAGAATTGCTGCACTCTTGATGTCAGAATTTGAGATAAAGGATCTTGGAAAGACTCGATACTGTCTTAATCTTGCGATAAAGTACTGTTCGGATGGAATATTAGTATATTAAACGAACTACACCCAGAAGCTGTTGCGCTGTTTTAATAAGGATAAAGCGAAGCCTTTGAATAATCCTATGGTCGTTCGATCGCTAGATGCAAAACAAGATCCCTTCCATCCTAAGGAGGATGATGAAGAGATTTTGGAGCCTGAATATCCGTATCTAAGTACGATAAGCACTTTATTGTACTTAGCTCAATGCACTAGACCCGACATCTCCTTTGTTGTTAATCTTTTGGGAAGATACAATAATGCACCAACACGCAGACACTAGACTGGTGTTAAAGACATCTTCCGTTAGTACTACGGATTTGGGCTTGTTCTATCCCTACGGATCCTTAAGTGATGCCGCACCCCCTTATCTCGAGTCGATTCTCGCCTTATTGGTTATACCGATGCAGGATACTTATCTGATCTGCACAAGGCGTGTTCTCAAATGGATTATGTCTTTACCGTTGGAGGCACCGCAATCTCTTAGAGGTCAACTAAACAGACCTTAGTTGCCACTTCGTTTAACCATGCTGAAATTCTCGCCTTACATGAAGCAACTCGAGAATGCTTTTGGTTGAGAGCAGTTGTGGGCCATATTCGAAGCTCTTGCGATCTTTACCCCATCTATGAAGACAACACAGCATGCATTGAACAACTCAAGAATGGTTACATCAAAAGAAACAACACCAAGCACATTGCATTGAAGTTATTCTTCTCTCATGAACGACAAGAGCATCAGAAGATTGAAGTCATGCAAATCCATTCACAAGACAATCTGGCCGATCTCTTCACCAAATCATTACCAATGGCAATGTTTCAGAAGCTTGTTCAAGGAATTGGTATGCGTAAACTTTTTGAGTTGTAACATTGTTATTTCTCTTTGGAATTGTGTCAAACTCAGGAGGAGTATCTTGAAGTACACTTGTTTAATCTTAATGTACTTTTTTTCCCTATGATTACGATCATTTTTCCCACTGGGTTTTTGTTACCTAACTAGGTTTTAACGAGACACCCACCTTGGGCTGATCATATCCCCGATGACATCCCGTAGATGTTTCATTTGACTTTGCATTTCTCACGCATTTTTCTCAACTAACAAATGAATGTTTGAGTGCTTGAATGTGTCTTTGTACTACATATTACGATGTCAATCCGTGCACATGGATTCTACATGTATGAAAATCCAAAAGCAAATCAAAATTCCTAACATTGGTTAGTTGTATGAACAATGATATCCAGTTCGTCAAGAATAATGCACATTACTTGATACATGCAAATTAATGTTTATTAACCATTTCTTGAGAATGGTGGAGTACTGTCACAGCTGAGTAGCTTTGGCAACTTGAAGTAGTTTGATCAGTAACTTGAGCTTAGAGAAGGAGGTAAGAGGGGAAAGTCTATTAACTATGAAAATCAAAGGAAAAACTTATGAGAAATCTCAGAGAAATTTAGAGAGAAGAGAGAGATAGAAAGCTGTTGTATTGAATATTTTGCGAGAAATTACAAGATGAATGACAAATGCCTTACAAGTTTGCTTTTGTAGTAAAACTAACTATGACAGAATTACAATACTACCCTTCTTACATTCCACCAGTTTCTAACAAACTTATAACAACCAAATGTTTTATCTATTGCCACATGTACATTATGGTTATTACTCCCCCATCAAACTAAGCGTGGAGGAATCAAGCTTAGTTTACTGCATAGTTGCTGAAATTCCCAAGCCAAGATGTCTGCAATGCTTTAAGAAAACTGGACTGTGTAATCCCTTACTAAACATATGTGCAATCTGATCATCTATTGGAATATATGCACACTGATATCTCCTTTTTGTACCTTCTCTGAAACAAAATGGTAATCGATGTCAAGGTGTTTGATCTTGGAGTGAAACACAAGATTGGAACTTAAAGCTAGTGCACAAAGATTATCACAGTGAAAGGAATGTGGTGTTGACAAGAACTGATGAATATCCTTGAATAAAGACTGAATCCAAAACACATCAGTTGCATAATGTGCCAAGGCTTTGTATTCAACCTTTGTGGAACTTTGAAAAACTGTAGGTTATTCTTTGATTGCCATGAGATAGGATTTGATCCCATATAAAGTACAAAACCTGAAATAGACCTTATAGTATTAATGTTTGCTGCCCAATCCGAGTTTGATATGTTGTTATCTGGAAGGTTGAACTTTTTGTATAATGTAAACCATAATTCACAGTCACTTGTGCATATATGCGTATCCTCTTCACCAAATGTAAATGTGCATCAGTTGGTTGTGTCATAAATTGACATACCATATTCACTAGATAAGCAACATCTGGTCTTATGAAGGTTAAGTACTGAAGTGCACCAACAATACTTCAACATTGACTTGGATCAAATAGCAAGGTTCTTCACTAGCAAGAATTTGAATGTGTGGCCTTGAGGGAGTAAATGTTGGTTTACAGGATTCCATACCTGTTTTCTTCAATAATTCTTACCATACTTTGACTGATTTATGAACAGAGATCCATCATCATTATACCGAACATGTAACCCCAAAAAATAAGTAAGTTTACCCATGTCCTTGAGATCAAACACACTTGCTAAATCATCATCCTGCAACTTAGTTGGATTACAACCAGTAAGGATGATATTATCCACATACAACAACAACAAAATAATGTCTTCATCATTAATCTTGACAATTGAGCCAAAATAATGTCTTCATCATCAAACACACCTTGCTTGCAATTTGTTTGCATTATATGGCCTCAACCAAGGAAACATAGCTGAGCCAAAAATCTTTAATGATTGTATACCAGGTAATTTCTGATATAACAATTGATAAGGAGAACACATTGATAGAGTCTTACAAGGCATCCTGTTAACTAAGAAAATTGAATGTTCACATGCAAAGTACCAAAACTCAGAGGTTAAACCAGCAAGATTGAGTAATGTGATAGTAGTCTCCACTATATGTTTGTGTTTTCTTTCTGCCACTCCATTCTGTTGTGGAGTGTAGGGGCAAGAAATAAACTGAATGATACCCTTACTAGCTAGAAAAGAAATGGAGCTTTTACTCACATACTCTCTTCCTCCATCTGTTTGCAAGCTTTTAATATGTTTCCCAAATTGAGTAAGTACAAAATTGTAAAATCTCACAAAAATTGTAAACACTTCTGATTTATTACTCATTGGAAAAATTCACACATATCTGGTATATTCATCAATTAGAGTTACATAATACCTATTTCATTCTAAGGACTTAACAAGAAAAGGACCCCAAATATCTTAATGCACTTTTTCAAATGGATAAGTACAGGTATCTGATCTAATTGGAAATGCAGTTCTAGACATTTTCCCTTGGATACAAGGAACACAAAAACTATGTTTATTATCTATACAAGCTGTAATACTAGACTTTTGTAACATAGAAGACATGATTTCCTATGTAGGGTGTCCCATCCTCTAAAGCCAAATCTCAGACTTTATAGCTTTTCCAAAATTTGTTGTTGGACTACTTGTAATAGACTGCACTTATCTTCTCTGTTGAACCATAGGAATTTGAAACAATTCTTCAGGCTTACTTTTTCCTTGATACACTATTTCCCTTGTCCTCTTGTCTTGCTCAAAGAATTCAGATTCATCATATATAAACTAGCTCTTATTGTCAGCACAAAGTTGTTTCACAAATAATAAACTTCTAGCAATATGAGGAACATGTAATACTTTGTTGAGTATAAGAGAATGGTTTTTGGTTTGTAAAGTAGTTGAACCAATGTTATGTATTGACAAACCAGTACCATTTCCAATGGTTATTTTATCAAAACCCTCAAAAAGTGTAACTTGAGTCAAAGCATTGATGTCAGCAGTCATACGATGAGAAGAAAACCCATAATCTTAGGAAAAATATGTGAGTAATGCAAAGTCAAATGAAACATCTACGATACGTCATCAGGGATATGATCAACCCAAGGTGGGTGCCTCGCCAAAACCTCGTTAGGTAGCAAAAACCCAGTGGGAAAAATGCTCTTATTCGTTGGAGAAAGACTACATTAAGCTTAAACAAATATACTTCAGGATACTCCCCTTAAGGTCAACATAATTTCCAAAGAGAACTAACAATGTTACAACTCAGAAAGTTTACGCATACCTATTCCTTGAACAAGCTTCTAAAACATTTTATGCATAGTCAATCTCGGGGCGTTGTGAGAAGCCTTGTGCTCCAAGATGAGCTTTGTAACACACAATTTTGTTCTTTTCATTACACTTTTGAACGACAACCCACTTGTATCCAACGGGCTTCACATGTGGAGGAGTAGGAGCTACGGGTCTAAACACCTTATGTTTCTTAAGTGAATCAAGTTCGAATTGCATTGCTTCTTTCTAGTTTAACCAATCAGTTCTACGTCGACATTCATCAATGGAACGGAGTTCAATGTCATCCCTCAGCATGATCTCAGTAGCTACTACATATGCTAATGCATCATCGATGGTCATCTCATTTATACACCAAACATCATCCAAGCTAGCATAATGGACTGAAATCTCTCATTCCTAGGAGGTGGATTCGTCTCTTCAAGGATGCTTCTGTAATCTATAATTTCTTCATAAGTTGGATAGAATGAGCAGGCGATAGTCAAATTCATGATAGGCTCAAAAGCCTATGATGTGGGTTTCCTCTTCCAAAGGTGTGAATCCATTGAACCAAGTGGTCTACCACACTTTTGTGTGGAGGTAGAGGATTGGCTTGCCACTAATGTATGTTGATCAGCCAAAGTGCCGTCCCTGGCCTCCAGTAGGGAAGTCCATAGTACATTTGGTATATCCATATTTACAGGCACATTTGCAACTGGAATATGTGATCTTGCCACTCGCGCTAGATCTGTGAAAGCATCTGGCATGCTTTGATGATCTAACAGGCACTGCACTTTAGTTTCAAACAGAGCAGTGCGGGTATCTAAATGAGACAAAGTGGGAGTCGTCCATGATAATTTATGTTGTTCTTCAGAAGCAGTGACTTTCTTATCTCCTCTTAACGATAGGAAGACTATCTTATAGAAGTGACAATCTGCGAAATCAACAATAAAAAGATCGCCTATCAACGGTTCTAAGTAATGAATAATTGAAGGCGAATCATATTCGACATAAATTCCCATCCTTCGCTGAGGCCCTATTTTTGTACATAAAGGCTTTGAAATCAGCACATAGACCGCACAACAAAAAACGTGTAGATGCGATATGTCAGGTTAGTATTCGTTAACCAACTGAATGACGCTATAATGTTGGGTTGCAACAGGCCTCAGGCGAACCAACATGACTGCATGCAATATTGCATAACACCAAGCAGTGATCAGGAGCTTGGTACGTATGACCTATGATTGAGCAATCATTTGTAAGTGCTTAATGAATACTTTTGCTAGGCCGTTTTGGGTGTGAACATGGGGTATTGAATGTTCAACTTCAACCCCAATAGATATGCAATAACATCAAAAGTTTTAAATGTGAATTCTTTAGTGATGAGTATATTTTATATTATATATTTAACCCTATTCTTAGTATATTTTGGTTAATAATTTGGAAGAATTTTGATACTTTGAATTATATTTCCATTATAGGATTTTCGACTTCCTCTGGAGCAAAACATGGACAAATGGATGAATTTTGGAGTAATTCCAATTGGAGGATGTTCGTGAGTCACTTAGCTTGATTGTGTCAAAATATCAGTTTTTTCTACCAAGCGATGATTTTCTGGCAATAAAATAAAGGAACTATGCGCAGTGCTGGAATAGTGACGTTTTGGGCTTAACTTGCGTTTTTGGAACCCAAGATGACCTCTGATGGATTCGTGGCCTTCTGGAGATGTGTTCAGAATGTTCTTATCATTAAAACAAGCTATTTTGGGCCAGATTTGGAGGAGATTTGAGGCTAAAACGTGGCTGAACAGTTTCTGAGCAGTTTTTCCTAGGTTAATTAGGAATTTATTTTCTATTTTATGTTATTATTATTTAGTTTCTTAGTGGGAATAAAATACTTGAGGGTTAGGGTTTGTGTGTTAGCTTTTAAGGGAGATATTAAAAGGTTTGGCCGTTCTTAATTTTGGGGGGGCTTTACTTTTATGCAATTTTGGGGAGACAGAGAACTTGGCTAGGGTTCTTGGAGATTTTCTACTTTAAGGTGTTTTCATTCCTTTTATTCTTAATAATATATTCTATGATTTCAATTATGAATATGCATAACTAATTTCATTGCTAGGGTGAAGCCGTAAGCCTTAGCATGAATATGTGATTTTTATTTAATTGCTTATGATTGATTGCATGCATACTTTGAATTATTGATCACCGTGATTAAAACTATCTAATTGTCTTAATGCCTGATCACCATTAGGATCTTTAGAAAAGTAATTTGATGCAATTTTGGTCGGAAGGTTCCCTGAAATTGATGCTGGCTTCTTGTGATTAATAATTGTAATTTCACTTAAGATGAACACCACATCTTAAGGGTCGCATGGTTTTTGAAAGAGTTTTCATAAAGCATAATGAGTCTCTCATGTTCAGATTTGATCCGAACGTCCGGACGGGTTGCATGTTAGATATACGTTCTATGTTGGAGGTTCCAAGTAGAATATAAATTAGGAAAACCTAACCTTCAAAGTGGCATGTATAGATCATAATTAATTGGTAAAAATACATAGAATTGCTAGGTGATGGTGGAACCCTAGTGTTTTCTTAATTTGATTTATCCAAAACAGTTTTCTTTTCCCTTCATCTTTAATATTGCAAATTAGTTTATTTTTATTAATTAAATTCGTTTTAATTTAAGTAGGTTATAAAACCAATCATCTCAACTTTCTGCATTACAATAATTAATTGGAATTAGGTTTGTTTTGAATTATTTAATAATCCTTGTGGAGAACGACCTTGCAAGAACCATT
The DNA here is from genome assembly GCF_019419815.1 of Pyrus x bretschneideri. Classification (NCBI taxonomy): domain Eukaryota; kingdom Viridiplantae; phylum Streptophyta; class Magnoliopsida; order Rosales; family Rosaceae; genus Pyrus; species Pyrus x bretschneideri. The sequence goes on from NW_025999507.1 coordinate 67,537, forward strand.
TATACTACAACAACCTTGTCATTCTTGCAAGTAATATAGAAGTTTTTAACCCGTTTGCGTGTGTGGTAAACTCTCTATCAAGAAACTGGCGCCGTTGCCGAGGATTATTTCAAATAATTTGTTCTAATCAAATTTACAGTTAGTTATTGCTGTCTATACATAAAAAAAATAAAAAAAAATAAAAAAATTTACATTTCGTTTTTATTTTAATTTTACAGATTACAGCAGTACTGCAGATTACAACAATCTGTGCATGGTCAGAACTAGATCAGCACAAAAATTGATTCCATTTGATCCGGAACCTGAGCAGATTTTAAGGAGACTCGGGGAGCAAACTTTGCAGTGGATTCCTTCCCTGCAGGGGACTTTTCTACAATCTTTGTTTTCTGAGGATCTGCACAATGAAAACACAATGACATTTGTTATTCCAGAGGGTGGTCAACCATTAGGAGATTCATTAACAGCTCATGCCACTAATATACCAAGTTGCATTACTTATCCGGAAGTGGAGGAAGGGTCTGCATTCGAAATAAAGCAACACATGTTGAATATTCTACCTACATTTCATGGGTTATCAACCGACGATCCTAACATGCACATTGCAGAATTTTTAATGGGATGCAAGAATATTTTGGTGAAAGGATTTTCAGCCGAATCTATTAAGCTCCGTTTATTTCCATACACTCTGAAAGATCAAGCAAGGAGATGGCTCCTACACTTCCATCTGGAAGCATTAGCACTTGGAACCAACTCAGTGAAAAATTCTTAAGCAAGTATTATCCAGCTTCAAAGACTCTTGACATGAGAACTCAGATTTTATCTTTTGCACAAAAACCAAATGAAGAGTTTCATGATGCGTGGGAACGGTTCAAAGAGTTGATTAGAAATGTCCACATTCTGGTATTAACAGTACTGATCAAATGCATATATTTTTCCGAGGACTAAATATGACTACAAAAACTCTTGTCAATGCTTCATGCGGAGGTTCGTACAAGGATAAAAATGCACAAGAGGCTTGTTTGTTATTTGAAAAAATGGCAACAGATACACAGCAATGGGCAATTGAGCAGCCATAATCTAGGTCAGTTTTTGAGATGTTATTACAAAGAATTCCAGGTTCACAGGTTGCTGTACAGCAGCCTTTACAAGTTGCCTGCAGTATTTGCAGCATGACAACCCATGATTTTTTGAGCTGTCCACATAAAGCTGCTTATCCGGAGTTTGCAGCGGAACAAGTTAATGCATTTAATAATTTTCAGCGTCCCCGAAATGACCCATATTCAAATTTCTACAACCCTGGTTGGAGAGATCATCCTAATTTGAAGTGGGATAGAGATGAACATGCAAAGCCACAATTTCAACAACAGGTACAGCAACCTGCTGCACCTAAGGCTACTTGGGAGAATGCAATTGAAAAATTAGCAATTACTACAAATGCAAGATTCGCACAGACCAATCAAGAAATCCAAAATATGCATGCAACAATGAAAAATATGGAACAACAAATTGGGCAGATTGCATTGCAGGTTTCAGAAAGAATACCGGGTACATTTCCTAGTCAAACAGTACCTAATCCAAGAGGACGAGAAGAATGCAATGCTATACGGATTTTACGGTCTGGCAAAAGTTATGATAACATACATGCAAATTGTGCTGGAAATTCGCAGGCAACACCACAACCACGAATAGATTTGGGAAATGTTGAAAAATCTAATATTTTTGCAGATTCTGCAAATTCTGGGCAGCCACAAGACAGATCCGAAAATACTGCCGAAGCTACCACAAAAACTGCGGAAGGTGTTTATGTGCCTCCAATGCCTTATCCTGAATGGTTGAGGCCTAAAGCTAAAGATCAACAGTTGACAGATTTTATGAAGACTTTGGCTAAAGTTCAGATTAATCTACCATTAATTGATGCAATCAAGAACATTCCATCTTATGCCAAGTTTTTGAAAGACGTTTGCACAAAGAAAAAGAAGCTTCTGGATTCCGAAAAAGTGATTCTAACAAAACAGTGCAGTGCGGTCTTATTACATAAATTGCCTCCAAAGAAGAAAGATCCAGGGAGTTTTACTATCTCTTGCACCATTGGAAATTGTGATTTTAATAGTGCTTTAATTGACTTAGGTGCTACTGTAAACTTAATGCCTTATTCTGTTTTTAAACGTTTTGGGGAAGGAGAGCTGAAGCCAACCTCTGGCATTATTCAATTGGCTGACCGTTCAATTACCTACCCTAGAGGAGTCATTGAAGATGTTATTGTTAAGGTTGACAATCTATATTTACCAGCTGATTTTATGGTGTTGGACATGGATGAGGATTTGACAACACCCATCATTTTGGGCCGCCCATTCCTGGCAACAGCCCGGACTCTTATTGATGTTGAAGCCGGAACTCTAACATTCCGGGTTGAAGATCAAACGGTTGTTTTTAGGTTGTTTGAAGCTACCACACATCCATGTGATAAGCAAGAATGCATGCGTGTTGATGCATTAGATGGATTGTCTTGTGCCAAATTTGTGACCAGATCATCAATTGACAATCTGCCCATAAAGACTCAAAATGTGATTCGTGAGTGTGATAGTAAAGCACAGCGACACAAAGTTCAATTGCTTGAAGTGCAAAAATCAAAAACAGATCCTAGCAACCAGATGGACCAAAAACACCAAAATGTCAAGAGCAAGAATAAAAAATTGCATGGTAGTCCAAGTTATAAAAAAATACAGCCTGGAAACAAAGTATGGTTGTTAAGTTCAGATTTCAAGTCAATTCCAGGGAGACAAGAGTCTCGGTGGAAAGGCCCTTATATGGTGAAGCAGGTTTTTCATAACGGTAATGTGGACATTGAAAAAGAGGGCAGGGGTTGTGTGCTCAAGGTCAAGAAGTATTTACTAAAGCCATGCATAAGGAAATTTGGTGCAAGCGAGTCTCTGACTCTGAAGGAACCAGTGATCTGACCACCAGGCTTCTGCGACGTCTAGCTACAGACTTAAAATAAAGCGCTTATTGTGAGGCAACCCAATTTTTCTAAACTCATTCCTTAGTTTGCTTTTTGTTTGAGTTTTTTTTTTATTAGTTAAATTTCTAGATACATTTACATACCTAAGTTCATTTAATTAAAAAAAAAATTTTAAAAATAAAATAAAATTAAAAAAACAAAAATTCCAAAAAAAAAAAAGCTTTATTTATTTACCTAGTTAGTTTCATTTTTTTTAACGCATATTGGTTAATTGCAGGTTGCAGCGCATGGAAAATAAAGAGCATCCTATACTGGAATCATGCACCCAACAACAAATCTACATTAACATCACCACATCTACACTATGCTGGAAATTTAATGCAGTCTGCACGAAGTTATTCACAGAGGCAAGTTTGGGGCTAGTTGTTGCAGATCCAGCGCATAAACATAATTTTGAGCAGTTACTTTTCTGCAGCTCAGTTTTGCGATGCATGGATGAGAGAAGCACAGTTAAATCACATATCCATACACCACAGAACTGAGTACAGCTATTATTACCAGATCTACAACAATTAAACTTGCAGGGATTCAAATTTTACCTCCCAGATGCACAGATCTGGGTCCTGAGGGCCTTTCCTGTTTTGTCCAGCGAGCTTATGTGTTTACCTCTCTTTTCCCTCGGCGCTATCATGGATCCACATATCCCTACACACAGCGTATGTATGTTTTCAGTTCTTACAAAGTCATTTTGGGAGGGTATACACGGTAAATATGGCATCATAAATGAAATGAAGTTGAATCCGTAAATGTTAAGCTGAGCGAAAGCAGATGAACGAGATCTTTACCTTCCTCATTTGCCGTGGCCGATGCCTTTGCTGTCTATTTTTGACTTCTGGGACCACTGGATTGGCAGCTAAAGGGTTGTTTTCTCTCGGCTCTACCCTGGATTTGAGTACTAATTTTTTCAGTCACAGTAGTGGGTTTATTGTTAAAATACCAGATCACAGTCGATCAATCAAAAGGGTTACGATTTTTACCTCAAAATTTGTAAATCCGTGAGTTTGTGGACTATTCGAGTGGGTCTTTTCAGTCTCTTTGTGAATCTCGGGTATCTAATATAGAAATACATCAGTGTCAGCTTCTTCAGAGATTCATCATAAAAAAAAAATAGCTCTCAGAGATTTTTCACAAGCTGAGCAACATGCATATTGAACCAAGTGGGAGATGATTACCGTTGCATGTGCGAAATGGTCTCGATCTGCATGAATGGAACTCGAATCTGTGATGGTTTGAACTTAGGCGACACACGGTTTGGTTAAGAAGAGCTGGTGACTCAGGGTGTTTTTCTTGTGTTGTTTGTCTCGGATTTGCAACAATTGGGGGTCCTCACACAGATGAAAACACATGCATGTGTTAGTTTACCACATAAATCTGAAAAGAAAAAAAAATACAGACACACATGGAGGAGGGATTTACTTTCAGGCATCTCAGTTTTCTTGCTTACTCCACCATGGATGGGTTAGAGAGACACGGAAGTGTGTATGCTCCTTGGTTTTTGGTTGCAGAACGAGTGAAGAAACTGCTGCATATAGGAGGTTTGTACAAATGGGCGCTGGACTTGAGAGGAAATGGAGAAAAGAAAGCCTTTCCAGATTTTTTTAGAGAGAGAGAGGGCTAAGAGGAATAGGTTTGAAATGAGAGTAGTGAGAGATGTCTCTCATTTTTCTAGAGAGAACAAAGGGCTTCGGGGTTTACAACAAATAATATTATTATCCTTCTGCACAGGGGATGGGAATGGACAGAAGAAAGCCGTTTGGCTCTGGGCTCGAGGCTAGTGAAAGGGAATCCAAAGCGTGTTCAAGAATAGCTAGGGTTTTTTTTCAGCTTATATTGTAGCTATTGCTAGGTTTTGACACGAGTGTGGACTTGTACGTGTTGGTCAGCGCGCCTTCGCAAGTTCCCAACTACCAGGTCCTGCTTTCGAATCCCCGAAGTGTCCAGTAGTGTTTTTGTTCTCCACATTTTTGGTCAGCACACCTTGGCAAATTCACAGTTTCCCCCTTCAAATCTCTGGTGTGTTAGTTTCTTTTTCCTTTTCTTTTCTTTCTTGTTTTCTGTTTTATTTTATTTTATTTTCTTGTTTCTCTTTCCTATTTTGTTTGCTTAGGGTATTTTCTTTATTTTTGATATTTGTTTTACATTTTCTAGGATTTAGTAGTTTTGTTTATGTTCTTGTCTCTTCTATTTATTTTCCACACCTTGAGGACAAAGTGTGAAATAAGTTTGGGGGTGGGAAATAACATTTTAGGTTTTTAATTTTTGTGTCAAGTTAAAATTTTCATTCTTTGTAAGTTAATATCCATAGATTATTTTAAACGTTATAACAAATGGACATGGTGAAGATTAATCCCACATTAGAGTCTTTTCTACTTATCGTTGCTTAGACACTAATTCATGAATTATACTTTGACAACTTGCACATTCACATCAACATGGTTTGTGGGATGTGAGATTGAAACACTTACTTTTAGTCTAAGTTTCATTTGTAATTTTTGTTTTGCATAAAGTAAAGTTAGTTTGTGTTATAAAGTAATAATTGTCTCACCCGAGACTTTGCCTAGTAACCAGGCCAGTCCTGCCTAATCAGCAGTGATTCTCGCGTCAAGCAGTAGAGTTTTGGCATGGGGCAGGGTGGTTAGTTGGTTTCATAGCCTTTTCAGCTCGGGTTAATAAGTCCTTAGGGGTGTTCTACACCTAGTGCCCTAAAGCCCTAGTGGTTTGGGAGTCATTGACCTAAAGCTCGCTACATGGGTTGGATCGAAAGCTTAAGTGAACCGACATTGCACGACCACTACTGTTACTGAAAAAAAAAAATATGAAAGAAAAAAAAAATCAAGAAGAAAAAGAAAAATAGTTATATTTAAAGTTTGTATGTGTGAAATAAAGAAGGACAAGAGGTAAGGGTTTTAGTCGAGTCTCCTTAGCTATGTTGATTCACTTTACACCAAAGGAAGTTCGTGAATTCTTTTCTAATTGATTCTAAATGGCTTAGACTCTGTGGTGGGATTGGTTGGAACTTTTGAAAAGATGTTATGATTTTTAACATGTTCTATGGATTGCAACTTTGAAGGTGAAAATTTTTGTCAGTTAGTTTTAGTTAAGTTCTAGTTTGTTAGTGTTTATTGTTGTTTTCTAGTTTTGTTTTGCTTGAGGACAAGCAAAAAGCTAAGTTTGGGGGTATTTTGATGAGTATATTTTATATTATATATTTAACCCTATTCTTAGTATATTTTGGTTAATAATTTGGAAGAGTTTTGATACTTTGAATTATATTTCCATTATAGGATTTTCGACTTCCTCTGGAGCAAAACATGGTCAAATGGATGAATTTTGGAGTAATTCCAATTGGAGGACGTTCGTGAGTCACTTAGCTTGATTGTGTCAAAATATCAGTTTTTTCTACCAAGCGATGATTTTCTGGCAATAAAATAAAGGAACTATGCGCAGTGCTGGAATAGTGACGTTTTGGGCTTAACTTGCGTTTTTGGAACCCAAGATGACCTCGGATGGATTCGTGGCCTTCTGGAGATGTGTTCAGAATGTTCTTATCTTTAAAACAAGCTATTTTGGGCCGGATTTGGAGGAGATTGGAGGCTAAAACGTGGCTGAACAGTTTCTGAGCAGTTTTTCCTAGGTTAATTAGGAATTTATTTTCTATTTTATGTTATTATTATTTAGTTTCTTAGTGGGAATAAAATACTTGAGGGTTAGGGTTTGTGTGTTAGCTTTTAAGGGAGATATTAAAAGGTTTGGCCGTTCTTAATTTTGGGGGCTTTTCTTTTATGCAATTTTGGGGGGACAGAGAACTTGGCTAGGGTTCTTGGAGATTTTCTACTTTAAGGTGTTTTCATTCCTTTTATTCTTAATAATATATTCTATGATTTCAATTATGAATATGCGTAACTAATTTCATTGCTAGGGTGAAGCCGTAAGCCTTAGCATGAATATGTGATTTTTATTTAATTGCTTATGATTGATTGCATGCATACTTTGAATTATTGATCACCGTGATTAAAACTATCTAATTGTCTTAATGTCCTGATCACCATTAGGATCTTTAGAAAAGTAATTTGATGCAATTTTGGTTGAAGGTTCCCTGAAATTGATGCTGGCTTCTTGTGATTAATAATTGTAATTTCACTTAAGATGAACACCACATCTTAAGGGTTGCATGGTTTTTCAAAGGGTTTTCATAAAGCCTAATGAGTCTCTCATGTTCAGATTTGATCCGAACGTCCGGACGGGTTGCATGTTAGATATACGTTCTATGTTGGAGGTTCCAAGTAGAATATAAATTAGGAAAACCTAACCTTCAAAGTGGCATGTATAGATCATAATTAATTGGTAAAAATACATAGGATTGCTAGGTGATGGTGGAACCCTAGTGTTTTCTTAATTTGATTTATCCAAAACAGTTTTCTTTTCCCTTCATCTTTAATATTGCAAATTAGTTTATTTTTATTAATTAAATTCGTTTTAATTTAAGTAGGTTATAAAACCAATCATCTCAACTTTCTACTTTACAATAATTAATTGGAATTAGGTTTGTTTTGAATTATTTAATAATCCCTGTGGAGAACGACCTTGCAAGAACCATTTATACTACAACAACCTTGTCATTCTTGCAAGTAATATAGAAGTTTTTAACCCGTTTTCGTGTGTGGTAAAATCTCTATCATTCAGCATTATCCAATCGAATAAATTTGATTGGATAATCAAGGTGGTGAGCCCTTGAGCCTGAGCCAACAGTCTGAAGAATGCAACGTTCTATGTGGACAACAAACACATGTGTGACCAACATGTGGAAGCATCAACCAATACCATAAAATATCTAAATGATCTACAGGGAAAGTGAATTGGTCCACAAATGTCCCCCTAATTCTTTTTTAGAAAACTAGGAGGATTCGAACGAACCTTGTCATAGGAACGCTTAATGATAAGCTTTCCCATGAAGCAGGTTTAACATGCGATTCCTTAAATCGAACCTAAACTTCGAGTTAGTGGATGCCCATACGATTATGTCCCAAATGATCGTGTCAAAGTGTAATTTCGTGAACAGTCCTTGAGGTAGGGCGACCCACATAATGGCTTTCTATAGGGTGTATGCTTGTAATATACAGACCAATTGGGATACGCTCCATCTTCTCTAGAATACGCTTCTGGTCATATTCGTAGGAAGTGATGCACATAAATCCAACTCCATTTTCTACATAGGTTTCAACGTGGTAATTATTGTGTCTAATGTCCTTGAAATTCAAGAACATTCTTCTTGAACATGGAGAATAAAGTGCCTCTTCAATGGTCAAGATTGTACCATTGCACAACATTATACGTGTTTTACCGTATCCTTCGATCAGGTTGGATGGGCCTAAAAGGGTTGTAAGAGGTGCATTCTTAGGTACGAAGTTAGTGAAATAGATGCGTTCACGCAAAACGATGTGCGTGGTTGCACTGTCTGCCAAACAACTAACTTTCCCACTAGTCATACCTAGAAATAAAAATTACTTTGAATTGGTCAAATGCATAAAAGTTGTGACAACAACTATCCATTCAAAATAATTTAAGTATTTAAGGATGGTAATTAAAAAAACAAATTTAATATCCAAAAACAAATCTCCAACAAATAATCCAACCATAAAGGAAAAATTTTCAAACTTAAACCAAAAATAAGGAGGGTCAGCCACAAGGTTGAATTCGGCCCCCATGGTTTGAAAATCAACAAAAAATAGTTCATGTCTAAGATTCTAATCTTCCATAGGGGGTAATAGCCTCTTGAAAATCACAAACCTTTATTTTGGTACTCTCCGGTTCATCCACTTGCACAAAGTTTGATTCATCATTCTTTCGACGAGAATGATATTCAGCTACAACTTTCGGAGGAGCACGACAAACACGGGACCAATGATCCTTTGAACCACAGCGGTAGTACATATCCACATCCATGGTGTTAGGTGCTTTGCCATTATTCTTGAAGTTCAAGGCCTTAAGAGCAAGGTTAGAACTTTTTTGGGCTCGATTTCCTCCTTTAGATGGGCCTTGGCTCTATTAACTTTGACAGGGTGCTTCTGCCCACCCCTACCACACTTATGTTGGCGTTTTGGGCGTTGGTTTGTGTTGCTTCAGGCATAACAGCCGCCCCAGTAGGTCGAGCTTGATGATTCTTCCCCAACAACTGATTCTACTTTTCAACGATAAGTAAAACAGAAATCAAATCTGAAAACTTAGTGAACTTCTGAACCTTATATTATTGTTGCAAGAAAATATTGGTAGCAAACCAGGTCGAATAGGCATTCTTTAGAAGATCCTCTTTGGTGAAGTTCTCGTTATATAACTCGAGAAGTAATTAGATTCGACAAACTTCAAAATTATATTCATTTACAGACTTAAAGTCTTGGAAGTGCAAATGCTGCTAGCCGTGTCCTGCTTTAGGCAAGAAGATGTCATTTTGGTGATCAAAGCGATTAGCCAAAGTGAAAAGTCTTCGTGGATCTTCCTTAGCAAGACACTCGATTTGCAGTGCATCATGAATATGTCTTTGGATGAAGACCAAGGCAGCGGCTTTCTTAGGTACGCCAACCAAGTTATCTGTCTCATCTTCAATGACGGGATGCAAATTATTTGTGGTGGGGTGAGCTTCACATATTGGACCCACTTGCTGTAGTTTCTTCCAGAGACCTCTAAAGCGGCGAAGTCGAGTTTGTTTAAATTCAACATGTCCCTATCACAAAATAAATGGACAAGATTATGGTTAGTGTAATGATGAAAAAATCAATCCATTCACATAGGAGTAGAACATTGAGGTTCTAATAGACATTTATTGGTTTAAAGTTTCATGAAAAAAACTTTGTGTTTTCATGGGTGATGTTTTTAAGGAAAACTTCAGGTTTTCAAACAAGGCATGTTTCTAGAAACTTCAGGTTTCGAAAGAATTATCAACTTCAGGTTCATATGTTCCTGCAGACAAACACAAATATATACACAGAAATATGCAAAAAGATCTTCAAGGTCTATCATTATAATTGAATTAATTATTTGGACTTCAGGCAAAAATTAATGTGTGGGTGAAAAATTATAAAACCCAAAAGTGTGACAGCCCGTCCCGAATTATTCGTACCGTAGGTGTGAAATGATGTTTTTGCCCCTTGTGGATATTTGTCATTTGTGTGACTTGTTTTGGGGGTTTGGCTGGTTGCATCTGGGCCACACAATTCATCCTCATCTCCATCACCTTTTTCCGTATAACTTCCCTATCCCGAAGACTCTCTCTCTCTCTCTCTCTCTCTCTCTCTCTCTCTCTCTCTCTCTCTCTCCTTCTTCTTCCTTTTTAGTACGGACAAGTACCAAAACCTTTGAAAACGTTGCGGATCGAGGTAGAAAATTATACCTCTGTGTTCGTGAAGACCATACGAGTCCAACCATACCAATTTCAGGTAAGGAATCCTTCGATTTCACGTTGAACCAAGGAACCACGATTTTGGTCACTGTTCATGTACACGTGAAATGTTGATTTTCAGGGAATTTGAAGCTTGTAGGAAGCTTAGTGATGTCCTTAGGAAGCTTGGGGTGGTTCGTTGGAAGGATTTGGACGTCGGGATTGTGAGTTGCAGGTTTGGCTAGATTTTGTGAAGTTTTTCAGGCAAGATTCCTTGAATTTCAGGGCTTGAAAGTGGTAAGGTTTTGTTCTACTTGTTGTAAGCTTCATTTTGGTACCAATTTCATGGAATTTGGTTGAAAAACGAGTGAGAAATGAAGGTTTGAAAATTTTCATGTTTTCCGACGACGGCGACGGCACCAGAGGTATGCTGGAGAAAAGGACAGAATATTTCTTCAGTTTGGACGGAATATTCTTAATGGCGTCAGGTTAACTTTAACGAAATCTGTTAGTTTTAACGGAATATTCCTGACGGCGTTAACTGACGCCGTCAGTGTGCCTGGCACGTGGCTGCGCGTGGGGGGCGCGTCTGGCCGTGCCTTGGCCTGCGTGTGGGGGCGCGTGTGACATCAAAAAATTATTTTTAAAATATGGGGATGTTCGTGAGGTTGAGTAGATCACGTTGGTGTATTCACACACCCCATTTGAGCATTGTATGAGAAGTTATTACCTAGTTTTGGTTATATGCTTTAAATTAACATTGTTATAGTTGTTTCGCATATAGGTGAGACCTATCCCAAGGACGAGCGCAGTCACTCGAGACAAGGGGGTTACGACCCTTCCACATACCAGCGAGTGGGCTTTTGGTTTTCCGTATATACCTATATACTGTGGTTTTTCCCAGAAAATGAAATGAAATGTTTATATGTTTTAAATGCCATGCATAGTGTTTGCCAATCTATTTATGCATTAGTAGTTGCATATATGTATGTTTGGTGCTACGGACGCACAGGTAAGTGCCAGGTAAGTTATGGTTTATGATTTTAATTAGTAGTTATGTGAGATACATAAAGAGCTCATAACCTGCACCCCCGATGTTAGTGCTCTCGCCCAGAGTAGGGCATAGTCCTTCATGTGATGTTCACCTCCCACACCACACGCTCATCTTGGATCCAAGTTAGGTGCACAGTCCTGTCATACAGACCACTTAAGGTGGTTCCGACTCGTAGGTGACCCGCGATTATTCGCCCAGTCTTCACGTGATCGTAGCACTTGAGCGTATTTATTTACACCCAGTCCTGAAGTACATACCACTTTAGATGGTTCCGACTCATGTGCAGGTATAGTTAGTGAGTTGGAGATTTGAGCTCTAGATTCAGCCGTATAGGTCACGTTAGGTGACTCGGGCTGACATATTACATTGCATTGATTGACATTACCTGGGTTACTTACAGTTTATGTAGAGGCATTCGACATGGCATATCTCTGAGCATGTTTTCGATATATGTGTATATTCTATTTTCTGGGAAACTATACAGGTTTTACGGTGAAGGGTTAGAACTTTTGTTAATGAAATGATTTTGAAAAGCTTTGTTTTTGCCCACTCACACTTTCGGTTTTGCGCCCCTGTAGGTTCTAGTTTGGGTTGCTTTTTTGGTGGCTCACGAGGAATCCATGGCATATCTGACAGATTATATCCAGTGTAGGACCCCCTCTGGGTGTGTTTGGTAGTGTTTGTTCCTCTGGACTGCACTAGGCTTTCTATGCTCTGAATATTGTTTTTCACACTTACGCTTACACATGTATGTTAATTACTCTGTGTGTAGTTTGATTTTTATTTATTTGTATCTTTATTATTATTTTGCTTCCGCACTGTGCACTTGGCTCTGTCACCCTCATGTGACGGCTAGTACGCCCTGATTTCGGTCGGGGTGTGTCAAAAAGTGCCTAAAGGCAATTAAACTCGGGGCCTGACATAGTGGACCAAAGCCCACGGGTGGACTAAGTAATTATGGCCATCCAGCCCAGCCCAAAATGGGCTAGGGTAGGCATGGGTGGGTTGTAGGCCCAATAAACCAGAGGCCCATATGGGCGTGGATTGAGTGCGACATGGTGCAGTGCATCGATACTACAATGACAAGTTGGGATCATGTGCATGTGTGTACACTGATGCACCAGCCAGAGGCTAGGATCCATTGTGTTGAGGTGTAGGTGCACCGATGCACCCAATGCGGGCTGGGATCTGCTGCAAGGCACTGGGGACACCATAGCCCTACGGGCTAGTGTCACGCTAGGCATAGCCAACACACTGGAATGCTACAGGCGAGCCTAAAAGAGGAAAAAAAAAATTCAAGCCAAGAAGAAACCAATGCCCAACTGGGCTTGGGTTTTAGCCAAAGAACAGCCCAGCTTCGTTGGGTGTGGTCAACGGGGAAGAAAGCCGGCGTCGCCGCTTCAGGCAGCTGTGTTCTGGTCAAATAACTCGGAGCGAGTCATGGAACCTTGATGGTGTGATGGAGAAATGGAAATCTCCACGTCCACAAATGAAAGACCCTCTTATTCGAATTGGGGTTTTCGAAATCCGTGGAATTTCAAACGAATCTCAGCCAAATTCATAGTCGGTAATGGTTGCGGGTCTTCAAGGATGGTAGCCATTCGTGTGACGTCGTGAAGGGCATTGAGGCTTTTGGGCTGGGTTCCAAAGGCTTGGAGCTTCGAGCTCTGGCCGGGGCTCGGGTTTGGGTTTGAAGAACCCTTGAGTTTTTTTTTTTTTTTCAATTTCCAGATAAATTCAATGCATGTTTAATAAATAATTTAATGCATGAGCATATATTTGTTGCAATTCATGGCAATATCAATTCACATAATTCAACAATTATGGATATAATGCATACACAATTATGTAGAATCTAAAATTCACATAATTATGGATATAATGCATTCTACATGTACTAAAATCGAAAAGCAAATCAAAATTCCTAACATTTGTTAGCTGTATGAACGATGATACCCAATTAGTCAAGGATAATGCACATTATTTGATATGTGCAAATTAATGTTCATTAACCATTTCTTGACAATGATAAAACTGCCGCAACTGAGAAGCTTTGGCAACTTGAAGTTGTTTGATCAGTCTTCATGAAATTCATCCCCTTAAGAATAGGAGGCAATAATAAAGCGCCCATGCGAAGCATCAATTATGTCAGAGAGTACTCTTGGGTTTTTTTCTCCTTCAATAATCGAGCTCGGAGAAGGAAGAGATAAGAGGGGAAAGTCCACAAATTATTGTTAAATTATTCTTTCAAGGGAAGCCATAAATCAGTAATCCATATCATACCAGCATAACAAGCCAGATGTCATTTGATAGCTACTACACCTACTCTTGCTTTATGTGTGTACCAAACTTGCATTTGTTTAGATGAAATATAGATAGAGATGCGAGTGAACGTCGATAAGACAAGGGGTGTACATAAATAAAAGGGTAAATTACATTTTCATACCTCAGGTTTAGAGCTTATTTCAATTCCTTACAACATCTTCAAAACATTTCACTTTCATACCTTAAGTACTATTTTATTTCAAAATAATACCTCCGTTAGATTTTCCATCCATTGATTCGTTAAGTGCTGACGTGGCTACCACATATATGCCATGTGGCAAAAAAAATAAAATTTTAATTTCTTTTTTTTTTTTTTTAAACTTGAATCTTCTTAAAAAAAAAAAAAAACCAAAAACAAACCTCCATTTTCAATTAGGAGAACAAAGCAGTAAACATGAGTGTCCATCTGTCTCTCCACCACCGCTCTTTTGCATACCTCAATCTTCGCCTCTTCTCCTCACCCTTCTCCACCAGCACCATCTCCAAAATCCCCACCCTTTACGAACCCACCACCGCCCCCACCACTACCCAAAACGACGCCGTCCCCACCACAACCCTCCAACTCCTCTCATGGAGCAAAGGCGCCTCCGGCCAACGCGGCGACGGCATCGAAGAAATCCAGCTCTACCTAACTCCAGTCACCAACCTCGTCGTTCCCACCTCATCCTTCACTCTTGCACCAACCCAGGGCCGAATTCAAGCACCCAATTGCTCAAATCAAAAGAACAATGCCGACAGCGGTGTTGTGGAAGTGGGTATTTCTTGTGGGTTGTTCCACTTATCGTTGTTGGTGGATGGTAAGCTTTGGATTGGGGTAAAGGCGACGGCGGTCGACTTGGTTTTGGGCATGAGAATTCTCTGTTTCTCCCGACTTTAAACCCGAATTTGGAATCGGTTCGCTTTATGGCGCTTGGCGGGTTGCATTGGGTGCAAACGACGGATGGAAGATGATGAGGCTCCGACACCGCGGGGGAAGGGGTTTGACGAGATCTGAGGAGGAGGGTGTGCGAGATCTGGGCTTTCTATTTTTTTTATTTTATTTTATTTTTTCAATTGAAGGTTTACGTATGGGGGGGGGGGGTTTTAGCGGGGGAGGAGGGGGGGTGGGGTGATGGGATCTAGTTTTCTAACTTTTTTTTTTTTTTGGGTTGCAAGAAAGAAGATGAAGATGGGGAGATGGGTTTGGGGGTTGCGAGGAGAAGAGAGGAGGATGAGGGTGATACGGTTTCAGTTTTTTTTTTTTTTTTTTTTTTTTTTTTTTTTTTTTTAAATATTTAGAAGATTTAGGTTTATTAAAAAAAATTAAAAAATTAATTTTTTTTTTGGCATATATGTGGCAGCCACGTCAGCACTTAACAGATCAATGGAAGGAAAACATAACGGATGTATTATTTTGAAATAAAATAGTACTTAAGGTATAAAAGTGAAATGTTTTGAAGATGTTGTAAGGAATTGAAATAGGCCCCAAACCTGAGGTATGAAAATGTAATAAACCTGAGGTATGAAATAGGCCCCAAACCCCTTCGATAGGTCAAGGGGTGTACATAAATAAAACTATGAATAATAAACGACACATTCTGTCAAAGAAAATAATTAAGTTACATAAAAGTGTACAATTAATAATAGCCAATTGTTTTTCTCCTTTTGCTAACATGTGTAATATATTAGCATTTAGTAACTCTCCTTGAGCTTCAATTCTCATCTGTAACTTCATTTGAACCTATTTTAAAAACTAGCGACAATGATTAAAAGATGGACAGTGTTCGTGGTAAAGGTGGATCGCACTTGGTGTATGATAGTCGGGCTCTTGTTGCTTTGTGTGCTACAAGAGGTTTTTATAATTAGTTTGAAAGGTGCCTTTGTAGGGCCTTAGGTGTAGGCCTTGAGGCTCGCAATCAAAACTAACAAGGTGCTAAGCGTGGCAATGTTATCTTAGTATAACAGATGTTGAAATAAAGGTGATTTGAGTAGGTTACTTGCGCCCCAAGTTACTCAAACTTCTTGTTGTTAATGGATTGTCACAAATGGGTTAAGTCAGCATTAAATTCTTTTTCTTGCCTTGCAAACAAGGACTTTAAGTTCATAATCTTGTATGTTCGAAACGAAGGGAGTCTAGAGCCCTTTCAACCATTTCTTCCTTTCTAGTTTATTTTAATGACACCAAGTTCATTAACTTAACCAGATTCGAATGCAAATGGACCTTCTTAAGTGGAAAACATATGGAAATAGCTTGAACATAGACTAAAAAGTACATTAAGCGACAGATCTACTAATTTAAGGTGCAAGTAAAGAGACTTGGGCATGATTTCACCTTGTCGGGCAAGGTCGAACCTCTTGCAGCCACTTCTCTTTGAGTTTATAGGGGTTGTATGCTAAAAGTGATGGATGATAAATAGGTTTTACATGAGCGAATTGATACTACAACACTAGGGAGGGTAGCAAAGCTTTTACACTAGACAAAAAATAGCTTTTCTAAGGAAACTATTGTTTTAAGAAGACTGAATCTAGGTTGATTTCAGCTTTGTGGATACAAATCTGGCTTGAGAGCAGA
This sequence comes from Pyrus x bretschneideri, assembly GCF_019419815.1. NCBI lineage: Eukaryota > Viridiplantae > Streptophyta > Magnoliopsida > Rosales > Rosaceae > Pyrus > Pyrus x bretschneideri. Next base: position 83,858 of record NW_025999507.1, read on the forward strand.
ATCTGTATGTTGTTTGTTTGATTCGTTGAGTGTCCTTGTCTCTGTTGTCTCTTCTTCCTTTTATAGGCGATTTGGCCCAACTGTCTGGGCTTTGTTCTTGGCCGAGGGCTCTTAGGAGTAATGACTAGTGAGTCATCTTGTATTTACACTTTTACGCCATCAAAAAGTGTTTTTTGATTGGTAGCGAGTTGGTCTTTGTCAGTTGTTACTTCAATCATAGGCACATGGCCTATGCCTTGGATGAGAAGGCTTTAATTTGCTTCAGGATTCGTAGCTGGGCTTCGGGCAAGATCATCTCGTTTTGGCGCCCTTGGGCCTTCTTTCAGTTAAGCCCAATATTCAAATATTAGCCCAAACAAACGGTATGATTGTTGAGGTTCTATCACAAAACCCATTAGAAATGGGAAGTTGCCCTCCTTAGAAATCACTCCAAGGTTTATTAAACCTTTGGCGTTGAACTTGAAGTATTGGTAAACCAAGTTGCAATCAAAGCAGAGATGATAAGTATTGGTTTCACGTACCCTTGTTGTGAAAAGGCAGTCACAACCAACAAGTGACTAACTGAACGCTTGAATGTGTGTCCATGTACATACGGCACAGTCAGACTTCCACATCCACGACAATCAAAAGAGTTCATTTTCCATCCACATTGTTTCTTTCGGTTACCTGCAGGCATTGTCCCCACATCAGGAAAAGCCCTGCAATGAGACCAGCTATTAAATTAATATGGCGTCTGTCCAATGACATCAGCTAATTAAACAACTTGTTGAAAACCGCAAATAAATATATACCTCATAAAATATAAATTAGTAATCTATGTCATACAACTACGTACAGGTATTGGTGTTTATCCCATTTTTTTATTATTATCAGTTGACAAGATCAAAGTTATTGTATCCAATTATTTTTTTCTATAATTTTTGTGAGTAAACCAAAAAATGAAACTGAAATCCCATGATTTTAAACATGGTTGATTGTACAATAAAAAAGTTGAGTCTTTTATATTCTTTTAAGTAAAATATTTTATATTCTTTTAAGTAAAATAAATAAATTGGAATTCTATTATAACTAGGTATCTTTTGAGAATCCATAGTGTCCTGTACTTGAAATCTTTAAATAAAAAATGAAGCATTTAATGTAATTCTCTCGAAACAATGGATTTGGGTACATGTGAAAACTCAGTTTCTGCTTGAATTAATTAGAAGTAATACAAGGTGTGGTAGCAGAGCAAAAGCTTACCAAATTTCGGAGAGATGGAAGTATTTACAAGAGGGTTGGGTTTTACTCTGGACATGATGTCATTATACTGGTTAAAATATGTCATCTGTAGGATGCGCAAGCAAATAGCATTCTCAAGAAATATTAATTAGGAGGTAATATCTTGAGATACTGGTGAGAATATCCCTAATTGATTATGACAAAGATTCCTTACTTGATATGGTAATCTTCAATTGCGAGGATCTTAGCATTTAATCCTATGCCTTTGACTTTTCTGTGCTAAACATGAAGCTTACATCAGTCTTGATTCGTTGCTTGAACTTCTAGGGATGCTGAGCTGTGCGCGTGGGAGTATGTAAGAAGCATGCCCATTTAATGAGGGCAATCTTGTCTTTCTTGAGAAAAAGTCCATGTGTCGCGTCCAGAATTTTTAGGATTAATTTTGGCTCCACACACCTACTGACTACATGCTAAAAAGGACAGTAGGTGTAGAAATCTCAAGCTGCTTAAGTGAGGAGAGAGTTGTTTCCCAATTTGATGTGGTTCTTCCACTTTGACTTGGAAATAAATTATTCTAGGAAAGGTAACCAATTGCCACCAAAACCTATTTAAGAGTATCATTAGTAGAGGATTATTACTAATTATAGACGCAATCACAAAAAATAATTTTGTAATTAGTTATCTTTAATAACAATAAGACTCTTCTGTATTAATTAAAGATGAAGAACAGTAACTACACTCCCCTAATCCAAAAAAAAAAAAACAGCTTATTTACGAAACCATTAGTGTGAACAAATAAGGGCATCTACACTAGAGATATGCTAATTGATCTGAAAATCATATTTACATCTCATTTTACAATTCTATAAGATGTAAATATGCATGAATTCTATTCCCAAAGAGAAATATGCAAGTTTGACATCTCATTTATTTTCTTGATTTGATTTACGGGATCATCACAAAAATATGTAAAATTAGGTTTTGATTCTAGCCAAGGTGGATATTTTATATCTTTTCATTGGAGGAGAAATGTTAGTATGCCGGAAATGCGTTCAGGTACACCAAGTGTAATAATACAATTGGTTGGGAATTGAAAAGAAAAATTTAACCAATTATATTATTACATTTGGTGTACTAGGCAGTGACGGAGCCAAAAACCTCTCTCAGGAAGGGCCTTTAAGACATATAAAAGAAATTAAATCAAATATAACAATATACTTAATTGGAGAAAATTTAAGGTTTTTGCTATTAGCATGGAAAATTTATCAAACAAGAGTAATGCGGCTTTAAAACTTTGCAAAATTTAGTATTGAGATGATTATATTATAAGGACATAATTTGTTTATTCATAAACTTTTTGGATGGGCCTAAGCCTAACCTTGCCTTCATGTGGCTCATCCACTGGTACTAGGCCATCTTTGTTTAATTAAAACGACAAAGTCATTTCCACTCTAGCGTTACTATCATGAAAATAGTGATTGTGGTGATTATATTGAAGTAGAAAAAAAAATAAAGATACAGTAAGTTAGAGGGGACATGAAACCATACCTTAACAATAAGTAGAAAACTATTAGAATAAAAAATCAATTAGAGAACTCCTTAGAGTATCGAAAATAGATTATGAGCAAAAGCCGCAACTGCACACGGCAGACAAGAATCATTGATAATCGACATCATAGTTGCCAAACAATACGCCACATAATTTCTTTCGAAATAAATGTGTGAAAACTAAATTGCATGGAAGAGAGAATGTACAGCAAAGCCATATAAACAGCATGAATAATAGCTTTGCGTTCCACCTATAAGGCAATAGCAATTTCAAAAGATTCGACAAAGCATCCAAGACAATGACTCAAGTGGTCACGAAAAATATCACCAAAACTAGCCATGCCGAAAGAACCACAAGCTGCACCGTCAATGCTAACTTTTAACTTAAAAAACACAAGAGGAAAGCCAATGAACCTCATGAAATATAGATGTAATATAGATAGAGATGTGAGTGAACCGTCATGTGTATCCAAACTTGAGTTTGTTTAGATGAATATAGATAGATACAGATGTGAATGAACTTAGACAGGAGTGTTGGACAACGATTAAGAAGTTAAAATAATAACAAAATTTGAAAAAAATTAATTCTTTATTAACAAAATATACTTACAATACATAATGAAATAATACAACAACAACACAGCCTTTTCCCACTAAGTGGGGTTGGCTGTATGAATTCTAGAACGCCATTGCGCTCGGTTTTGTGTCCCGTCTTCCATTAGATCCAAGCACTCCAAGTCTTTTCTTACAGTCTCTTCTAAATTCTTCATAGGTTTTCCTTTACCCTTCAGCCTTGAACCTCTTTCTCGTAATAGCATCTTCTAACCGGAGCATATGTAGGCCTTCGTTTCACATGCCTGAACCACCGCAACCTATTTTCTCTCATCTTTCCTTTAATTTCAGCTACTCCTACTTTACCTTGGATATCCTCATTCCTAATCTTATCCTTTCTCATGTACACAAACATCCAGCAAAGCATTCTCATCTCCGCTACACTCATTTTATATACGTGTTGATGCTTCACCTCCTAACATTCCTTACCATAGAGCATTGCTAGTCTTATTAGTGTCCTAAAAAAAATTTTCCTTCAGTTTTAGTGGCATACGACGGTCACACAACACACTCGATACACTCTTCCACTTCATCTGTCCAGCTTGTATTCCATGGTTGTGGTCTCCATCCAACTCTCTGTTCGTTTGTAAGACAGATCCTAGGTAGCGGGTAGTTGAAGCAATCGTTCTTTGGTACTTCTTGATCTCTAATCCTTACCCCTAATTCATTTGAGCCTCTGTTCACACTAAACTTACACTCCATATACTCTGTCATTGACCGACTTAGGCGAAGACTTTTAGATTCCAACACTTCTCTCCAAAGATTAAGCTTCTCATTTACTCCATCTTGAGTTTCATGTATCAACACTAAAGAATGAAATCATAACAAAATAATTACAAAAAGTAAAATGATACTAACTTGATGGACAAATAGGCCAGCAAAGTTATATCATTCGAACAGTATTTCCGTCCAATTCTTGTGCTTGTGGTTCGATGACATATGCCTAACCAGCATACACCTGTCTAATTCTACAACCCACACCATATTGTAGAATTCTGGGGAATATCTTTGTGCATTTACTCTTTGGAAGCTTTATACGAGCGAGAAAGAAAAAAAATATAAGATGACTTATGTTGGAAATGAGACTCTAGTTATATAGGCTATTTCATACCCTTTCAAATCACCTTTTTATGTATTTGAACACACACAACTCATTTGAATAGTTGTGTGTCTTAATCAAGATATTTTTAATATTAATTAAAAACTTAATCCGAAAATAAAATTAGTTTTAACTTTCAAGCCCCAAGGCCCTTGTCTTGATTAATTAATATTAATTATATAAGGGTATATTTCACAAGCCTAATCTACACAACCACAAGGCCCAAGCCTTCTATCCTCATTCCAAATGACCCAATCGTAATTACTAATGTAAAAAACAATCCTAATATAAACCCCATTCGAGGAGTAGTGTTCCCTGACGTGGGACACTTTGAGGCACAAAACTCGAACAACACCCCACATTTTGAGGCAAAAATTAAATCCTAAGGCAAGATGAGGTACAAGATAAACAATAGATGTGACATGCATCAAGAGATGTGTCCTTTGGCCTTGAACCTACCTTAGTGTGTACTTATCGGATTTACTAGGTGATGCAATGAATATAAACACATTGCAAATTCATACATTTGTGTTCATTTTGGTCTTGAACAAATCATGGATTCACGAGAGCTTTAGAGAATGTAGCCATGTAATTCTCATAAATGCGACCCCACATTTACATTCATATAGGTGATATTGATTAAGAATAGGCTGCTTCTGTCCCACTTGATTTACGAGCATCAATATCATTAAACTAAGGGTGATTTTGTATAAAATCAATAAAAATTTACAATATTAACAATATATCAATCATATGTAATTCAGACGCTGCGTTGCACTGTCTGGTTTCTAGTGTTTTTCCTTTTTTTTTTTTTTTTTTTTTTTTTTTTTTTTTTTTGGTTCTCACACACCTCTTATCCTTCACACCTCACGCAGCTCCTAATTTTTGCATTTGGATTCAGACACTGTAATGCAGTGTCCGTTTTCTGGTTCAGTTTTTTACATTATTTTTACATTTGGATTCAGACATTGCAATGCAGTGTTTGTTTCCTGGTTCTATTTTTTATATTACTTTTACATTTGGATTTAGACACTACAATCCAATGTCCGTTGCCTGGTTCTATCTATCACATTTTGATTCAGACATTGCAATGTTTCCTAGTTCCATTTTTTATTTTTTTTATTTTTTATTTATTTATTTTTTTGATCGCTCACCCACCTCTTATCCTTCACACCTCACGCAGCTCCTAATTTTTGCATTTGGATTCAGACACTGTAATGCAGTGTCCGTTTTCTGGTTCAGTTCTTTACATTATTTTTACATTTGGATTCAGACATTGCAATGCAGTGTTTGTTTCCTGGTTCTATTTTTTATATTGTTTTTACATTTGGATTTAGGCACTGCAATCCAATGTCCGTTGCCTGGTTCTATTTTTCACATTTTGATACAGACACTGCAATGTTTCCTAGTTCCTTTTTTCTTTTTCTTTTTTTTTTTGTTTTACATTTGATTTAAACACTGTGTTTCAGTGTCACATCCCGGCCCAGGCCCCCACCACATCCTAGGCTCGACTCCACCGTAGGACGATATTGTCCTCTTTGGGTCCCGACTACGCCTTCACGGTTTTGTTTTATGAGAACTCACACGAGAACTTCCCAATGGGCCACCTATCCTATGAATGCTCTCGCCCGAACTCACTTAACTTCGGAGTTCCTACAGAACCCATAGCCAGTGAGCTCCCAAAAAGCTTCATGCTAGGTAGAGATGGGAATATACATATAAGGCTTACATGACCCACTCCTCTGGGCGATGTGGGATGTTACATTCAGTGTCTGTTTCCTGGTTCTGTTTTTTCCGTCTCCTATGCTTCACACTCTGCACGACTCCTTTTACATTTGCTGGATATCTATGACATCCTTTTTTTATTTTTTTATTTTTTTTTCCTTGTGTTTTGTTTTTGCCGCTGATAGTTGCACTTTTCTTTGGAATTATCTTTTTTCTCTCAACATTGTGTTTGGTATTGGGAAAGTTCAGAGCACTAGGATTTATCGAACTATTTATTCGGGTTTGACGGAGGAGAGAGAAAGATAAAGAGGCAAGGAGAGGAGAGATAAAAATGAGAGAGTGAAGAGAAAGAAGGAAAGAGAGAGAGGCATGATAGAAATTTGGGAGAGAATGAAAATAGGGAAGAGAGAGTGGAGGAGATAAGGAATGAAAAAAAGTGAAGAGAGAAGGGAATAATAGTTATTTTATAACTAGCTTAAACTCATGTGGCATCCTTCATTGACCTATGCATAATTATTACAAATAATTCATTGATTATGTCCAAAAATAAAATTGGCTATGGCTAATTAGTGAAGATTTTGTTGACCTTTGGCCAAATATCCTTTAAACTAATGCATGCTTCAAATATTAGCAATCAACACACTTTTTCCATCATAGGAATGGGTATGTGTGTTTCGTCTTCGAACCTAGCCAAACCAGTTTGTGTATTGAACCTAGACCATGGGACCTTCAATCAACTGGGTTAGGCTTTCGTTTGGTAGATTCATTTACTCTATTGGCTTAAACCCGTTCCCCTCGATGTATCCCTAACTTGAAAACACAACGAGAAAGCCAAAAAACATCATGAAATATGAAATATAGATGTAATATAGATAGAGATGTAAGTGAACCGTCATGTGTACTAAACTTGCATTTGGTTAGATGAGTACAGATAGAGATGTGAGTGAACTTGTATAAAAGATGGGGTGCAAATAAATAAAACTCTGAATAATAAATGACGCATTCTATCAAAGTAAAAAAAATTAAATTGAAGTATACGAATAAAAGCCACTTCTCTTTCTCATTTTGCGAACATGTAGAATATATTAGCATTTGGCAACTTCTTCTTTCAGATAGAATAGTGAACAAAAAATATAAAAATAAAAAATCAATATAAGCATATAAAGAATGCTAAGTCTTTGTCATCAAAGTGTTGTAGTATCTTGTAAACGAAAGCATCTTGTTTCGAAATCACCTCCATTTGAACCAACATAATCGTAGCTTCCTTTACTATTTAAGTCAAAATGTATGGAACGCCCCTCAACCTTAAGCTTTGTATTTTTATTTTCTTCTCTTATTCCCTGTTCATAAATCTGAAAAGTTGATCCACTGTTCTTCTTATAAGCATCATTCATCATCTCTGTTATGTTTCTTCCTCGATCTTGTTCACTTTATTTCCATAAAATTCGATAGAGCCAAATTGAAATCCGTTAATTGGACTCTCGTTGCTTCTATATTATCGGGCCCTTTTAAGTCGAGGGCGGGGTCCTTTTGCACCTTCTCCAATATGGCTTGCAACTACTTCCCTTGAGCTTCAATTCTCATTTGCAACAACTTTTGAATCTCTTTTAAAAAGTAGCGACAATGATTAGAAGATATGTTGAGGTTCTATCCCCAAACCAATTAGAAATGAGAAGTTACCCTCCTTGAAAGTCGTTGCAAGGTTTATTAAACCTCCGATGTAGGACTTTCCCTTTCACATCCACACAAGCGAAAATTAGAATATTATTTGGCCACTAAGTACATGAGCTTTCCATAGATGTGTTTGTTGACGAATATTTAGATTGTTCTTGATTTATGGTGATTCAATTAATTGGCTGACTTGTGGTTAATATTATTGAGATATATATGATATGTATATCTTACATATGGTATCAGAACTGAAGAAATTTAGACCATTGAAATCATAAATCTTAAATTCCAAGCTTTTGTCGAACCCAGAAAGAATTAAAGGAAAGACACAGTTTAGAACTCAAAACGACACCGTTTAAAAAAAAATAAAAAAGGGGTGAAAGAGGCGTCAGTGGTTTTTAAAATTTTTTACTGTTATTTTCTGGGTTTTGGTTTCTTTTCTTTCTTGCTTTTGCCTAAAGTTGTGACGATTGAGAAGTTTTGTTTCTTCTTTCTCTTGACCACGACAATCCTCATTAACATTCAAACAAGAGTATGCAAGTGCTGAAGGTACGTTTTGTTTTCAAATTCTTCCAAACTTTGGTTAAATAATTAGTTGTAGATTAGGAATTTTGGAATTTGACAGCAACATTGAGATGATTTAATTTGTTTGTAGATAACATCTGCAATTGAATATTGCTGAATCCAAATCGTTATTTTCTAACAAATATTGAACTTAAGTTGTAAATATAAATTGTTTCCATTGCTATAAATTAGTGTATATTGTTGGTTTCATTGATACTTTCTGCAGAAATTGGATACATGTAATAAATGGCCTAAGAAATTCTCTCTCTTGGACATGGATCGGATCTGTGTTTGTAATTCCTTGTGAATTGTTTATTCATGTGCCTGATCTAAACATGTTCAGTGACTATATATATGATTAAATTGATTCACATTCAGAATTAAAAGTGTTGGAATCAAAGTCTTGATTTCATTGCTGTCATTCTGCAGTTTCACTTAAAACCATCAACTTGGCTGCTGTGCTTGTACTCAACGGTGGAAGCAATTACAGAAAGTGGAGGAGAGAAATTGAGTTGCTTTTGACACTAAATAAGTATGACATAGCACATCAGCTCTTATTGGCAAAAGTACCAAAGCCGAAAAGGTGGAGTTTGAATGAAGGGCTAGAGCAAACAAAGTTGCACTTTCAATATTGGAAAGTGGCATGACTGACACTGTGCGTGGGGGTATTAAGAAATGTGATCTTGCAAAAGATTATCTCATAGCAATTGGGAACAAGTTCAAGGAACCTCAAAATGTTGAAATAGCTCAGTACATGACTCTTCTCACCACTTACAAGTTCGAAGGAGGAGGATCAATCATAGATCATACAATGAAGATGACTGATGCACTTGAGAAACTAAATTCATTAGATATGAAGAGTTGTGAAAAGCAGCTTGTATTCATGATACTGCAAGCATTGCTCTTGAAGTTCAGTCAACTAAAGGTCTCTTACAATACTCAAGGTAAAACGTGGATGGTGGATGAACTTATAGCTCAATGTGTGCAAGAAGAAAATCGACAAAACCAGGACAAAGGCAAAGAAGCTTATCAATTTGTGCAATCAACCAAAGAAAAGTAGGAGTTTAAAGCAATTCGGGTAAAACTTCTAAATCCAACTTCTCTGATAAGTGTGTTATATCTGCTAAAAGTTCCAATTCCTCTAATTCTAACAATTTTAAGAAGAAGGCTAAGAATATTGATAAAATTAGATGTCATCACTGTAAAACCAAAGGACACTGTAGAAAAGATTGTGAAATATTCAAGGGTTGCTTAAGGTTAAAGGGTAGAATTGATGTTATGTCTGTGAAGAATCGAATCTCATTGAAATTCCTGGAAACTCTTGGTGGTTTGATACTGGTGCATCTGTCCATTTAACTAATTCATTGCAAGGTTTTAAGAAACAAAAACAAACAATTGTTATAATGTTTTTGTGGGTGCGGGAACCAAGGTTTCAGTTGAAGCTGTTGGCACTGTTAGACTCAAATTTACAACTAATTTTGTGTTACAATTGGATAATGTTCTTTATGTGCCCTCAATGAGGAGAAATTTGCTTTTTGCTGGTTAGTGTTTCTGCGAGTACATGAGCATTCCATAGATGTGTTTGTTGACAAATATTTAGATTGTTCTTGATTTATGGTGATTCAATTGGCTGAGTTGTGGTTAATTTTATTGAGATATATATGTTTATATGTATATCTTACAAATAATAGTATTGCAATTTTAATGGCAATGAAGTACTGGTAAACCAAGCTGTAATCGAAGTGGAGCTTATAAGTGTAGGTTTCACGTACCCTTGTTTCGTATTCCCACTTCTAGATGATTTGATGCTAGAACTTGTGCAATGATGATTACTAAAATGTACATATTTTATTTTTATTTTATTTTTTGAAAACTTATGGATGTGATTACTTTTGGCTACCTTATAAGTTTGGTAGTTTCTGAAAAACTGAATATGCAGCTGATAGACGTAGTAACCACGTATCTTTATGGGGATCTTGATACGAAAATTTATATGAAAATTGCCGAAAGACTTACATTGACTGGATCAAATATTTCCAAACCTCGGAACACGCTCTTAATTCGGCTGTGGTGTTCACTCTACAGTTTGAAGCAATCTGGAAGAATGTGGTATAACCATTTAAGCGAGTATTTGACTATTCAGGGATATGTGAACAATAAACTATGCCTTTGTGTGTTCATTAAGAAGTTACACTTCAGTTTTACTATAGTTGCATTATATATCGATGACATGAACCTTATTGGAACTCCTGAAGAGCTTGCGATAATTGTTGCACTTCTGATGCCAGAATTTGAGATAAAGGATCTAAGAAAGACTCGATACTGTCTCAGTCTTGCGATAAAGTGCTATTCGGATGGAATATTAGTATATTAAATGAACTACACCCAGAAGCTGTTGCGCTATTTTAATGAGGATAAAGCAAAGCCTTTGAGTAATCCTATGGTTGTTCAATCGCTAGATGCAAAACTAGATCCCTTCCATCCAAAGGAGGATGATGAAGAGATTTTGGAGCCTGAATTTCCTATGTCTAAGTACAATAGGCGCTTTATTGTACTCAGCTCAATGCACTAGACCCGACATCTCCTTCGCTGTTAATCTTTTGGCAAGATACAATAATGCATCAACACGCAGACACTAGGCTGGTGTTAAAGACATCTTCCATTAGTACTACAGATTTGGGCTTGTACTATACCTCTGGATTCTTAAGTGATGCCACACCCCCTTATCTCGATTCGTTCTCACCTTGTTGGTTATACCGACGCAGGATACTTATCTGATCTGCATAAGGCGCGTTCTCAAATGGATTATGTCTTTACCGTTGGAGGTACAACAATCTCTTGGATGACAACTAAACAGACCTTAGTTGCACTTCATCTAACCATGCTGAAATTCTCACCTTACATGAAGCAACTCGAGAATGCTTTTGGTTGAGAGAAATTGTGGGCCATATTCGAAGCTTTTGCGATCTTTATCCCATCTATGAAGACAATGCATCATGCATTGAACAACTCAAGAAGGGTTACATCAAAGGAGACAACACCAAGCTTGCATCGAAGTTTTTCTTCTCACATCACGACAAGAGCATCAGAAGATTGAAGTCACACAAATCCGTTCACAAGACAATCTGGCCGACCTCTTCACAAAATCACTACCAATGGCAATGTTTCAGAAGCTTGTTCAAGGAATTGGTATGCGTAAACTTTCTGAGTTGTAACATTGCTATTTCTCTTTGGAATTGTGTCAAACTCAGGGGGAGTATCCTGAAGTATACTTGTTTGATCTTAATGTACTCTTTTTCCCTACGATTAGGATCATTTTTCCTACTGGGTTTTTGTTACCTAACTAGGTTTCAACGAGGCACCCACCTTGGGTTGATCATATCCCCGATGACGTCCCGTAGATGTTTCATTTGACTTTGCATTTCTCACGCATTTTTCTCAACTAACAAATGAATGTTTGAGTGCTTCAATGTGTCTTTGTAGTAAATATTACGATGTCAAACCGTGCACATGCATTCTACATGTATGAAAATCGAAAAGCAAATCAAATTTCCTAACATTGGTTAGTTGTATGAACGATGATATCCAGTTAGTCAAGAATAATGCAAATTATTTGATACATGAAAATTAATGTTTATTAACTGTTTCTTGAGAATGATAGAGTACTGTCACAGCTGAGTAGCTTTGGCAACTTGAAGCAGTTTGATCATTCTTCATGAAGTGAAGTTCATCCCCTTAAGAATAGGAGGCAATAATAGAGTACCCACGCAAAGCGTCAATTTTGTCAGAGAGCACTTTTGGGTTCTTCTCCTTCATCAATAACTTGAGCTCGAATGAGGAGGTAAGAAAGGAAAGTCTATTAACTATGAAAATCAAAGGAAAAACTTCTGAGAAATCTCAGAGAAGCTTAGAGAGAAGAGAGAGAGAGAAAGCTGTTGTATTGAATATTTTGCGAGAAATTACAAGATGAATGGCAAATGCCTTACAAGTTTGCTTTTGTAGTAAAACTAACTATGATAGAATTACAATACTACCCCTTCTTACATTCCACCAGTTTCTAACAAACTTATAACAACCAAATGTTTTATCTATTGCCACATGTACATTATGGTTATTACTCCCCCATCAAACTAAACATGAAGGAGTCGAGCTTAGTTTACTGCATAGTTGCTGGAATTCCCAAGCCAAGATGTCTGCAATGCTTTAAGAAAACTGGACTGTGTAATCCCTTACTGAACATATCTGCAATCTGATCATCTATTGGAATATAATGCACACTAATATCTCCTTCTTGTACCTTTTCTGACACAAAATGGTAATCGGTGTCAAGGTTTTTGATCTTGGAGTGAAACATAAGATTGGAACTTAAAGCTAGTGCAGAAAGATTATCACACTGAAAGGAATGTGGTGTTGACAAGAACTGATGAATATCCTTGAATAAAGACTGAATCCAAAACACATCAGCTGCATAATGTACCAAGGATTTGTATTCAACCTTTGTGGAACTTCGAGAAACTGTAGGTTGTTCTTTGATTACCATAAGATAGGATTTGACCCCATATAAAGTACAAAACCTGAAATAGACCTTCTAGTATTAATGTTTGCTGCCCAATCTGAGTTTGATTATGTTGTTATCTAGAAGGTTGAACTTTTTGTATAATGTAAACCATAATTCACAGTCGCTTGTTCTGTGTATCCTCTTCACCAAATGTAAATGTGCATCAATTGCTTGTGTAATAAATTGACATACCATATTCACTAGATAAGCAAGATCCGGTCTGATGAAGGTTAAGTACTGAAGTGCACCAACAGTACTTCGACATTGACTTGGATCAGATAGCAAGGTTCTTCACCAGCAAGAATTTGAGTGTGTGGCTTTGAGGGAGTAGATGTTGTCTTACAAGATTCCATACTTGTTTTCTTCAATAATTCTTACCATACTTTGACTGATTTATGAACAGAGATCCATCATCATTGTACTGAACATGTAACCCCAAAAAGTAAGTTTACCCATGTCCTTGAGATCAAACACACCTGCTAAGTCATTGATTACAGCCTGCAACTTAGTCAGACTACAACCAGTAAGGATGATATCATCCACATACAACAAAAACAACAACAAAATAATGTCTTCATCATTAATCTTGACAACTAAGCCAAAATAATGTCTTGATCATCAAGCACACCTTGCTTGCAATTTGTTTGCATTATATAGCCTCAACCAAGGAAACACAGCTGAGCCAAAAATCTTTAATGATAGTACATCAGGTACTTTTTGATATAACAATTGATAGGGAGAACACATTGATAGAGTCTTACAAGGCATCTTGTTAACTAAGAAAATTGAATGTTCACATGCAAAGTACCACAACTCAGAGGTTAAACCAGCAACATTGAGTAATGTGATAGCAGTCTCCACTATATGTCTGTGTTTTTTTTCTGCCACTCCATTCTGTTGTGGAGTGTAGGGGTAAGAAATAAACTGAATGATACCCTTACTAGCTAGAAAAGAAGTGGAGCTTTTACTCACATACTCTCTTCCTCCATCTATTTGCAAGCTTTTAATATGTTTCCCAAATTGAGTAAGTACAAAATTGTAAAATCTCACAAAAATTGTAAACACTTCTGATTTATTACCCATTGGAAAAATTCACACATATTTGGTATATTCATCAATTAAAGTTACATAATACCTATTTCCTTCTAAGGACTTAACAGGAGGAGGACCCCAAATATCTTAATACACTTTTTCAAATGGATAGCTACAGGTATCTGGTCTAATTGGAAATGCAGTTCTAGACATTTTCCCTTGGATACAAGGAACACAAAAACTATGTTTATTATCTACACAAGTTGTAATACTGAACTTTTGTAACATAGAAGACATGATTTCCTATGTAGGGTGTCCCATCCTCTAAAGCCAAATCTCAGACTTTATAGCTTTTCCAAAATATGTTGTTCGACTAATTGTAATAGACTGCACTCCTCTTCTTTGTTGAACCACAGGAATTTGAAACAATTCTTCAAGCTTACTTTTTCCTTGATACATTATTTCCCTTGTCCTCTTGTCCTGCTCAAAGAATTCAGATTCATCACATATAAACCAGCTCTTATTGTCAGCACAAAGTTGTTTCACAAATAATAAACTCCTAACAATATGAGGAACATGTAATACTTTGTTGAGAATAAGATAATGGTTATTGGTTTGTAAAGTAGTTGAACCAATGTTATGTATTGACAAACATGTACCATTTCCATTGGTTATTTTCTTAGAACCCTCAAAAGGTGTAACTTGAGTCAAAGCATTGATGTCAGCAGTCATATGATGAGATGCACCTAAATCAACAATCCAAGTATCCTGAGGAATGAACTGTGTAGTCTGTTGAGCATTCATAGCAAATAATGATGGTGGTGGTGGCTGACCTTGAAATGAATAATTGCTTCTCTGATAACAATCAAGAGCTAAATGTCCCCTTTTTCCACAGATTTGGCACTTAACAACAAAGCCTGAATTAGAAATGTCAATATTTCTATGGTAACAATTAGTTGTGGTGTGCCCCCCTTTTGTTACATATTTGACACTCTATCACAACATCAATCCTAGTGTTAGTATTACCAGACCAAGAATTATTACCATTTTGCAGTGAATTGCTTGAGGCATATCCTATTTCCCTGAAGCTATTGTTGTTTCTATAATTATTTCCCCTATATTGATTCCCATTTGATCGTTGAGCCCAAATTGAATTCCCCCATTAGACTACGCACTTGAATTATTTTGATTACTAGGATTGTCAATAAAACCATATCCATAGGATTCACCAGGGAACAAAGTAAGTGATGGTGGTGGATAGAATGGTTGGTATGGAGCAGGATAGAATGGTTGTTGAAAATTTGGTGGTGGTAGTGAATTATTGGAAGAATTATCTTGAATATGAGAAGTAGTACCATAAGACACAACAATGATTGTCCCCACTGTACTAAGGAATATGATTATGAGCCTGAGCATTCGAGCAAGATGCAGAACTAGAACTAGCATTAGAACCTTGACCATACATTGCAGATAAGCTCTGAGATAAGACATTAATCTCCCCTTCAATTTCCCTTTCTGCACCCAGTAATTGTGCTTGGAACTCCTTCAAGGTAATCGATGACTCCCTAGCCAATATAACCATGCGAATGACACTATATTCCTTAAGTAAACCAGCAAGATCATCAATCATTATATCATTATCAGACACAGATTCACCTGTAGCAGTTAGTTGTTCCCTATTACTTTTCAACTTCAAAAGATATTTATCAATTGTATCAGTTCCTTTCTGAATTGTGTGCAGCTCTGTTTTGAGATGATTGATCCAAGACTTAGAAACAGGTGCATATCTATGAACAAGATTGGTCCATGCTTCATGAGCAGTCCTACAACCAAGAACATACTTGATGCGAAAATTATACGCACACAAATTAAACCCTCTTTTTGACAATTGTAGTATAGAATGTAAGTAGGGATCGTTCAGGACCGGGGATTAGGAGGGATTGTTAATCACTTGGATTTCACTCAAAAACCTAAAAACACAAT
The DNA here is from genome assembly GCF_019419815.1 of Pyrus x bretschneideri. Lineage (NCBI taxonomy): Eukaryota > Viridiplantae > Streptophyta > Magnoliopsida > Rosales > Rosaceae > Pyrus > Pyrus x bretschneideri. The sequence continues at coordinate 99,868 of NW_025999507.1, forward strand.
ATAAAACACTCTACTAGACTCAAAGAATGCAAAACTAAACTTTAAAACACTAAAACAAACCAAAAGACTCAAAACAGCACCAAAACACTCAAAATTGCCTTAAAAACACTTTCTGGGCAGTTTTGAGCACTTTGAGTACTTTGGACGAATTTGGGTAACAAATTGAATCAAAACACTTATAAACACAAACCAAAACACTTTCTAACTAATTTGATCAATACAAAGACTCAAAGGACTCAACTTTTGAATGAAAACTCAACTTTTGAACAAAAAGGGAGAATTTAGACAATTTACGGCCAGAATTGGTATTTTGGACCCTTTCTTCAATCACTCATTCTTTCATTTTTTTCTCAAGCTCTTTTTTCTTTCTTTCTTTCTTTTTTTTTTTTTTTTTTTTTTTTTTTTTTTTTTTTCTTTTGAATCTCAAAACATACATAAACACTTAAACATTCTCTCCCCCACACTTATTTTCTTTCATAATGTAACTCAAAAGGAATTCAATTAAGTCATGCTCACTATCTTTTAAGAACAAGGGTGGGGATTGTCCTAAACTAGGCTAGGTGAGGAAAATGTGGGTAAACAAAGAATAAAGGCTAAACAAGGCTCAACGGGGTTAAAACTTACAACATATAAGAAATATGGGAAGTAAGGCTATTTGGCAATGGTGGTGGTCACTACATAACTTCTTCTTGAATATGTGTTATGCAAATCAATAACATGCTTTGAATGAAATGGGCATGAGTTCTAGCATTTGGAACTATATGATGAAACGCCTTCTAAGTAGTAACCAAGCAAAGAATAATGAGATCATGCAACGACTTTAGAAAACAAGAAATCACAGATTATACTCTCCAAAGAACGTTATAGGCTCAAGTCTCTCAGGGTTGTAGCGTTTGTTTGAGTTCCTTCCTTCAGGCATGTTACAAAAACTAATTTTTCTTTTATGATTGCATGTGAAGTCATACATTATAACCATAACCAAGCATATACCAAGAGTAAATCAAACTTTTCTCTATGTTTATAACTCTTTTTAACAGTCATGCAATTAAAAACCAAATCCTGAGGCAAGTGTTGGAAGGTACCTACGACACAAAAACGACTCAAAACACTCTTTTTAGGCTTTTCAAAACATGTTTTTCAAATTTTTATTGATTTTCGGAGTTATAACACAAAACATACTAAAACACTCCAAATCAGTTTAAAAACATTTTAAAACAGCAAGGAACCACACTAGAAGTTATGGGTGATAAAATCCTGCGAATTTGCATCAAATATACTTAGTTACCCCCCCCCCCCCCCCCCCACACTTAAATCAAACATTGTCCTCAATGTTTTAAGCTTAAAACACACCAAACAAAAGTAAACACATAAACAACAACTAAACATACTAAACATGGCAGAATGTATCTAACAAAGAGAAGAGTTTAGGGATGCAAATCTGGTTATGGAGTGTAAATTCCATCTTCTCCTTGGTGATTGCAGTGAGGCTTCATCGTGAGTTTTTCCACAGGCTGCTCTTGAACTGAGCTGGAGATTCTTTTGGTTTCCTCCGATCGTTGATTTTCCTTTGTGCTACTCTTGAACTGGGCAGCAGGATTCTTTTGGTCTCCCCCGAAGGTCTGAGCTTACTCCTTTTATCTGTTTCTTTGTTCAATCTCTCCAATTCGTATTGAAGAGGGTTAGAGGATAGCTCAGCATATGCTTGTCTCCTCATGCTTCAATGTATCTTTTTCCTTTGCCTTACTTGCTCCCCTTTGCAGAAGTGGTCCATTCTCTGGAAGTGTATCAACCGTTGAAGATGACTACTCGAGAGCAACGCTAGGTAAGCAACCAGGGAATAGAGTCCAGATAGACTCCAAGTGTCGGCTGATTGCTTCTTTCACTTTTCCATGCAAGTAATATCAAGGACAAAGGAAAAGACAGGGAAAGAGCATGATATGAGATACCTTTGCTTTCGCCCTTGATGATATGAGATACCTTTGCTTTCGAAGAGGCAGCGAATGAATCCACATGCTTCGATCCACCGTTTCCTCTTGCCTCCTTTGTACTCCAGGCATTTGGTATCTTCTTTGGGGGATACATCCATGGTTGAAAATGTGTTCTCAAGAGAAGGAGAAAACTGAGCATGTTTGAGAGGGTTGGTTGCATTTACATTCTCGGCCGAGAAGGAAAGTCATGCGCTTCTGGGTGTATGCCCTGCCATGAATGTTGATGTATATAGGAATTGTAATGGCAAGTGGCAATGCGGATGCGGAAATTACCTCCACGCGTCTTCAGCTTTGTCAGAGAGCTTTTGACAAAATGGCACGCGTTTTCTGAAAAGCCGGGAGCTTTCGGCTTTGTCTCCCACGGTTGTCGGCAAAAGTGTGCAGCTGATTTCTCGCCTTCCACGCGTCTTCTGAAAAGCTGGGAGCTTTTGACAAAGTTACACACGCTTTCTGAAAAGCCGGGATTGCGTCTGACGAGCTGGAGATCTTTACGCCGGAAATTCCGGTTTTGAAGAGTGGTGTCTCTTCATTTCTGAATCGGTGAACGCCTCTCCTTTAATAGAGGTGATCGATCACCTCTAGCATGCACACTTGAAAATTGCCCAGAATTCGTCTCCGGCCCGTCGAGATTTCACTCCATCCAACCCTTCTCTTTTAACTTCTTGAAAAAAATGGCTAGCTCATCTAACCCATCGAACATTTGCTTAGATTTGAGTCTAAGCAATGATCCTGTTGCGCCGCGTCAGGATAAGGTATGGTGCCTGTCTTTCTCATCTTCTCATGGCCCTCTTACAGATGAGGACTCTGTGATGACGGATGCAACAACGGCTACGATAGTAGCTCGGAACCTCCTCACTCCCAAAGATAGTCAGCTGTTTTCAGGACGGTCCGATGAGTTGGCCGTTCAAGAGTCCCTGGCTCTCAGTGTTCAGTGCGCTGGCTCTGTGTCCAACATGGGCCAACGCCTACTTGCTCGTTCCCGTCAGGTTGAATCCTTGATGGCGGAGGTGGAGAGTCTTAAGCAGGAGATCAAACAGCTTAAGTACGAGAACCGAAGTTTGCACGTGATTGCCAACAATTATTCGATAGGCATGAAGAGGAAGCTTGATGAGCTTGATGACCGTCAAAGGCTTGCGGCTTTCTTCTAGAGGCACATTTTCCCTGGGTCATCCAGCGTTCCACCAAGGATTGGGGCCTTGAATGATCTATCTTCGGTGCCTCCCGCTCCTATGCCTCTTGCTCCGATGCCTTCTGCTCCGATGCCTCCTGCTCCGATGCCTCCTGCTCCGAGAGTGTTGCCACGTAGTGGGGCCTCACGTACACAACCCTTGTGAAGGCTCCACCTTTCTCTTTCTTTGTTACATACATTTGTAATTTCTCGAAAATTAATGAACAAGCTTTGTTTTATTCAGTGTATTGGGTTGCCTCCCAAGTAGCGCTTTCTTTTACGTCTTGCAGCCGGACGAAGCCTTCTTAGGCTCAATTGGAACCCACGGCATGGAATTTATCTTTGAATGGGGGGTGATACTTGAGATGATCCGGTAATGGTTTAAATTCTAGAGTAGGTGCCTGGATCATTAACAGCATATCAGTATAAAACAAAATTGAAATTCGGGGAGGCGGCTTACCTGTGTGCTCCGACAAGAACTCAATGACAAACACCACTCCCTTGAAAGTTTCAGGGATATTAGACTTGGCCAGATTGCATGTGATGGTTATGACTTGTCCAATGTCGTCAAATTCAACTTCTTTGGGTTTTGTGGTTTCAAATATGTCCTCTTTGACGAATTCTTGATATTCCCCCGTCACATCTTGCTCTTGATTCTTTGGAAAGGATTCGAAGATGCCTTTCTCACCCTCTTCTTCCTTGGATTGCATGATCCTGCAAGGAATAGGGACATTCAGTGGAACGGGGTTAGAAATAATTAACTTTGGAACAACCTTACCTGAATTGGATGGCGTAGGAGCAATAGGTGCTTGCAGCAAAGGTGTTTCCTCTTCCTCAATTAGCAGCTCCTCATCCACTTCTAGGCTATGTTTGGACATTTTTAGGTCAGCTCCAACCTCCATAGCACTTCCCAAAGTGATAGCATTATGGATTTCAAAATCTTCCTTCGAGTTTTCAACAGTTGAGTTGGAGAGTTCACTTTGCTCTTGAATTTGTTTCATGAACTCCATAATCTGCCCAATTTGCTCCTCCAAGTTGTCCAACCTTTTGTCTTGATTTTGCCTTGCTTTGTTTTGATCTTCTTGCCCCTGAGACAAATTGGTGAGTAACGTACTAACCGTATCATTATACAAAGACTCACTTGAATTTGTTTGGGCAGGTTGTGGTGGCTGCATAGGTGTTGTATAGAACTCCTCATATGGTTGCCAATATTCTCCTTGTTGAGCCTCCTCGAGTTGGTTTTGTGAGCCCTGCACCAAAGAAATTAATTCATTAAGAGCTTGATTATAATCTATTGACAAACCTGAGTTTGGTTGGGCATATTGTATATGAGGTTGTGGTGGATGCATAGACGTTGAATAGAACTCCTCATAGGGCTGCCAATATCCTTCTTGTTGAATATGTTAAGGTTCCCACCATATAGAGTTTGAATGATCACTCCAATCTGAATTGTAAGTATTGGAAAACACGTTATTCCTTGATTGAAGATCAAATATATCAACGCTTTGCATTTGGGACCTTTCCATGAGCTATGACAATAGAGAAGCATTATCAAGTGCCATGTTGTGCTTCTCTAGTACTTGAATTCAACAAACAAAACACAAATAAAAAAAAAAACTAAAACTAAAATACATAACAAAAACGAACAATCCAAGGGATTAGCAATTTGCTAATCCCCGGCAACGGCGCCAAAATTTGATGCGAAAATTATACGCACACAAATTAAACCCTCTTTTTGACAATTGTAGTATAAAATGTAAGTAGGGATCGTTCAGGACCGGGGATTAGGAGGGATTGTTAATCACTTGGATTTCACTCAAAAACATAAAAACACAATATAAAACACTCTACTAGACTCAAAGAATGCAAAACTAAACTTTAAAACACTAAAACAAACCAAAAGACTCAAAACAGCACCAAAACACTTAAAACTGCCTTAAAAACACTTTCTGGGCAGTTTTGAGCACTTTGAGTACTTTGGACGAATTTGGGTAACAAATTGAATCAAAACACTTATAAACACAAACCAAAACACTTTCTAACTAATTTGAACAATACAAAGACTCAAAGGACTCAAAACAAGTTCAAAAGACTCAAAACTGCCTAAAAACACTAACTAGGCAGTTTCTGACCTTAAACCCAAATTTGGACGAAATTAAGTTGTAACTTGACTCAAGACTCTTAAAAACACAAACTAAATTGATTTCTAACTAATTTGGACATTAAAGTAAGGGGGGATTGAGTTTTGGACGAAATTAAACTAATTGCACAGATTCTAATTAAAAACAGAATGTAATTATGAATGTGATGGATTTGAATGGATGGGATGACTATCTAAGGGGTTCATCTCCACACATGTTACACTTGCATAATAAAAAGATTTCCAATTGCATTTCAATAAACCATGAATTCTCTACACCCCAAGTTAACCGTGATGCACTAATTAACCTTCAAATCTTCCTAACGTTATTGAATTGGATGATTGCATACGACAACCCAAAACATTCCCCACAAGTCCCCTACATGATTGCATAATAGAGATACAAGCAAGAATCATTACGCTCTATGAAAATTATAAGTGTTGACGAGGAATTCGTTACTATGATTGCATGAAACTTATGCCAAGAATTCGTTTAACGCGATTGTTTATAAGCAACCTCCACTACTTGTGAATATAAGTTCGTAACTATTAGGTGAAACTCACTTATATTCTAGCGTCATATTCATGCATGAAAATTAAGCGTGTACTCTCAATAAACATACATAAATAAGTTATCAATCAAACAGTTAAACAAATTGAATCCACAACTTATGAAACGCAATTAGAAGTAATCAAATCAAAATGCAAGCATAAACATATATTTCGAATCCCCCCCCTAGCCAAGGGGGGGTTTAGTTCCTCATACGTACAAAACAAAGAGAATTGAAATTAAACATTGTAATCGAGGAAAAGAAACACCTAAACATTCCAACAACTCAAACTTGAATTGTATGAACGTTTAAGCACTCTTCTCCTCCTCTTCGTTGTAGCACAAGGTCTAAGGATAGTTTGATGGTGTGGATGTGTGTTTGAATGAATGAATTTCTGAAATGGAAGAGTGTATGAGAATGAATGGGAATGAATGAATTGTGGCTGCAATGGATGCTTATTTATAGGTGAAAAGGAAGGAATATGACAGCTAGGAACTTGGTGGAAATCTGGAATGGTGATGGGAGATGCATGTGGCTGATTTATGCATGTGATTAAAGGGTAATGACAGCTAGGTTATGATGATGAATGCATGTGCAAAGTTGGTTGAATGATTATGGGTGCATGTGGCTGATTTATGGTGCAATGATGAAAGGCAAAGTGCATGTGGCTGATTTGTGAAGGGAATGCATGTGGAATGAATGTGTGAATGATGGCAGATTGTGTATGTGAATGATTAGGGTGAATGTGCATGTGCTTTGACAGCTAGGTTGAATAAATTAAAGGGAGTGCATGTGGCTTGGCTGGAATGATTGGAATGCAATCTGAAATGGGATGTGTTGGTGTGAATTTCTGGTACAAAGGGCCTCCTTTGGTCTTCAATTTTGTCCATCTACTTGGCTTCAAGTATATGCAATCCATTTAACGCCCCAAACTACTCCAAAATGCACCATTTTGCATACTTTGCCCTTAGAACCTGAAAACACACAAAAGAAGCATAAAGGACTAAAATAACTAAAGAAACATAACGTAAATGCACGAGAACAAGCCATTTAAGTCGCATGAATATGCTCCTATCAATACTCCATTGCCTCATCAGTTAAGGTAGCAAGTAACAAACTCAATAGTTCCATATTGTTAGATTCCCAATCCATAAAAGCCACAGTAATCTCCTTTGGAACCCTAGCTTCCGCACTAATGACATACTTTGATGGACACACAGTTGTACCATCAAAATAACCAAACAATTTTAACCCTCTTAAAACGAATTGAAATAGAAATGCCCATTTGGCAAAATTATCATCTCTTAGCTTTATGGTAAGCATACCCAAAACTCCATCAGCTTTAAAGTTTGAAGTACTCATGATTATCTTCAAAAAACAAACAACTAAACACCAAGTCGAATTATACTCAGAGATTGACACTCTGATTGGAAATAACCAAGGACGAATGAAACTTTCCTTAACAAACAGTCTCTTGACTTAGAAAGAAAGACACTTTCTTGAAAGATTAACACTTTCTTGAATTCGTGAAAGAATAACACTGTCACAAGAAAATTACTTGGATACTGTTGTTGCCATCCATGTCTTTCGGATCACCCCGAAAATTTGTTAGCTATTGTCTTTGTTCTTTTACATTTTATTTGATTAAAGTTTAACCATTCACAAAACATGCATAAGCTAGTTAATGATCTATTTTTATTTTTGCACATTTCTCACAAAATGACTTTGTTTTATAACTATTCTACTTATCCTCCCTACGAGCGTCTGAATACTAATTAACAGTAATACCCATAAAACAAAACAATTTCGTTGTTCGAGGTTCTCAAGTATCAAATTGAAGTACAAATAAGATTTGCAAGAGCAGCTTGAGGTGTGTTGCTTTGCTATCGTTTACCTAAACCCGAACTTAGTGGCCAAATAATAATCTAGCTTTCACTTGTGAGAATGTGAAAGTTAAAGTGCCACGCCGTAGGTATAGTAAACCTTGCAATGACTTCTTTGGAGGGCAACTTCCCAATTCTAATGGGTTTTGGGATAGAACCTGAACAATCATACCGTCCAACTTCTAAATATTATCACTACTTTTTAAAATAGGTTCAAAAGAAGTTCCAGATGAGAATTGATGTTCAAGGAAAGTTGCTAAAAACTAATATATTATACATGTTAGCAAAACAAGAAAAACAATTGGCTGTTATTAATTGTATACTTTTATTTAACTTATTTTTTTTCTTTGACAGAATGCATTTATTATTCATAGTTTTATTTATTTGCACCCCCTGTCCTTTCGAAGTTCACTGACATCTCTATCTACATAAATGCAAGTTTGGGACACACATAAAGCAAGAGCAGGTGTTGTAGCTACCAAGTGACATCTGGCTTGTTTTAGCTGGTATGATATGGATTACTGATTTATGATCTCTCTTGAAAGAATAATTTAGGGTAAATTACAAAAAACTACCTTAACTATGAGTCGAACGACACTTTCATACGTCATATTTTAAAAATGACAATGTCATACCTCATCTTAGGAATTTATGCCAATATCAGACCTCCGTTAGTTTTTCTGTTAATTTTTTTGTTAAGTGTTGACGTGGCTAGAGACGAGATCCACTCACTAATTCAATTGGATTAAAAAATAATTAAATATTAAATTTAAAATATTTTTTTATATAAAATTGTGGGACCTCTCTCTCTCCTCCCTCTCTGCACACCTACATCCCCAAAACCCAGAAACCTTCTGACCCGCCCCTCCCCCTCAACCTTCCCCACCACCCTCTCTCTCTCTCTCTCTCTCTCTCTCTCTCTTTCTCTCTCAGGCGCCGAGGATGATACTGGAGCCGAAATCAGCCCTCGACCTGAGCAGAAAAGTGTAAAAATAAAAATAAATAAAAATAAAAGCCAAGTTCGTCTTCCCCACCCGACCCCACTCCCAAATTGGACACACCCCGTCTCCCCACCCGTCAATCCTCCGTGCCAGGCCCGACAAACCCACTGCAAAAAAAAAAAAAACAAAATCTGGATTTTTTTGGTCCAATTTTTTTTTTAAATAAAAAGGTGAAGAATGGACGAAGGAAGAAGGTGAAGAATGGATGAAGGTGAAGGTGAAGGTGAGAGAGATAAGAGAGAGATTGGATGTGAGAGAGATAGGAGAGAGAGAGAGATGGAACGCATGGGAGAATGGGAAGAAAGGGAGAGAATTATGGGGGGTGGGTCCCACATGTTTTAAAATAAAAATATTAAAATAATTTATTTGATACATAATTAAAATATTAATATTTTAATCCACATGGCTAGGAAGTGGGTCCCGTCTCAAGCCACGTCAGCATTTAACAGAAAAATTAACAGAAAAGCTGACGAAGGTCTGACATTGTCACAAATTCGTAAGATGAGGTATGACATTGTCACTTTTAAAAGATAAGGTATGAAAATGTCGTCAGACCAATAGTTAAGGTAGTTTTTTGTCATTTACCCAATAATTTAACTATAATTTGTGAAATAGGAGGGCTACATGTACGAAATGCATAAATAGGAATGTGATTTTAATAGCAGTTAAGTACTGGAAACCATGCTGCAATCAAAGCGGAGATGATAAGTATTGGTTTCACATATCCTTGTTGTGAAAAGATTCTCACAATTAACAAGTGATTGATTGAGCGTTTGATTGTGTTTTCATGTATTGATTGAGCAATTGAATGTGGCACGGTCAATTCCTAACTTCCACGTCTACAAAAATCAAAAGAGTTCATTTTCCATCCACATTGTTTCTTTCGGTTACTTGCAAGAACCGTCCCCACATTAGTTAAAGCCTTGCAAAGAGATCGGCTATTAAATTAGTAAGTCCAATGACTTGAGCTAATTAAACAACTCAGTTGTTAAAAACATCGCAAATAAATATACACCTCATAAAACATAAATTAGGAATCTGAATAATACAACTACGTACCCCTAAGTAAAATATGAATCCATAGTGCCCTATACATGAAATATTTAAATAAAAATAAGCAATTTTCGAAACAGTGGATAGGGGTAAATGTGCAAACAGAATTTCTGCTTGAATTAATCAGACGTAATACAAGGTGTGGTAGGATAGCAAAAGCCTACCGAATTTTGGAGAGACCATGAGGTGAACGTTTTACCCTACTCATGACGCCATTGTACGCCAAAATATGTCATCTTGAGTATGCGCAAGTAAATAGTATTCCCAAGAAATTAATTAGGAGATAATATCTTGAGATAATGGTAACAATGTCCCTAATTGATTGTGACAGAGATTACTTATTTGATATGGTTTTTTTTCGATTGGGTTGGTATTAAAGATAAGATTTAGTATTTAATCTTGTCTTTAATGCCTTTGATTTTTCTATGCCAAGAGCAGGGAGCTTTCAGCTGTCTTAGTTCGCTACTTGAATTTCCAGGATGCTGAGCTGTGTGTGGGAGTATGTCTTCCCATTTAATAGGGGCAATCTCGTATTTCTTGAGAAAAAGTCCTTGTGTTGCGTCCAAGATTTTTGGGATTATTTTTTGCTTCACAAATCCCCCACACTTGCTGGGCTATGGTGCAGGTGTAGAAATCTCAAGCTACTTAGGTGAGGAGAGAGTTGATTCCCAATTTGATGTGGTTCTTCCACTTTGACTCGGAAATAAATTATTCTAGGAAACATAACCTATTGCCACCAAAACCTATTTAAGTCTACCATAAGTAGAGTGTTATTACTAATTAGAGATGCAATCACAAAAAATAATTTTTTAATTGATTATCTTTAATAACAATAGGACTGTTCTATATTAATTAAAGAGTGCAGATCCTTGCCGGATCCTCTTTGTAAGGATCCCGGAGATCCTCCAATCCGTTCATCGTACATCGTGCGGTCAGTTTTTGGCACGTATTGTTTATATTCAATTTTAAATATAAAAAATTGCAATGATTTCTGACCGCATGATGTACGATGAACGGATATGATTGGAGAATCCTCAAGATCCTCCTGGTTAATTAAAGACTTAGAACTACTGAGAATTGTATTATTTTGTTGAAAGAAAAAACAGTGAGAAATATTAGTTAAAGACTAAGACCAGTGACTACAGTCCCATAATCCTACAAAATAAATAAAAAGCACCTTATTTACGAAACCATTAGTGTGAAAATATAATGTGAATAGAGAAAGATGCTTTGGGCTTATCCGTATTATACGAAATGCATAAACAGCAATGCAATTTTAATAGCAGTTAAGTACTGGTAAACCAAGCTGCAATCAAAGCGGAGTTGACAAATATTGGTTTCACATACCCTTGTTGTGGACATATTCTCACAATTGACAAGTGACAGATTGAGTGCTTGAATGTGTCTTCATGTACTGATTCAGCAGTTGAATGTGTGTTTGTGTACATATCGCACGATCAATCCATGACTTCCACGTCTAGAAAAATCAAAAGAGTTCATTTTCCAGCCACATTGTTTCTTTCGGTTACGTGCAGGAGTTGTCTGCACATTAGTTAAAACCCCCTGCAAAGAGATCAACTATTAAATCAATATGACGTCAGACCAATGACTTCAGCTAATTAAACAACTCACTTGTTGAAAACATCGCAAATAAATATATGCCTCATAAAATATAAATAAGTAATCTGAATCATACAACTGCGTAACCCTATGTAAAACATGAATCCATAGTGTCCTATGCATGAAATCTTTAAAAAAAAAATAATTAATTTTCGAAACAATGGATTCGGGTACATGTGAAAACTCAATTTCTACTTGAATTAATAAGATGTAATATGAGGTATCATAAGATAGCAAAAGCTTACCGAATTTTGGAGAGATAAAAGTATTTATAGGTGGTGGCTTGTCATGAGGTTAGGGTTTGACCCTACTCATGACGCCATTATACTAGCCAAAATATGTTATCTATAGGATGCGCAAGCAAATAGTATTCCCAAGAAATTTATTAGGAGATAATATGTTATCTATAGCCTTTGATTTTTCAATGCCAAGAGCAGGGGGCTTTCAGCATTTGTAGTTCGTTGCTTGAACCTCTAGGGATGCTGAGCTATGAGTGGGAGTATGTGCTCCCATTTAATGAGGGCAATATCGTATTTTTGGAGAAAAAAGTCAATGTGTTGCGTCCACGATTTTTGGGATTATTTTTGGCTCCACAAATCTCCCAAACTTGCTGGGCTGCGCATTGAAAATGGAGTAGGTGTAGAAATCTTAAGCTGCTTAGGTGAGGAAAGAGTTATTTCCAAATTTGATGTGATTCTTCCAGTTTGACTCGGAAATAAATTATTCTAGGAAACGAAACCAATTGCCATCAAAACCTATTTAAGTCTACCATAAGTAGAGGGTTATTTCTAATTATAGATGCAACCACAAAAAATAATTTTTTTAATTAGTTATCTTTAATAACAATAGGACTCTTCTCTAATAATTAAAGACTTAGAACAACTAAGAATTGTATTATTTTGTTGAAAAAAAAAAAAAACAGTGAGAAACAATAGTTAAAGACTAAGAACAGTGACTACACACCCATAATCCAAAAAAAAATAAAAAAAATAAAAAAAATAAATCACCATATTTACGAAACCATTAGTGTGAACACATAATGTGAATAGAGAAAGATGGTCTAGGCTTATCCGTATTATACGAAATGCATAAACAGGAATGCAATTTTAAAAGCAGTTAAGCACTGGTAAACCAAGCTGCAATCAAAGCGGAGCTGATAAGTATTGGTTTCACATACCCTTGTTGTGAAAAGATCCTCACAATCAACAAGTGACAGATTGAGCGCTTCAATGTATCTTCGTGTATTGATTAAGTGGTTGAATGTGTCTTCATGTACATAGGGCACGATCAATCCATGACTTCCACGTCTACAAAAATCAAAAGTGTTCATTTTCCATCCACATTGTTTCTTTCGATTACCTGCAGGAATTGTCCCCACATTAGTTAAAGCCCTGAAATGTGATAAGCTATTAAATCAATATGGCGTCTGTTTAATGACCTCAGCTAATTAAACAACTCAGTTGCTGAAAAATCGCAAATAAATACATACCTCATAAAATATAATTTAGTAATCTGAATCGTACAACTACGTAACCCTACGTAAACATGAATCCATAGTGTAACATCCCGACCCGGGGGGGGGGACCACTTCCCGGGCCCGCTCCACCACCGTAGTACAATATTGTCCGCTTTGGGCCCCGACCACGCCCTCACAGTTTTGTTTCTAGATTCTCACACGAGAACTTCCCAGTGGGTCACCCATCATGGGATTGCTCTAGCCCCCTTCTCGCTTAACTTCGGAGTTCCTACGGAACCCGAAGCTAGTGAGCTCCCAAAAGGCCTCGTGCTAGGTAGGGATGAGAATATACGTATAAGGACCACTCCCCTAGGCGATGTAGGATCTTACAATCCACCCCCCTCAGGGGCTTGACTTCCTCGTCGGCACACCACAGCCATGGTTAGGCTCTGATACCAAATTGTCACATCCCGGCCCGGGGGGAACCACTTGCCGGGCCCGTTCAACCACCGTAGCACGATATTGTCCGCTTTGGGCCCCGACCACGCCCTCACGGTATTGTTTCTAGAAACTCACATGAGAACTTCCTAGTGGGTCACCCATCATGGGATTGCTCTAGCCCCCTTCTCGCTTAACTTCGGAGTTCCTACGGAACCCGAAGCTAGTGAGCTCCCAAAAGGCCTTGTGCTAGGTAGGGATGAGAATATACATATAAGGATCACTCCCCTGGGCGATGTGGGATCTTACAATCCACCCCCCTCAGGGGCTTGACGTCCTCGTTGGCACACCACAGCCAGGGTTAGGCTCTGATACCAAATTGTCACATCCCGGCCCGGGGGGGACCACTTCCCGGGCCCGTTCCACCACCGCAGCACGATATTGTCCGCTTTGGGCCCCGACCACGCCCTCACGGTTTTGTTTCTAGGAACTCACACGAGAACTTCCCAGTGGGTCACCTATCATGGGATTGCTCTAGCCCCCTTCTCGCTTAACTTCAGAGTTCTTACGGAATCCGAAGCCGGTGAGCTCTCAAAAGGCCTCGTGCTAGGTAGGGATGGGAATATACATATAAGGATCACTCCCCTGGGCGATGTGGGATCTTACACATAATGTCCTATACATGAAATCTTTAAATAAAAAATAAGCAAATTTCGAAACAATGGATTTAGGTACATATGAAAACTCAATTCCTACTTCAATTAATCTGACGTAATACAAGGAGTGGTAGCATCGCAAAAGTTTACCAAATTTTGAAGAGATGGAGGTATTTATAGGAGGTGGCCGGGCATGAGCTTAGGGTTTTACCCTACACATGATGCCATTATACTTGCCAAAATATGTCATTTGTAGGATGCGCAAGCAAATAGTACTCCCAAGAAATTAATTAGGAGATAATATCTTGAGATAATGGTAAGAATGTCCCTAATTGATTGTGGTAGCGATTCCTTACTTGATATGGTTGTCTTCAATTGGGATGGTATTAAAGATAAGATTTATTATTTAATCATGTCTTTAATGCCTTTGATTTTTCAATGCCAAGAGCAGGGAGCTTTCAATAGACTTAGTTCGTTGCTTGAACTTCCAGGGATGCTGAGCTGCGCGTGGGAGTATGATTGGCCATTTAATGAGGGCAATCTTATATTTCTTAAGAAAAAGTTCATTTGTTGCATCCAGGATTTTTGAGATTATTTTTTGGTCCACAAATCCCCCACACTTGCTGGGCTGCGCGCTGAAAATGGAGTAGGTGCAGAAATATCTAGCTGCTTAGGCGAGGTGAGAGTTGTTTCCTAATTTGATGTGGTTCTTCCACTTTGACTTGGACATAAATTATTCTAAGAAAGGGAAACCAATCGCCACTAAAACCTATTACCAAGTACAGATGCAATCACAAAAATTAATTTTTGAATCGGTTATCTTTAACAACAATAGGACTCTTCCGTATTAATTAAGGACTTAGACCTACTGAGAATTGTATTAGTATGCTGAAAGAAAAAACAGTGAGAAATATTAGTTAAAGACCTAAGAAAAGTAACTACGCTTCCGTGATCCAAAAAAATAAAAAAATAGAAACACCTTATTTACGAAACCATTAGTTGTGAACACATAATGTAAATAGAGAAAGATGATCTAGGCTTATCCTTATTATAAATAGGGTAGCAAGTTAGAACCTATGGAGCAAGTAAATCACACGAGAAAAAGACAAAAAAAAAATAAAAGGAGAGAAGTGAGCGTGATCATCCCATTTAACATGGTAGCAATCCTACCAAACCCTTTTGCATTGAAATCTAACAGCAACCACCGTTACTTATGCTACGGAGCTGCCGGGATTCTCCAATTCACTGGACAGGATCAGACTCCATTGTTCACAACGGAGAATGCACAAACACCCGGATACGTGCATATCAAGCACAATGCAACCGGCAAATACTTGGTAAGGGCTCCTGATCAAAGTGGACCAAACGAAAACACGACCGATGAAAATTGCACTTTGTTCGAGTCTGAGAACATCGGACCAAATGCCCCCACACAAGTGGTCTTCCGATTTCGCCATGTGCAGAGCAAGCTGTATATAAGGCCAACCTATGTGCAAGGTTTAGACGGTGTCCTATGTGCATTGAATGCCAACACTGACGGCAATGGAGTAGAGGATCTCCTTACAGCCGTCGGGCATCGTTGATCAAATTACCACGTGATGTTTATGGGTAACGTCTCTGGAAACCCTCACGAGACTTCATTCGTCCCATACAGGTCTCCTATGGATTTAAAAGGCTTGTTGCATGTGCTTAAATGTAATCTAGTTCCCTACGAAAGTGGCATTAATTTCATCACAAGTTTTTCGTGTTTTTTTTTCCTCTGTTTTTTAAAGTATTTTAGTTTCACTGAATCACGTGTATTAAACAAATAAACATAGTTCGCATGAGCTGTGGTTATGTCCTCTGTGCATCAGTGTGTTCAATAAAAGTTATGTTTCTTGCAATATCCGATGGGGTGTAGGGTGATATCGTGCATCAACTTAGGTGTTTAATCTATTTTCATGCATCTTAAACCAAACAATATGACAGGCCTAAGAAAACTTCGTGAATATGAAAATATAAAATTTCCGTAAATGTGTCCATAGTTTCCGTAAAGTTGCCCATATCTTTTTCTTTCCAAATCAAACAAAGTGGTCATACATCATTAATAACTAACTCGATCAAGAACCTTTCGAAGGCAATTTTAAGTTCAGATAATTTTCTAATAGCATCTCTAATAGGAGACACAAGAGCATTTACATTGGAGAGATGCTAATTTGAGATACGAAAATCACATTTACATCCCAATTTACAATTCTAGAACTGTTGTGGCTTATTTTAATCTGACAGGGGAGGAGGGGGCATGGCAGAGAGAGTAGAGAGATATGTGTTTGTAGGGTTGTGTAGAGGATGTGTTATAGTAATAAGGGAGGGAAGAATCCTTCTCCTCAAAGGAAAACAGGTCTTATTGCAGATGAATAATTAGCATCAAATCTACTCTATGATTTACACAATCACACTTAAATACAATGTTTGTAACACTCCCCCTAGAGTTGAGGAAGTCGACTCGTCAGCACTGATTATGGGAACACGTTAGTTTCAAAGTAAAGTAGGAACTTGCATATGGAACTAAGTTTCACAAAAAAACCAATGGCTATGGTAAAACCTAAGTAGGGATAAAACCCATAGTCTTAGGAAAAAGGCATGAGTAATGCAAAGTCAAATGAAACATCTACTATACATCATCAGGGATATGATCAACCCAAGGTGGGTGCCTCGTCGAAACCTCATTAGGTAGCATAACCCCAATGGGAAAAATGCTCCTATTCTTTGGAAAAAGACTACATTAAGCTTTAGCAAATATACTTCAGGATAGTCCCCTAAGTTCGACATAATTCCAAAGAGAACTAACAATGTTACAATTGAGAAAGTTTACGCATAACTATTCCTTGAACAAGCTTCTAAAACGTCGCCTTCGGTAGTGATTTGGTGAAGAGGTCGGCCAAATTGTCTTCTAAATGGATGTGTGTGACTTCAATCTTCGGATGATCACGCTGTTGATTTGAGAATAAGAACTTTGGTGCAATGTGCTTGGTGTTGTCTCCTTTGATGTAATTGTTCTTGAGATGTTCGATACATCATGCGTTATCTTTATAGATCATCATCGGGATGTCAACGACATGGTAAAGATTGCAGGAACTTCGAATATGGCCCACAACTGCTCTCAGCCAAAAGCATTCCCGAGTAGCTTGTTGTAAGGTGAGAATTTCAGCATGGTTAGACAAAGTGGCAACTAAGGTCTATTTAGTTGACCTCCAAGGTACTGCGGTGTCTCTAACATTAAAGACATAACCTATTTTAGAGAAAGCCTTGTGTGGATCAGATAAGTATCATGCGTCGGCATAGCGAAGAAGGTGAGAATCAACTCGAGATAATGGGGTGCGGCATCACTTGAGGAACCGTAGGGATAGAACAAGCCCAGATCCATAGTACCCTTAAGGTAACGGAAGATGTCTTTAACACCAGTCCAGTGTCTACATGTTGGTGCATTACTGTATCTTGCCAAAAGAGTAACAGCGAAGGAGATGTCGGGTCTAGTTCATTGAGCTAAGTACAGTAAAGCGCCTATCGCACTTAGATAAGGAACTTCGGTCTCCAAAATCTCTCCATTATCCTCCTTAAAATGGAAGGTTGTTTTACATCTAGCAATTGTACGACCATAGGAGTACTCGAAGACTTCACTTTATCCTCATTCAAGCGGCATAACACCTTCTGGGTGTAGTTCGATTGATGTAATAAGATTTCATCCAAACGGTGCTCTATCTCGAGACCGAGAAAGTTTCAAGTCTTTCTCAAATTTTTCATCTCAAATTCCAACTTCAGGTCCGTGGCAGTTCTCTCGAGCTCTTCAAGAGTTCTGATGAGGTTCATGTTGTCAACATAAACTGCAACAATCGCAAGACCGGAATGTGACTTTTTAATTAATACGCAAGGGCATAGTTTGTTGTTCACATATCCCTGACTAGTCAAATACTCACTCAGATGGCTATACCACATTGTTATGGATTGCTTCAAACCGTAAAGTGAACGCCTCAGTCGAATTGAGAGCATGTTCTGGGGTTTGGAAATATTGAACTAGTTAATGTAAGTCATTCGGGAACTTTCATATAAATTTTCGTATCATGATCCCCATAGAGATACGCAGTTACTACATGCATCAGCTGCATACTCAGCTTTTCTGAAACTACCAAACTGATAAGGTAGTGAAAAGATATCACATCGATAATGGGTGAATAAGTTTTGTCATAGTCAATCCCGGGGCGTTGTGAAAAGCCTTGTGCTCCAAGATGAGCTTTGAAACACACAATTTTGTTCTTCTCATTACACTTATGAACGAAAACCCACTTGTATCCAACGGGCTTCACATGTGGAGAAGTAGGAGCTACGGGTCTAAACACCTTATGTTTCACAAGCGAATCAAGTTCCAATTGGATTGCTTCTTTCTAGTTTAACCAATCAGTTTTACGTTGACAATCATCAATGGAACGGAGTTCAATGTCATCCCTCAGCATGATCTCATTAGCTACCACATATGCTAATGCATCGTCGATGGTCATCTCATTTATATACCAAACATCATCCAAGCTAGCATAATGGACCGAAATCTCTCATTCCTGGGAGGCGGATTCGTCTCTTCAAGGATGCTTCTGTAATCCAGAATTTCTTCATGAGTTGGATAGAATGAGTAGGCAACAGTTAAATTCACGGTAGGCTCAAAAGCCTATGATGTGGGTTTCCTCTTCTGGGGGTGTGAATCCATTGAACCAGGTGGTCTACCATGCTTTTGTGTAGGGGAAGAGGATTGGCTTGCTGCTAATGTATGTTGATCGGCCAAAGTGGCGTCCCTAGCCTCCAGCAGGGAAGTCCGTAGTACATTTGGTACATCCATCTTTGCAAGCATATTTGCTACTGGAATATGTGATCTTGTCACTCGCGCTAGATCTGTGAAAGTATTTGGCATGCTCTGAAGATCTAACATGCACTGCACTTCAGTTTCAAATAGAGTAGTGTGGGTATCTAAATGAGACAAAGTGGGAGTCGTCCATGATAATTTATGTTGTTCTTCAGAAGCGGTGACTTTCTTATCTCCTCTTAACAACAGGAAGACTGTCTTATAGAAGTGACAATCTATGAAACCAGCAATAAAAAGATCGCCTATCAAAGGTTCTAAGTAATGAATAATTGAAGGCGAATCATATTCGACATAGATTCCCATCCTTCGCTGAGGCCCTATTTTTTTGTACATAAAGACTTTGAAATCAGCACATAGACCACACAACAAAAAATGTGTAGATGCGATATGTCTGGTTAGTATTCGTTAACCAACTAAATGATGCTATAATGTTGGGTTGCAACAGGCCTCAGGCAAACCAATATGACTGCGTGCAACATTGCATGACACCAAGCAGCGTTCGGGAGCTTGGTACGTATGACCAATGATCGAGCAATCATTTTTAAGTGCTTAATGAATACCTCTGCCAGGCCGTTTTGGGTGTGAACATGGGGTACTGAATGTTCAACTTCAACCCCAATCGATATACAATAATCATCAAAAGTTTTAGATGTGAATTCTTCAATATTATCCAATTGAATAAATTTGATTGGATAATCAGGATGGTGAGCCCTTGAGCCTGAGCTAACAGTCTGAAGAATGCAACGTTCTATGTGGACAACAAACACACGTGTGACCAGCATGTGGAAGCGTCAACCAATACCATAAAATATCTAAATGATCTGCATAAAAAGTGAATTGGTCCACAAATGTCCCCTTAATTCTTTCATAGAAAAATAGGAGGATTCAAATGAATCTTGTCATAAGAACACTTAATGATAAGCTTTTCCACGAAGCAAGTTTGACATGAGATTCCTTAAATCGAACCTAAACTTCGAGTTAGTGGATGCCCATACAATCTTGTCCCAAATGATCATGTTCAAGTGTAATTTCGTGAGCGGTCCTTGAGGTATAGCCAACCACATAATGGCTCTTTATAGGGTGCATGCTTGTAGTGTACAGACCATTCGAGATATGCTCCATCTTCTCTAGAATACGCTTCTGGTCATATTTGTAAGAAGTGATGCACATAAATCCAACTCCATTTTCTACATAGGTTTCAGCGTGGTAATTATTGTCTCTAATGTCCTTGAAATTCAAGAACGTTCTTCTTGAACGTGGAGAATAAAGTGCCTCTTCAATGGTCAAGATTGTACCATTGGACAAAATTATACGTGCTTTACCGTATCCTTCGATCAGGTTGGATGGGCCCAAAAGGGTTGTAAGAGGTGCATTCTTAGGTACGAAGTTAGTGAAATAGATGCCTTCACGCAAAACAATGTGCGTGGTTGCACTGTCTACCAGACAACTAACGTTCCCACTAGTCATACCTAGAAATAAAAATTACTTTGAATCGGTCAAATGCATAAAAGTTGTGACAACAAATATCCATTCAAAATAATTTAAGTATTTAAGGATGGTAATTAAAAAAATAAACTTAATAACCAAAAACAAATCTCCAACAACCATAAAGGAAAAATTTTCAAACTTAAACCAAAAACAAGAGGGGATTAGCCACAAGGTTGAGTTCGACCCCCAGGGTTCGAAAATCAACAAAAATAGTTCATGTCTAAGATTCTAATCTTCCATAGGGGTAATAGCCTCTTGAAAATCACAAACCTTTATTTTCGTACTCTCCAGTTCATCCACTTGCACAAAGTTTGATTCATCATTCTTTCGACAAGAATGATATTCAGCTACAACCTTTAGAGGAGCACGACAAACATGGGACCAAAGGTCATTTGAACCACAACAGTAATACATATCCGCATCCATGGTGTCATGTGCTTTGCCCTAATTCTTGAAGTTCAAGGCCTTAGGAGCTAGGTTTGAACTTTTTTGGGCTCGGTTTCCTCCTTTAGATGGGCCTTGGCTCTGTTAACCTTGACAGGATGGCTTCTGGCCACCCCTACCACACTTATGTTGGCATTTTGGGCATTGGTTTGTGTTGCTTCAGGCACAACAGCTGCCCCAGTAGGTCGAGCTTGATGATTCTTCCTCAACAATTGATTATGCTTTTCATCGAGAAGTAAAATAGAGATCAAATCCGAAAACTTAGTGAACTTTTGAGCCCTATATTGTTGCTACAAGACAATATTGGTAGCAAACAAGGTCAAATAGGCATTCTCTAGAAGATCCTTTTTGGTGAAGTTCTCGTTATAAAACTCGAGAAGTAATTGGATTCGACAAACTTCAGAATTATATTCATTCACAAACTTAAAGTCTTGGAAGCACAAATGCTCTAGTCGTGTCCTGCTTTAGGCAAGAAGATGTCCTTTTGGTGATCAAAGCGATTAGCCAAAGTGATCCAAAGTGTTCATGGATCTTCCTTTGCAAGATACTCGGTTTGCAGTGCATCATGAATATGTCTTTGGATGAAGACCAAGGCAGTGGCTTTCTTAGCTACGCCAACCAAGTTATCCGTCTCATCTTCAATGACGGGACCCAAATTATTTACGGTGGGGTGGAGCTTCACATATTGGACCCACTTGCGGTAGTTTCTTCCAGAGACCTCTAAAGCGGCGAAGTCAAGTTTGTTCAAATTCGACATGTCCCTATCACAAAATAAATGGACAAGATTATGGTTAGTGTAATGGAGAAAAAATCAATCCATTCACATAGGAGTAGAACATTCAGGTTCTAATAGACATTTATTGGTTTAAAGTTTCATGAAAAAAATTTCGTGTTTACATGGGTGATGTTTTTAAGGAAAACTTCAGGTTTTCAAACAAGGCATGTTTCTAGAAACTTCGGCTTTCGAAAGAATTATGAACTTCAGGTTCATATGTTCCTGCAAACGAACTCAAATATATATTCAGAAATATGCAACAAGAAAATATGCAAATAGATCTTCAGGGTCTATCATTATAATTGAATTAATTATTTGGACTTCGGGAAAAAATTAATGTATGGGTGAAAAATTATAAAACCCAAAAGTGCCTAAATAGGCAATTAAACTCGGGGCCCGAAACAGTGGACCAAAGCCCACGGGTGGACTGAGTAATTATGGCCATCCAGCCCCGCCCAAAATGGGCTAGGGTAGGCATGGGTGGGTTGTAGGCCCAATAAACCAAAGGCCCATATGGGCGTGGATTGAGTGCGACATGGTGCGATACACTGATACTACAACGGCAAGCTAGGATCGTGTGCATGTGTGTACACTGATGCACCAGCAAAAGGCTAGGATCCATTGTGTTGAGGTGTAGGTGCACCGATGCACCTAATGCGGGCTGGGATCTGCTGCCAAGCATTGGGGACACCATAGCCCTATGGGCTACTGTCACGCTGGGCCGAGCCAACGCAGTGGAATGCTACAGGCGAGCCTAAAAGAGGAAAAAAAAATTCAAGCCGAGAAGAAACCAAGGCCAAACTGGGCTTGGGTTTTAGCTAAAGAACACCCCAGCTTTATTGGGTGTGGTCAACGGGGAAGAAGGCCGGCGCCGCCGCTTCAGGCAGCAGTGTTCTAGTCAAATAACTCGGAGCGAGTCATGGGACCTTGATGGTGTGATGCAGAAATGGAAATCTCCACCTCTATAAGTGAAAGACCCTTAGATTCGAAATGGGGTTTTCGAAATCCATGGAATTTCAAACGAATCTCAGCCAAATTCATAGTCGGCAATGGCTGCAGGTCTTCAGGGATGGTAACCATAATGGCTACAGGCCATGCGTGTGACGTCATGAAGGGCGTTGAGGCTTTTGGGCTGGGTTCCAAAGGCTTGGAGCTTGGAGCTTCGGCCGGGGTTGGGGTTTGGGTTCGAAGAACCCTAGAGTTTTTTTTTTTTTTTTTTTTTTTTTTTTTTCAATTTCCAGATTAATTCAATGCATGTTTAATAAATAATTTAATGCATGAGCATATATTTGTTGCAATTCATGGCAATATCAATTCACATAATTCAACAATTATGGATATAATGCATACACAATTATGTAGAATCTAAAATTCACATAATTCATGGCAATATCAATTCACATAATTCAACAATTATGAATATAATGCATTCTACATGTACTAAAATCGAAAAGCAAATCAAAATTCCTAACATTTGTTAGCTGTATGAACGATGATACCCAGTTAGTCAAGGATAATGCACATTATTTGATATGTGCAAATTAATGTTCATTAACCATTTCTTGACAATGATAGAACTGCCACAACTGAGAAGCTTTGGCAACTTGAAGTTGTTTGATCAGTCTTCATGAAATTCATCCCCTCAAGAATAGGAGGCAATAATAAAGCGCCCATGCGAAGCATCAATTATGTCAGAGAGTACTCTTGGGTTTTTGTCTTTCAATAATCGAGCTCGGAGAAGGAAGAGATAAGAGGGGAAAGTCCACAAATTATTGTTAAATTATTCTTTCAAGGGAGACCATAAATCAGTAATCCATATCATACCAGCATAACAAGCCAGATGTCATTCGATAGCTACTACGCCTGCTCCTGCTTTATGTGTGTACAAAACTTGCATTTGTTTAGATGAAATTGTTGGAAATTATATATTGTAATATATAATTTTAATAATTGAATGAAAAATATTGTTAACCAATTTCTTGGAAAGGTTACGTTGTTTAGGTGCATTCCTTGATAAGTGATGTATACTTATAGATGAAAAGTTACATCTCTTTAATAAGTAGAAATTGGATTCTATTTAAACCCATGAAACCATTGGTATTAAAGATAGAAAATTAGAGTTAATTTTTACTCTTGAGAAATAGGGTTTCCCCACTTTGTTTCTCTCATGTTTTGTGAGTCAAATTCTGAGTCGTGTCTTGAGAGTACGGAATATATAAAGTTCGTCAGAGTTCGAAGATTGAAGTGCTTTGACTTCGGATTATAGATTGTTGAATCCTGGGAGACGGACGCCTACCGAACTACAAGCACAAGAGTAGGGGCGAAATTCTATCTTTAGGACATTGCATTTATGCAAGCCTCAATCTCCAAGTTTGTCAGTTATTCTAACTTTTTCTCTAGTTGTTTATATTAATCTCATATATAATTGATGTCGTGAATTTCTTTATGATTATTATCATTGGAATTAGATTGTTATTTTTCATATTTTCTAATATTGCTCCAACAATCTAAAGATAGAATTTTTATCCCTATGGAACAATCGGAAATATGAATGTTCTCGATTCTCATATTGAGAGTTTAAAGTTGTGGCTTTAAAAGTCTTGGACAACATATGGTGTTGTATTTGATGTGAAGCCTAGAATTGAGGCAATTAAGACTTTAATCTCTTATTTAGTCTTGATGATTGAGTTGGATGATGTTGTGGTATTATCCATGTGGAGCGGTGTCAATCAACCGCTTGTTTCTTTTTGAAAAGATAAAGTTTAAAATTATAACTTTCTAAGCAATGCATCACTTGATGAAAAGGCGTGAGCAGTTTGCTTGGATAATTTGGATCTGGTATGTATATGCATGCTTACGTCTATATGTGTCTGTAAGTTATCTTGAAAGCATGTATTGGATGACTTGTGTGATATGTCTTATGGATAAATTCTTAATTTCAAAGATTAATATTAATTTTATACATGCCTGGGCGTTCATTCCCATTCGACCAAATGTGTGAGTTATATATGTGGATTGATTTATTCATACGACGATGATGCATCGCAATAACTGGGCATATATTTCTGTGATTAAAGAATTTTTCTTGAGTATTTATAAGGATTGCAACCCTTAAAGTCTTGTACGTAAGAATGAGTTCACTATTTGGGCAGAATCAATAACTATTTGTGAGATATCCATTCAAAACCATGTTAGGTGTTGACTCTTTCTTTCAAAGAGAGGTGTCGGTTAAGGCAAAGGCAAAGCCTATAAAAAAAAAAAAAAAAAAATTTGCTTTATCTGCAATGCTAAAACGATGCTAGATTTGGTTTTGCCAAAGATCGTAGCAGTTTCGAGAAAAATTTCTTTTGCAGAAAAGAATTACATCTGTATAATCCCTATGTGAAGTTCTTTCTTTGGGAAATAAAATAAATTCCTTATGTCAGTATATAATGCCAAAAGAACTTGTGGATGTAAGAAGGATTGAAGGCAATGATAGAGAAACTTAAACGGTCAGTTTCGTTTCTCAATTAATTACCCGATCATGATGCAATCTTTAATGTTGTGGCTGGACATCTAAGGATATAGGCTATATAATCTGCAAACTCATTGGTTGAATTAGCACATTTATAGAATGATGAGCACTTCCTGATAAAGGAGTAACATGTGAAGGCACTACAAAAATGAGTTTTACTCATAAGCCATGTTAGTCATGGATAAAACCAAGGCCAATTCCTTTGCAAAGTATACACTGAAAGTGTGGGGGTCTTCGTAAAAGGAATGATGAGGCACTAAAATTGATGCTTATTGAGTAAGCATACACAATTAAATTAGACATGATGATGCTTATTAAGCAAGAATATGAATGGACATGTTATGAATTCAATGATGCTGGGCTAATTGAATTTTGATAATTTAAAGTCAAAGTACATAGAGGTGGATATGCAAAGGCATAATCTATAATGGAATTGAATGCAGCCTTAAGGCTAGAGAAATGTACTTTGTGATAATTTAGCTGAGTAAGGGCTAAACACGATGTCCAAATTGTAAAGAGTAATTTGTTTATTAAAAGAGAGAGCATAAAAAGCATTTATCTCTTATAATGATTAACTTTAAGGTATGAAGAGTTAGAGACATTCTTACAAATACCTTAAATGTGGGGGAAGTCTACTTCCTAGTGTTAGCAAATTACTTACAAAAGTCCCAACATATATATACTTTTGAGGACTTGAAATTGAGAAATAACTACTCTCATATGAAATATAATTTCATCAGATGGATTGTGCACACCATAAGAGTAGTCAAGCTTAGTGATACCAATTATTAAAGGTTTGACTAGAGAGTAAGTTGATCATCGAGGGGAATGAGGCTAAAGCCAACACAACTAATGAATCAGCCGAGCGGAAACCTAACTTAGTTGATTGGAGATCCCATGGTCTAAGTTCAATAGGCAAACTGGTTGGGCATGATTCAAAGAAGTTAACACACTATATACCTCACTCCTATGGTGAAAGAAGTGTGTTGTTTGCAGAAGTTTTAGGATGTATATTTATACTTAATGACAGTGATATCTTATAAATAAGAGGAATAGAGCAGACTATTCTTAATCAGTGGTCACCTATGTGAGAGTAGAAGTGGGTCGCTTTTATGAGTACGAGATGGCTAAATTCTCTAAAGCTCTCATGAATCTGGGATTTGTTTAGGACCAAAATGAACACAACTGTATGAACCAGAATATATTAGGATTAGTGATGTGTGTTGCTTATTGTCTCGGTTTACTACTGCGGTGAACAGTTCAAGATTCTATATTCACTGCGTCACCAAGTAAATCTAATAAGTATTCACTAGGGTAGGTTCAAGTCCAAAAGACACCTCTCCCGATGCATCTCTTGTCCGTCTGTACTCTCAAATTCTTCCTAATTTTTCATTCATGTGGGGGATTGTTGGAAATTATATATTGTAATATATAATTTTAATAATTGAATGAAAAATATTGTTAACCAATTTCTTGGAAAGGTTATGTTGTTTAGGTGTATTCCTTGATAAGTGATGTATACTTATAGATGAAAAGTTACATCTCTTTAATAAGTAGAAATTGGATTCTATTTAAACCCATGAAACCATTGGTATTAAAGATAGAAAATTAGAGTTAATTTTTACTTTTGAGAAATAGGGTTTCCCCACTTTGTTTCTCTCATGTTTTGTGAGTCAAATTCTGAGTCGTGTCTTGAGAGTACGGAATATATAAAGTTCGTCAGAGTTCGAAGATTGAAGTGCTTTGACTTCGGATTATAGATTGTTGAATCCTGGGAGATGGACACCTACCGAACTACAAGCACAAGAGTAGGGGCGAAATTCTATCTTTAGGACATTGCATTTATGCAAGCCTCAATCTCCAAGTTTGTCAGTTATTCTAACTTTTTCTCTAGTTGTTTATATTAATCTCATATATAATTGATGTCGTGAATTTCTTTATGATTATTATCATTGGAATTAGATTGTTATTTTTCATATTTTCTAATATTGCTCCAACAGAAATATAGATAGAGATGTGAGTGAACTTCGATAGGACAAGGGGTGTACATAAATAAAACTATGAATAATAAACGAAGCATTCTGTCAAAGAAAAAAATTAAGTTAAATAAAAGTGTACAATTAATAACAACCAATTGTTTTTCTCCTTTTGCTAACATGTGTAATATATTAGCATTTAGTAACTGTCCTTGAGCTTCAATTCTCATCTGTAACTTCATTTGAACCTATTTTAAAAACTAGCGACAATGATTAAAAGATGGACGGTGTTCGTGGCAAAGGTGGATGGCCCCTCGCACAGCTCCCCAAGGGTGGATGGCACTTGGTGTATGATAGTCGAGCTTTTGCTGCTTGGTGTGCTACAAGAGGTTTTTATAGTTAGTTTGAAATGTGCCTTTGTAGGGCCTTAGGTGTAGGCCTTGAGGCTCACAATCAAAACTAACAGGTGCTAAGCGTGGCAATGTTATCTTAGTGTAACAGACGTTGAAATAAAGGTGATTTGAGTGGTTACTTGCGCCCTGAGTTACTCAAACTTCTTTTTGTTAATGGATTGTCACAAATGGGTTAAGTCTGCATTAAATTCTTTTTCTTGCCTTGCAAACAAGGACTTTTAGTTCATAATCTTGTATGTTCGAAACGAAAGGAGTCCAGAGCCCTTTAAACCATTTCTTCCTTTCTAGTTTATTTTAATGACACCAAGTTCATTAACTTAACCAAATTCGAATGCAAATGGACCTTCTTAAGTGGAAAACATATGGAAATTACTTGAACATATACTAAACAGTACATTAAGAGACAGATCTACTAATTTAAGGTGCAAGTAAAGAGACTTGGGCATGATTTCACCTTGTCAGCTACTCCTACTTTACCTCGGATATCCTCTTTCCTAATCTTATCCTTTCTCATGTTCCCACACATCCAGCGAAGCATTCTCATCTCTGCTACACTCATTTTATATACGTGTTGTGAAGGAAGATTTGTGAAAAACATGTTCATTTAAGCAACATCAATAGCATGCAATTAACAATTAAAGGCGGAATCATGCTTGTATGCACTTAAAAACAAAACATTTACCCATGAAATTCAAAGCCCAGTAGATAGGTGAACCAAGACTCAACTCAAAACAAAGTGAGTTGAGAAATCAATACCTTTGTAGATTCCTCTTTGCATAAGCAAAGGCTAATCACCCAAAGAGAGGGCCTTCATTCCTTGCATCTTAGATCCATGGATTTGGATGGATGAAAAGGTTTCTCCAAGTTCCCAAAATTGAGAACCTCTAATGATTCATCACCAAGGCATAATGAAGAAGAAATGAGTGACCTTGGAGGAGTTTGATTGCTAGATGATCCCTCCAAGGTGGCCTAAATTTTAGAGAGAAAGGAGAGCTTGTGTTCTCATCCTTTCCCCAAAAATTACCACATGTAAATTTTAGGCTATAAAGTCCTTTATATAGTCCCTTCAAATAAGTGACCTAATGGACCAAAAGCCCTATTCTTCTAACATGGCAAGCCTATAGGGTTTATTGGGCTTTCAAGCCCTTTGTTTATTCAAGTTGTCATACAACTTGAGTTAATGGGCTTGACATTCAAATCCCATTGGGCCTTGCGGCCCAAAACTAACCCGAGGTCTTTAACGAACTTATTCGTTTGATTAATTAACAAATTAATTAATCCTAGCCTTAGATAAACAATTAAACCATTTAATTATTCTTACTCATCTCCGTTATTTCTTCAAACTCTACCTTACTCGGTGAACGATCCATTAGGTTCCTTTTAGCGAGGCAGTGGGCGATTAAAACTCTTTCTAATCGATTGTGAATTGAAACTTACTTTCAATTCTCCCGTTAGTGATAATACACTTTTAGGGCTTCCACAAACCATGGTTGACGCCTAGCAGCATGTCATGGTTACCCAAGCTAATCAGAAGAGGTGGAGAACCTATTCAGTTTTAGGATTACAAATGCAATACGGTCTTTCTCTAATACAATACTCTTGACCACATTGTTTGGTTTGATAGTTTATTCATGTCTACTATCCAATGTGAGTCTTGTGCTTATATGATTACCTTGAATGTGATTTGGAACACATTCCTAAATCTCATTCATACTTTGGCCAAAGATTCTTAATCATATCATAAAGTATTCTCCCTCAAACAGTTTGAAGGTTAGAGATCCCTTGTTGCGCATTCACTTGCCTCCATGGCTAAGTGGCTTAACCCCAACGATGCCATGGACACCCTCCTGATGGAGTGACTTTGACATAATCAAAGATTAAGGACCTAACCACAAGACAACTGTGATGCCTCAGGTCAAAAGACTAATTTGCATTATCCCAACCATGAGTTCTCATGTGACATGAATATGAGAACTCTTCGTTGATCGTGTTCAGTGAACTCATTCTCTATTGAGCACCTACGTACTTGTCTTGATGTCACACACACCAATGACTCGAGACTAGTCACTCTCCCTGAGAGAAGACATAGCACGTACTGATCTTAACGGACTGTCAATGCCCAATTGACAATCCTATGATCAGGAACGTTTAGGATGTGTCAACGAAAGAATGGTCTCATGAATCTAACTTCTTTAGATCGCATTCTTCCAATCACATATTCCTTGGACTTATCGTTTAAGCATATAACATTTATATGAGACGGCTCAAACAATAATGTTTGCCCTCAATATTAAACTAGATTAGTTTAACATGTGAAATGTCCATAAAGTATCATCATATGATTGGTTTTAGGGCACATTTCCAACATGTTGATGCTTCACCGCCTAACATTCCTTGCCATAGAGCATTGCTGGTCTTATTACTGTCCTAAAAACATTTCCCTTCAGCTTTAGTGGCATACGACGGTCGCACAACACACTCGATACACTCTTCCACTTCATCTATCCAGCTTGTATTCTATGGTTGTGGTCTCCTTCCAACTCTCTGTTCTTTTGTAAGACAGATCCTAGGTAGCGGGTAGTGGAATCAATCGCTCTTTGGTACTTCCTGATCTCTAATCCTTACCCCTAACTCATTTGAACCTCCATTCACACTGAACTTACACTCCATATACTCTGTCATTGACCAACTTAGGCGAAGACTTTTAGATTCCAACACTTCTCTCCAAATATTAAGCTTCTCATTTACTCCATCTTGAGTTTCATGTATCAACACTATAGAATGAAATAATAACAAAATAATTACAAAAACTAAAATGATACTAACTTGATGGATAGATAGGATAGCAAAGTTATATCATTTGAACAATATTTCCGTCCAATTCTTGTGCTTGTGGTTCGATGACGTATGCCTAAGCAGCATACACCTGTCTAATTCTACAACCCACACGATATTGTAGAATTCTGGCAAATATCTTTGTGTGTTTACTCTTTGGAAGCTTTATATAAGCGAGAAAGAAAAACAAATAAGATGACTTATGTTGGAAATGAGACTCTAGTTATATAGGCTATTTCATACCCTTTCAAATCACTTTTTTATCTATTTGAACGCACACAACTCAATTCAATAGTTGTGTCTCTTAATCAAAACATTTTTAATATTAATTAAAAACTTAATCCGAAAATAAAATTAGTTTTAACTTTCAAGGCCCAAGGCCCTTGTCTTGATTAATTAACATTAATTATATAAGGGTATATTTCACAAGCCTAATCTACACAACCACAAGGCCCAAGCCTTCTATCCTCATTCCAAATGACCCAATCCTAATTACTAATGTAAAAAACAATCCTAATAGAAACCCCATTCGAGGAGTAGCCTCGACGTGGGACACTTTGAGGCACAGAACTCCAACAACACCCCACATTTTGAGCCGAAAATTAAATCCTAAGGCAAGCTGAGGTACAAGAGTAAACAATAGATGTGACATACATCAAGAGAGGTGTCCTTTGGTCTTGAACCTACCTTAGTGTATACTTATTGGATTTACTAGGTGATGCAATGAATATGAACACATTGCAAATTCATACCTATGTGTTCATTTTCGTCCTGAACAAATCTTGGATTCATGAGAACTTTAGAGAATGTAGCCATGTAATTCTCATAAATGTGACCCCACATTTACACTCATATAGGTGATATTGATTAAGAATAGGCTGCTTCTGTCCCACTTGATTTACGAGTATCAATATCATTAAACTAAGGGTGATTTTGTATAAAATCAATAAAAAATTTCAATATTAACAATATATCAATCATATTTAATTTTGACGCTGCGTTGGTTTCTAGTGTTTTTTTTTTTTTTTTTTGTCACTCACACACCTCTTATCCTTCACACCTCACGCAACTCCTAATTTTTGCATGTGGATTCAGACACTGTAATGCAATGTCTGTTTTCAGGTTCAGTTTTTTACATTATTTTTACATTTGGATTTAGACATTACAATGCAGTGTTTGTTTCCTAGTTCTATTTTTTATATTGTTTTTACATTTGGATTTAGACACTGCAATCCAATGTTCGTTGTCTGGTTCTATTTTTCACATTTTGATTCAGACACTGCAATGTTTCGTAGTTCCTTTTTTTTTTTTTTTTTTTTTTTTTTTTTTTTTTTTTTTTTTTTTGTCTTACATTTGATTTAGACACTGTGTTTCAGTGTCACATCCCCGCCCAGACCCCCACCACATCCCGGGCTCGACTCTGCCGCAGCACGATATTGTTCACTTTGGGCCCCGACCACGCCCTCACGGTTTTGTTTTATGGGAACTCACACAAGAACTTCCCTGTGGGTCACCTATCCTGGGAATGCTCTCATCCGAAATCACTTAACTTCGGAGTTCCTACAGAACCTGAAGCCAGTGAGCTCCCAAAAGGCCTCGTGCTAGGTAAAGATGGGAATATACATATAAGGCTTACATGACCCGCTCCTCTGGGCGATGTGGGATGTTACATTCAGTGTCTATTTCCAGGTTCTGTTTTTTCCGTCTCCTATGCTTCACACTTTGCACGACTCCTTTTACATTTGCTGGATATCTATGACGTCCTTTTTTTTTGTTCTTTCTTGTGTTTTGTTTTTGCTGCTGATAGTTGCACTTTTCTTTGGAATTCTCTTTTTTCTCTCAACATTGTATTTGGTATTGGGAAAGTTTCAGAGCACTGGGATTTATCGAACTATTTATTCAGGTTTGACGAAGGAGAGAGAAAGATAAAGAGGCAGGGAGAGGAGAGATAAAAAATGAGAGTGAAGAGAAAGAAGGAAAGAGAGAGGCATGATAGAAATTTGGGAGAGAATGAAAATAGGGAAGAGAGAGTGGAGGTGATAAGGAATGAAAAAAAGTGAAGAGAGAAAGGAATAATAGTTGTTTTATAACTAGCTTAAACTCATGTGGCATGCTTCATTGACATATGCATAATTATGATAAATAATCCATTGATCATGTCCAAAAATAAAATTGGCTATGGCTAATTAGCGAAGATTTTGTTGACCTTTGGCCAAATATCCTTTAAACTAATGTATGCTTCAAACATTAGCAATCAACACACTTTTTCCGTCATAGGAATGGGTATGTGTGTTTCGTCTTCGAACCTAGCCAAACCAGTTTGTTTATTGAACCTAGACCATGGGACCTTCAATCAACTAGGTTAGGCCTTCGTTTGGTAGATTGATTTACTCTATTAGCTTAAACCCATTCCCTGGATGTATGCTTAACTTGAAAACACAATGAGAAAGCCAAAAAACACCATGAAATATGAAATATGAAATATAGATGTAATATAGATAGAGATGTAAGTGAACCGTCAAGTGTACTAAATTGGCATTTGGTTAGATGAGTATAGATAGAGATGTGAGTGAACTTATATAAAAGATGGGGTGTAAATAAATAAAACTCTGAATAATTAACGATGCATTCTATCAAAGAAAAAAAAATTAAATTGAAGTATACGAATAAAAGCCAATTCTTTTTCTCATTTTGCGAACATGTAGAACATACTAGCATTTGGCAACTTCTTCTCTCAGATAGAATAGTGAACAAAAAATATAAAAATAAAAAATCAATATAAGCATATAAAGAATGCTAAGTCTTTGTCATCAAATTGTTGTAGTATCTTGTAAACGAAAGCATCTTGTTTCGAAATCACCTCCATTTGAACCAACATAATCGTAGCTTCCTTTACTATTTAAGTCAAAATGTATGGAACGCCCCTCAACCTTAAGCTTTGTATTTTTATTTTCTTCTCTTATTCCCTGTTCATAAATCTGAAAAGTCGATCCACTGTTCTTCTTATAAGCATCATTCATCCTCTCTGTTATGTTTCTTCCTCGATCTTGTTCACTTCATTTCCATAAAATTCGATAGAACCAAATTGAAATCTGTTAATTGGACTCTCGTTGCTTCTATATTATCGGGCCCTCTTAAGTCGAGGGCGGGGTCCTTTTGCACCTTCTCCAATATGGCTTGCAAGTACTTCCCTTGAGCTTCAATTCTCATTTGCAACAACTTTTGAACCTCTTAAAAAGTAGCGACAATGATTATAAGATACAAGTCATATTTTGGACCAACTGTCATAATTACAACCTCAAGACTGGATTCTAAATTCCAAAATTAGATGAGCAATGCTTCCTGATTCCGCATGATTAGACATTTGCAATTCACACAACCTTAAATTTTAAAAGAACACACAAAAGAAACAAAACTTAAAAGTATCCCCCTCTTTTTACCTTCTCAAAATCGTGTCTCAGGGAAGCTGTTGTCAGAGGCTTAGCTTTCTAGTGTTTACAATCCACGAAATAAAAAATAAATAAAAAAGAGCCTCTATAACCAAAATATGCATGATGGTATTTTTCATTAGACAAATTAGTTATTGACTACAAATTGGGTAGTTTAATTATAATTACCTCTTGAGTCCTAGTTTTAGCTTTCCTTATTTAATGGCTTTTAGAGCTGAAAGTTTGAGAGCGACTGCAAATAAAAGATCAAAAGAAATTTAAATTCATAAAAATTAATAAAACCCCAACAGAGAAAACTGAGTTTTAAGTTTTTGCTGAACTTACAACACATAAAAGATATGTTTTTGTAACTGTTTGGGCCCAAAATATTATTGTTGGGCCGAGCAGCAGGATGTGCTCGGCCCAAGGTGATGACAAATACTATGGGCCGAATAATAAATCCCGGGCCAGTTGGCAGGGTCGGCCAAATCCTATCTTAAGTAGTCCGGATAAATAGAAAAGGTCGAGGAAGTCCTGGTGCGACCAGGATTCCCGACCAGCTAAGAATAAAGCCTCGAAAGGAAGGAAAATTCAGAATCCCAGTAGGAGTAGGTTTGTTTGAGTTAGAGTTGAAATGGGACAAGGACTCCCAATCCGAATCAGAATGCGAATTGGTCTCAAGGAATGGGGTGCTATAAATACAAGAAATCATGCAACATAAAAGCCCCTTCAAAAATTAGCATACAATTGCCCTGCGCAAAACCTCTCAAACATCTTGAGATTTTTCCTTTTCTTTTTCTGCCGACACACCTTCAGTTTGGATAAACAGCACTGTGAAGGCACCCGGCGAGCATCTTCAGTTTGGATAAACAGCACTGCTGCCGCAGAATCAGCCGACCGAGAAGCACCTTCAGTTTGGATAAACAGCACTACGTCGAGGTCGACCGGTTACCTATCTAAGTCTCGGCCGAGAAGGGTTTTCGAACCTTTGTTGGCAGAGGTCACCTTGCTAGCCTTCTCGGCATAGTCAGGTGTTACGAATTGCATTGCTCGGCGTACTGGACGCCGAGTGATTTTATGATTGGATACTCGCAAGTAAGTTTCAGGGTTTGGCATTCCGACGGTCGAACTACGTTTACCATCAAGACATACATCACATTCGAGTACTTGTGCCCATATAATTTGGTCTCGATTCGGCGTGCTTATACTCTTACGAATATAATCATAGTGACCGAATCAGGCTCCAACGATTTGTGAACTCCGCAGAATTAGTAGCCTTGTCTTCAGGCTAGAGAACCCAGAGACCGAGAGCGTTCCTTCCTCGGTCGCAATTGCAAGATAGAGAAGTCAACGATGCGCTCAACGCGACATCAACGAATTTTACTCCTCGGCCAAGCTAGGCCGACGAGTTGGCACGCCCCGCATTCAATCGAAGGACGTAGTTAGCTTGCTAGTTACTCGGCCTGCGCGCCACGTAGGTTTTGTAATTTTTAGAGTCAACATTTTGGCACGCCCGGTGGGACATTTGTGCTAAACCTTCGGAGTTCATGACCGTTGAGACACGGTCTACAAAGAAGAGAGCAACTATGGGAAAGTCAACAGCTGAGTTACCAGTGCAAGGCTTTGGGCAGGATTTGCACCCTGCAAAAAATCCGATCATTGCTGCGCCACCCGAGGCCACAAGTGTGACACGCCGAGAAAATGAAATCTGTCTCGGGGGGCAACCTCACAACTCAGCGGTCCCGAATCATACGACGGGCATGTTTGTGGAAGGGATAGTGGAAGATTGCGACGACGATGGTGGGGAAGGCTTTGATCCACCAACTAGGTCGTTTCTTCGGAGACGACTTGATGAACAGTATCGTCAGGTCGAGCAGTCGATTGATCAAAAGATGAATGATTTACTAGATGCAATACGAAGTAACAACGATACACAGACCAGAATGCTTGAAATATTGGTTAGTAAAGCCTTCGAAGATGGCCAGGTCGGCCAACTTCGGCAGCTTTCTACGAACGTGCCAATACCAGCCGAAAGAGAGTCCGCCCGGCCACAACCAATCACCTTAGAAAAAAGAGGAGGATCGGGAAATAGATCCGAGGGACCAAGCCAGGGAGAAGAAGCCGCTTCCGTAAACATGACCGAAGTCCAGAGAATGATTGACTCGGCCCTAAAGAAGGGGCCGAAGTTTCCAAAATTCATCCATCCATACCCGGCTTATGTAGAAAGGTTTGAATACCCACGAGGTTTTAAGATCCCTGATTTCAGCCTCTTCGCCAGGGAATCGTCTTTATCCTCATTAGAACATGTGGCTCGGTTCACAGCGCAGTGTGGGGACGTCAATAGCGACTTCTATAAATTACGGTTGTTTAACTTTTCACTAACAGGCTCAACTTTCGCCTGGTACATTAATCTTCCGCCTAACTCTGTGCAGAGTTGGGAAGAGTTAGTCGAAAAGTTCCATGAACAATTCTATCGGCCAGGGATGGAGATGTCTGTATCATCGTTGGCCAGGATGGCTCAAGCATCCGACGAATCACCAATGGAATACCGAACAAGGTTTAAGTGGGCCAGGAATTGGTGCCGAGTACCACTCCCCGAAGTGGAATTCATCAGGATCGCCCTCAACGGATTAGACGTGGAGTACAAAAAGAAGTTTCTGGGGGCAAACATTCGAGATATGTACAAACTTGCTCAACACGTCGAACAATATGAT
Organism: Pyrus x bretschneideri; assembly: GCF_019419815.1. Lineage (NCBI taxonomy): Eukaryota > Viridiplantae > Streptophyta > Magnoliopsida > Rosales > Rosaceae > Pyrus > Pyrus x bretschneideri. Next base: position 136,300 of record NW_025999507.1, read on the forward strand.
TATCTGCTCCGAGAGGAAAAGATATCGAAGTCACCATCCCGGGGAATGTTGTATAAGAATCCCATGGTTAGCTATGCATCGGTCGAAAGCGAGGACCCTTAGTATGTTAGTGTGGATGCGGCCGAGATAGTAATAGATAAACCCTACATCTGCAAGGCTTTGGCTCAAGTGAGTTCCAAAGACACCAAAATCCGTGCGGCCGCCGAGGAGACGAGAAAGTCGTTGAAAGTATACACTTTCAACATCACCAAAGCCTATGCAATTTTCGATCAGGGCCACACGCCGATGAGCCTATGACGGGGTCGAGTCCCGACGAAACTCATGAATCAAAGGTTTTATGTGACCATTGTAAAACACTAGTTGAACCTGGGAAGAAGACATCTTCAACAATCCCCCACGGCCCCTACAACATCACCGAAGGGACTTGGTAAAGGTCCACGACGCCAAGTGTTTGATAGACTCGGCTCACAAGTACAAGTACGGCCGAAAGACCAGGCCCCGGTCAGACGGCGTATTAACTTTGACGTACCTTTCTATAATGAGGATTATTACTCGCGCAATACCAACAGTTCGGGCTCACCAGCTGATCGCAAAACTTTCAAACCACCAAGGACATCGGATCAACGCTGGTACAGTTACAATTCTTCGACTGGCTTATATACGGCGCTATCTAAATCTCAAAAACGTCGCCGCCAACGGATAGATTGCGTGGCTCGACGACGAGAAGCGCAGGCCAGCCCTGCCAACCAGTGGCAACCAAAAAAGGCCGTGGAAAACATTAGTGAACGGCCAACCCCGACTATCATAACCGAGTTAGTCGAAGGGAGGAAAGTAGCGGCTCCCGGCTTCGAAAGCACTATCGAAGAATCTGATAAACGCATCAAGCTCCTTCTCCGGCTTGGGGAGACGAAAGCTCGTCTCGAATACTTTAGACAAGAGGCCGAAGGGAAACTTTCTCCGTTACCACCGCGCGAGCCGTTTATCAAAATACGTCGCAACTTACACCCTCTATTCCTTGGTGAATCCCTGGAGTACATGCGAGAGTTCCATAAGAAATATTCCGCCAATGACTTGTACGGACTACCCAAGGCGTGTCAGGAAGCCCTCAACCTAGCTCTAACTTGCCCTGATGCCAAGCAAATTATTCGGAAAACTTCCGACCCAACAATCAAAGCTAGGTTCCAACATATACGGGAGGCTCGGGTGCTTGGTTTTGAGGTCGATCCTTACACAGATATTGACGCCGTCGAATTACCCTTCTCATTCGAAGACCTTCAGCATTTGCGCCATCATTTCAAAGTTTTTTCGGCTGTATCTCTCTTCGGCCTCACGGCCGACGAGGAAAAATGGATAACACGGTTAGATACATATCTAGACACGAGGAACGCCTGTATCGCTTATGAAAAACGAGCTCGTATAACGAAGGACCAACATAAATCTTCGACAGTAAACATAGTCGAGGAAACTAGCCAAAACAGACTCGACTTGGTCAACACGCCTCAGATGCCGGTTCATACCGAGGCACTCAAAAGTTCGATCGGGGATGTTCCGCCGACTGCTACAATGGTTGGTTCTGCAGAAGTTGACGACCACGATCCGATGAGTTATGGTCCACGTCCTACCAGCTGAATTCCAACCAAGTACCCACCAGTCAAATTTCTTGGACGGGGACGTGGTTGCCGAGGAAGCAACACAAGTAGATTTCGTCGCAAACGACGACGACAGGGAAACCCGAAACGGGGACAGCCTTAAGGCGGCTTTGGCCGAACTATTTCCCCGTTCCCCCTAGGTTAATCTCCAGCACCTGAAACCGTTGTACGTCACGGCTCACATCGAGGGATTTCCCATTTCTAAAGTGTTTGTCGACTGTGGAGCCACAGTCAACATTATGCCGATGTCCATCATGAAGGCTTTACGCCGTTCTGATAATGAACTCATTCCGTCAGGTATCACTATGAGCAGCTTCGTTGGTGACAATTCTCAGACCAAAGGAGTGCTCCCGTTGGAAGTTAGCATTGCCGGTCGTCAACACATGACGGCATTCTTTATAATTGATTCCAAGACCGACTATAACGCATTACTTGGTCGCGACTGGATCCACCAAACCAGTTGCATTCCTTCATCGCTATACCAAGTCCGTATTTTTTGGAATGGCAAATCGGTCGTAGTCCACCCAGCCGATAAACAACCATTTGAAAGTGATTAACGAGGATGGGCGCCCGACGAGAATTTCGGTACAGAAAGTGATTGAGGTCGGCGCCGAGACTGTCCAACAGGATTCGGCGAGACTGGGCTTGGCAGATTTAGTCACCAATGCCGATGATTGATGACACCAAGCAAGAACAACGTCAGGCCGCGGTTTCATCTACAATGGAACGTTTGCTGGCCCATTGGTACGCCATTACCAAGCAACCAAATTCCGGCATCAATTTAATCAAATTTTTGGCCGAAGCGGATAACGGCCCCGTTCTTTCTTTCGATAAAGTTCAGGCTGCACCGGCCGAACTCGAAGACCATCGGCCCCAGGTCAAGGACCCATTAGAAGAAGTCAATGTAGGCACGGCCGATGATCCTCGAACATTGTTTATCAGCGCGTTACTCCCACCGTCCATGAAGGTGGAACTCCGTAAGTTAGTCCAGGAATTTAAAGATTGCTTCGCGTGGAGCTACCATGAAATGCCACGCCTCGATCGAAACCTCGTAGAGCATGAGCTACGCATCAAGGACGGGTGTAAGCCTTTTCAACAACCCCCTCGCCGATTTTCGACCGAGGTACAACTCCGCATTAAAGAAGAATTAGTTCAGCTTCTAAAAGCTGCGTTTATTAGGACCGCTCGGTACGTCGAATGGTTGGCCAATATCGTCCCAGTATTGAAGAAAAACGATGCCTTTCGCATTTGCAGCGATTTCCGTAATCTAAATCTGGCTACTCCCAAGGACGAATATATGATAGGAGCATATTTAGGCGACTTACTTAGCTTGTTTTCGTGCATTTATGTTGTTGTTTCTTAGTTCTTTAAGTGTTTTAAGTCATTTTCGTATGATTTCAGGTTCTAAGGGCTAAAGGAGCAAAGAAGTGCATTTTGGAGCCTTTTGGAGCATTTTTGGGCCAAGAATGGATAGCTTATGCTTGGAGCCAAAGTGTTGGACAAAATTGAAGCTTTGTGTGCACTTTAGAACATAAAACAAAGGGCCTAGCCCAATCAAACAAAGCCTTAGAACCAGAAATTCCCATGCCAACACATAAACAAAGCCCTTTGCCATGCATCACATGCATTTTCATCACATTCACACACATGCATTCACACACATTTACACAAACAATTCCTTGCCGTGAGTTCCCTACAATTCCAGCATGCATTCACATGCAATTCCAGCATGCATTCACATGCATTTGCAGCTACATATTCACCCTCATGCACTTTAATCATTCAACATATGCATTCACACACCAACAACCATTTTGTGCCGTGCATTTCATCACCTTTCCAGCTTTCCCTTTCAATTCCAGCATGCATTCACATACAAAAACAGCACCATTCATTTTGTGCCGTGCATTTCATCACCTTTCCAGCTCTAAGTCTTCATCATTTCAGCCACAAACACCTTAAACAAATAGCCATATACATCTCCACTCCTCCTATAAATACCCTTGCATTCCATTCACCAAAACATCTCATTTTCCATTGTAATACACAAACACTTCCCCTTCCATTTCTGTGCAGTTTTTCTCCTCCATTGCAGCCACTATCCAACCACTTCCCATCCCTCCAAAACACTTCACAACATCACACAACCTATCCTTAGACCTTGTGCTACAACAACGAGAAAGAGAAGACTGCCTAAACGTTCATACAATTCAAGTTTGAGTTGTTGGAATGTTTAGGTGTTTCTTTGATTTCAATGTTTAATTTCAATTCTCTTTGTTTTGTAAGTATGAGGAACTAAACCCCCCTTAGCTAGGGGGTGATTCGAAATATATGTTTATGCTTGCAATATGATTTGATTACTTTTAATTACGTTTCATAAGTTGTGAATTCAATTTGTTTAACTATTTGATTGATATCCTATTTATGTATGTTTATTAAGAATGAACGCTTAATTTTCATGCATGAATATGACGCTAGAATATAAGTGAGTTTCACGTAATAGTTATGAACTTATATTCACAAGTAGTGGAGGTTGCTTATAAACAATCGCGTTAAACAAATTCTTGGCATAAGTTTCATGCAATCATAGTAACGAATGCCTCGTCAACACTTATAGTTTTCATGTTGCTTAATGATTCTTGCTTGTATCTCTATTATGCAATTCATGTAGGGAACTTGTGAGGAATGCTTTGGATTGTCGTATGCAATCATCCAATTCATTAACTTAAGGAAAACTTGACGGTTAATTTAAGTGGACCTAATTAACCCGGGGCGTTGAGAATTCATGGTTTATTGAAAAGCATTTAGAAATCGTTTCGTATGCAAGTATAACATGTATAGAGATGAACCCCTTAGCTAGCTTCCCATCCATTCATTTCCGTCAAATCCATATTTACAAATTGTTTTATTTCCAAGTTTCCATTTTAGTTTAAATTCGTCCAAATCCAATCTCCCCCCTATTTCGTTGAAGTCTTATTCTTAATCTTTCTTATTTTTAGTTTTGCATTCTTTGAGCATTAAATAGTGTTTTATATTGTGTTTTTACGTTTTTAAGTTAAATCCAAGTATCCATTTTAGTTTAAAGTTGTCCAAATCCAATCCCCCTTTACTTTATTGTTCAATTTAGTTAGAAATCAATTTAGTTTGTGTTTTTAAAGCATTTTGAGTCTTTTGGTTTGTCTTAGTGTTTTAACGTTTAGTTTCACATTCTTTGAGTCTAGTTTAGTGTTTTATCTTGTTTTTACGTTTTTGAGTCAAATCCAAGTGATTAACAATCCCTCCTAATCCCCGGTCCAGAACGATCCCTACTTATACACTTCACTACAATTGACAAAAAGAGGGTTTAATTTGTGTGCGCATAATTCTCGCATCAAATTTTGGCGCCGTTGCCGGGGATTAGCAAAGTTGCTAATCTCTTGGGTTGTTTTATTTTCTTTTGTTTTTATTGTATTCCAAATTCTTAATCTTGTTTTGTTTCTTGTTTTAGGTACTAGTTTATGACTCGGAATTCTCATCCGATTCGTGAACATATCTCGAGCTTTGACGGTGATTTTGAACGCACTTTGAGGAGAACGAGGAGTCAACAAGAGCCACCACAACCTCAACCACAACCTGGGCTTGAAGAAGACAAAGTAGGTGTAGAAGAAGAGCCCACGGATCAGATTTTTGAAGAAGAACAAGCCATGGCAGCAGATAATAGAACCATCAAGGAGCTTTCGGCCTCGGGTTTGGATAATGCATTGCCTCTTTGTATCCAATACCCCACGGCTGCGGAGGGGACGACTGAGGTGTTTGAACTCAAATCCAGTTTGTTACACCATATTCCGAAGTTCCATGGCTTGTCTATGGAAGACCCCAACAAACACTTGAAGGAGTTCAAGGTGGTTTGTTCGAGCATGACCCCCATCACTGTGGATGGGAGTATATTGAAGATGAAGGCCTTTCCATTTTCACTTATGGACAAGGCCAAAGATTGGCTCTACGAACTAGCCCCGGGAACTGTGACTTCGTGGGAGAGTATGAAGCGTGCTTTCTTGGAGAAATTCTTCCCTACTTCGAGAGTGATTCTCCTACGGAAGAAAATTAGTGGTATTCAACAGAATTATGGTGAGACATTCCCGGCTTATTATGAGCGCTTCAAGAGCCTTGTAGCTTCATGTCCTCAACATCAAATGAAGGAGGAACTTCTCCTTCAATATTTCTATGAGGGCCTCCTTCCTATCGAACGTCAAATGCTTGATGCATCAGCAGGAGGAGCATTGGTGGACAAAACACCAAGGGATGCCAAGATTCTCATAGCCAACCGAGCGCTCAACGCTCAACAATATGAAGGAGTGGGCCAAAGGGAAGCCCCACGACAACAAAGTGTAAATGAGGTGAGTGCTATTTCTGAAATTCAATCACAACTTGCTAATCTTACTTCTCTTGTTTCTCAGGTTGTGATTGGTCCAAAAGCACAAGAACACCAAGTTTGTGGCGTGTGCTCAATTCAAGGGCATCCATCCGACAAGTGCCCTCAACTAATCGAGAATGGTGGGTGGGAATCTGCCAATGCAATTGGTTTCCAAGGACAAAATCAAAACAACCCATACTCGAACACTTACAATGCCGGATGGAGGGACCATCCAAACTTCAAATGGAGAGAACCACAACAAGCTGCCCAACAAGGAGGATTTAGGCCAAACCCCCCTGGTTTTTATTCCAACCCGTATGCACCCCAACAATCCCAACAACCTTCGGCATCATCTCATTCAGGTACGTCCTTGGAAAGTAGTCAAGCTATGCAATTACTAACCTCTATTTCGCAGGGGTTGCAAAATCAAAACAACCGGATAGAAAATAACGAGAAGGAGATGATGGATATGAAGAAACAAATAGGGCAGATTTCTGAGTTCCTTGGACAGATTAGAGAGCAAGGAAAGCTTCCTAGCTCAACCACAGTCAATCCAAAGGGAGGATTCGAATCCGCCAAGGCCATCACCCTAAGGGGTGGAAAAGAAGTTGGGACCGAGCCAAACAATCCCAAATCTGCCCAGAAAGTAGATGAAGAGACGACACAACCTGAGGAAGTGTCTAGCTCACCTGCGGAAAGGGTGAAAAACCCAATGCCGCAGGCCCCCAATCACCCTAACTCGGTCAAATCAGGTAATTTAAGTTCAAATTCATGTACTTCACGTTCTAATCTGCCCAATGTACCTTTTCCTCGCAGGTTCATGCAAGAAAAAAAGGAAGAAAGCGAGAAGGACATTCTTGAAACGTTCCGGAAGGTGCAAGTGAACATACCGCTTCTCGATGCAATCAAACAGGTTCCAAAGTATGCTAAATTCCTCAAGGACCTATGCAATACAAAGAGAAGAAGGGCAAACAAAGAGGTAGTGAAGGTAAGCAAGAATGTGTCCGCTGTTTTGCAACGTAAACTACCTACCAAGTGCAAAGACCCCGGTAGTTTCACGATTCCTTGTGTGATTGGACATAATCGTTTTGAACATGCCATGCTTGATTTAGGTGCATCCATAAATGTCATGCCTTATTCTATTTATGCATCTATGAATTTGGGTGAATTAAAACAAGATGGTGTAATTATACAACTGGCCGATCGTTCTAACGCGTATCCAAAAGGAGTTTTGGAAGATGTGCTTGTGCAGGTGAACCATTTAATTTTTCCGGCTGATTTCTACATCCTAGACATGGAGGATTCAGCCCATTCTACATCTTTGCCGATTCTCCTTGGTAGGCCATTCATGAAGACGGCCCGAACGAAGATTGATGTATACAAAGGCACCTTGACAATGGAATTCGATGGGGAAGTGATTGATTTTAATATTTCTGAAACTATGAGATATCCCGTTGATGACCATTCTTGTTTTTCCATTGATGTTATCGATTCTTTGGCGCAGGTATACCTTGAAGAATTGAACAAGGATGCCCTGGAAACAACCATCACTAAGGCCATAGAGTGCAAAAATGACGAATTTGGGCCAATGCAAGGTCACGGCAAGGAGGAGGAATTCTTTGCCATGGGTTCTAGTGAAGAAATAATTGAGGTTGTGGCAGCCCTTGAGTCATTGCCGCAACAATATGGTAAGGTTCCACTCTCACTTTCAAATTCAGTTTCCACTAAAATGCTACCTTCTGTTGTTCAGGCACCATCACTTGAACTTAAGCCGTTGCCGGACCATTTGAAGTATGTGTTTTTGGGAGAAGGCGAAACATTGCCCGTCATCATTTCATTAAGTCTCACGGCAATGGAGGAGGAGAAGCTTGTGAGGGTGCTGCGAGAACACAAAACGGCCATAGGGTGGACTTTGGCCGACATTAAAGGAATCAGCCCTACCACATGCATGCACCGTATACTTCTTGAGGAGGGGACTAAGCCATCCCGAGAGGCTCAACGCCGTCTCAACCCTCCAATGATGGAAGTGGTGAAGAAGGAAATAATCAAGCTTTTGGATTGCGGAGTGATCTACCCTATCTCCGATAGCCGTTGGGTCTCTCCAGTTCAAGTCGTTCCCAAGAAGTCCGGAGTAACTGTTATCAAGAATGATGAGAATGAGCTCGTGCCTACACGCATTCAGACTGGATGGCGAGTATGTATCGATTACCGGAAGCTAAATGCCATGACTAGGAAAGATCACTTTCCTTTGCCATTCATCGACCAGATGCTCGAAAGGTTAGCCGGTCATGCTTTTTACTGTTTTCTTGATGGATACTCTGGATATAACCAAATTGTGATAGCCCCGGATGATCAAGAGAAGACCACATTCACATGTCCCTTTGGAACATTCGCTTATCGTCGCATGCCATTTGGCTTATGCAACGCACCGGCCACTTTCCAAAGGTGTATGGTAAGTATATTTTCCGATTTTGTTGAAAAGATCATTGAGGTTTTCATGGATGATTTCAGTGTGTTTGGGAATTCATTTGATAAATGCTTGGATAATCTGACCTTAATTTTGAAACGATGTGTTGAAACTAACCTTGTCTTGAATTGGGAGAAATGTCACTTTATGGTGAAACAGGGTATAGTTTTAGGACATATTGTTTCAGAAAAAGGAATTGAAGTAGATAAATCGAAAATAGACCTTGTACGTCACTTACCCTCTCCTACTTCGGTTAGAGAGGTACGTTCGTTTCTTGGCCATGCAGGGTTCTATAGGCGTTTTATCAAGGACTTCTCCAAGATGTCCAACCCTCTTTGCCGATTGCTTCAAAAAGATGTGCCATTCAAGTTTGATGAAGAGTGTAATTCGGCATTTAACCAACTCAAGGAGAAGCTAGTCTCGGCCCCCATTATTGTACCTCCAGATTGGAGCCTTCCGTTCGAGCTCATGTGCGATGCATCCGACTATGCATTAGGAGCTGTTCTAGGACAAAGAAGAGACAAGCGGCCGCATGTCATATACTATGCCTCTCGGACTCTCAACGATGCCCAATTGAACTACTCCACGACTGAAAAAGAACTTCTAGCTGTGGTTTTTGCTTTAGATAAATTCCGTTCATATTTAATTGGTACTAAAGTAATCGTTTATTCTGATCATGCAGCTTTGAGGTACTTGCTCACGAAAAAGGAAGCAAAGCCGAGGCTTATCCGTTGGATTCTTCTTCTTCAAGAATTTGATATTGAAATCAGGGATAAGAAAGGAAGCGAGAATGTAGTGGCTGACCATCTAAGCCGAATGATCCACGAGGAGCATGAACATGTCGTACCTATCCCTGAAACTTTTCCCGATGAGCAGCTGCTATCCATTGAGGTAAGTGAACCATGGTATGCAGATTTAGTGAATTACTTGGTGGCTAAACAATTTCCAAATGAGCTCAATAGGCACCAACGTGACAAACTTAGGCATGATACACGGTTTTATGTATGGGATGATCCGTACTTATGGAAATTTTGTCCCGATCAGATTATACGTCGTTGTGTGCATGATTCTGAATGTCATTCAATTTTGAGTTTTTGTCATACATATGCATGTGGAGGACACTTTGGCACACAACGCACGGCCCTCAAAGTGTTACAATGTGGATTTTATTGGCCTAGTATTTTTAAGGATGCTAGAACGTTTTGCCTAACATGTGATAAATGCCAAAGAATGGGTGGTATTAGTGTAAGAGACCAAATGCCGCAGGTTTCTATCCTAAATGTTGAAAATTTTGATGTTTGGGGTATTGACTTTATGGGTCCCTTTCCATCATCTTATGGTTTCACTTATATCTTGCTAGCCGTTGATTATGTTTCTGAATGGGTGGAAGCAAAAGCCACCCGTACTAACGATTCTAAGGTGGTTGCAGATTTCGTGAAAACTAACATTTTTGCTAGGTTTGGAATGCCGAGAGTAATCATAAGTGATGGAGGGTCTCATTTTTGCAACCGGACCATTGAGGCATTATTGAGGAAATACAGTGTCAACCATAGGGTTTCTACACCTTACCATCCTCAAACAAATGGCCAAGCCGAGGTTTCCAACCGAGAGATCAAGCAAATCCTAGAAAAGACCGTTGGGCCAACAAGAAAGGATTGGAGTTTACGGTTAGATGATGCACTTTAGGCGTATCGTACGGCATACAAAACCCCCATTGGGATGTCCCCTTTTCGACTTGTCTATGGCAAGGCGTGCCATCTTCCCGTGGAGTTGGAGCATAAAGCTCTTTGGGCCGTCAAGAAGTTCAACATGCACTTAGATGAAGCGGGAAGCCATAGGAAATTCCAATTGAATGAGCTTGATGAAATACGGCACGAGGCGTACAAGAATGCAAGCATTTACAAGCAAAAGACCAAAGCTTTCCATGACAACATGATCCATGGGAAATCCTTCTCCATTGGGCAGAAAGTGCTATTGTTCAATTCCCGTTTACGTTTGTTTCCCGATAAGTTACGTTCCAAGTGGATTGGACCGTTTGTTATTACTAATGTTTTTGTTCATGGTGCAGTCCAAATCCAGAGCTTGAAAACGGGACATGAATTTAAGGTGAACGGGCATCGTTTGAAGGCCTATTATGAGAACTTTGTGGAGCACACCGTGGATGACACTCCCTTGGGTGCCGTGGGCTCCAATTTGGAGTGATTGGGTTCTTCGTCCGGCTGCAAGACGTAAAAGAAAGCGCTACTTGGGAGGCAACCCAATACAGTGAATAAAGCTTGTTTATTGATTTCCGAGTGATTAAAAAAAAAAAAAAAAAAAAAAAAATGGCAGAAAGATGGAGCCTTCACAAAGGCTGTGTACTTGAGGCCCCACTACGTGGCGACACTCTCAGAACAAGAGGCATCGGAACAGGAGGCATCGGAGCGGAAGGCATCGGAGCGGAAGGCATCGGAGCGGGAGGCACCGAAGATAGATCATTCAAGGCCCCAAACCTTGGTGGAACGCTGGATGACCCAGGAAAGAGGTGCCTCTGGAAGAAAGCTGCAAACCGTTGACGGTCATCAAGCTCATTAAGCTTCCTCTTCATGCCTGACGAATAATTGTTGGCAAGCACGTGCAAACTTCGGTTCTCGTACTTAAGCTGTTTGATCTCCTGCTTAAGACTCTCCACCTCCGCCATCAAGGATTCAACCTGACGGGAGCGAGCAAGAAGGCGTTGGCCCATGTTGGACACAGAGCCAGCGCACTAAACACTCAGAGCCAGGGATTCTTGAACGGCCAACTCATCGGACCGTCCTGAAAGCAGCTGACTGTCTTTGGGAGTGAGGAGGTTCCGAGCCACTATCGTAGCCGTTGTGGGATCCGTCATCACAGAGTCCTCATCTGTAAGAGGGCCATGGGAAGATAAGAAAGATGGGCACCATACCTTACCCTGACGAGGCGCGACCGGATTACTGCTTAGACTCAAATCTAAGCAAAGGTTCGATGGGTTGGATGAGCTAGCCATTGTTCACGAAGTTAAAAGAGAAGGGTTGGATGGAGTGAAATCTCGATGGGCCGGAGATGATTTCTGGGAAATTTTCAAGTGTGCATGCTAGAGGTGATCGATCACCTCTATTAAAGGAGAGGCGTTCACCGATTCAGAAATGAAGAGACACCACTCTTCAAAACCGGAATTTCCGGCGTAAAGATCGCCAGCTCGTCAGACGCAATCCCAGCTTTTCAGAAGACGCGTGGAAGGCGAGAAATCAGCTGCACACTTTAGCCGACAAGCGTGGGAGACAAAGCCGAAAGCTCCCGGCTTTCCAGAAAGCATGTGCATCTTTGTCGAAAGCTCCCGGCTTTGCAGAAAACGAGTGCCACTTGTCAACAGATCTCAGACAGAGCCGCATCCGCACTACTACGTGTCGTTCAGAAAGCGAAGGGGCATCGCTCAGAAATCAAAGAGGCGCATTCAAAGATCGAAGAGTCGTCACTATTTCAAAAAGCCGGATTTGCGGGATCAAAACGTTTGTCGACAACGGTAAAAGAACAGTACCATCACTTGCTATTGAATTCCCTATATATGTCGACCTTCATGGCAAGACAGAACTGAAGAAAATGCCCAACTCTTTCTCACCTCTGAGGGCGCACTCCCAGCACAGCCTTTCACAATACTCAATTTTTTCTTCTTCCCCAAAGATGATACCAGATGCCTGGAGTACAGATGACCCAGGAGGAAACGGTAGATGGAAGCATGTGCTGATTCATTCACCGCTTCTTCAAAAGCAAAGGTATCTCATATCATCAAGGTCAAAAGCAAAAGTATCTCATATCATGCTCTTTCCCTGTCCTTTTCTTTGTCCTTGTTCTTACTCGCATGGCAAAGTGAAAGAAGCAATCAGCCGGCACTTGGAGTCAGTCTTCCGATCTGGAACCAACTGCCTGGAATCCCTTCCCTGATTGCTTACCTAGCGTTGCTCTCGAGTAGTCATCTTCAACGGTTGATACACTACCAGAGAAGGGACCACTTCTGCAAAGGGGAGCAAGTAAGGCAAGTGAAAATGATACATTGAAGCATGTGGAGACAAGTTGCAACTGCATATGCTGAGCTAACCCTCTTCAATACGAATTGGAGAGATTGAACAAAGAAACAGATAAAAGGAGGAAGCTCAGACCTGCGGGGGAGACCAAAGGAAGCCTGCTGCCCAATTCAAGAGTAGCACAAAGGAAAATCAACGATGGGAGCAGCGCAGTTCAAGAGTAAGCCTATGGAATCACAAAGATCCAAGCCTCAATGCAATTACCAAGGAGAAGATGGAACTTACACTCTATAACCAGATTTGCGTCTCTAAACTCTTCTCTTTGTTAATTACATTCTGCCATGTTTAGTATGTTTAGTTGCTTTTTGTGTGTTTACTTATGTTTTGTGTGAATCTATGCTTAAAACATTGAGGACAATGTTTGATTCAAGTGTGGGGGGGGGGGGGGGGTAACTAAAGTGTTTTGATGCAAATTCGTAGGATTTTATCCACCATAACTTCTAATGTTGTTTCTTGCTGTTTTTAAGTATTTTTAAGCTGTTTTAGTGTGTTTTGACTTCAAAATTCGAAAATCCCATAAAAATTTGAAAAATGTTTTGAAAAGCCTAAAAAGAGTGTTTTGAGTCGCTTTTTGTGTCGTAGGTCACCTTCCAACACAATGATAAGGATTTGGTTTCTAATTGCATGACTGTTGAAAAGAGTTATAAACATAGAGAAAAGTTTGATTTACTCTTGGTATATGCTTGGTTATGGTTATAATGTATGACTTCACATGCAATCATAAAAGAAAAATTTGTTTTTGTAACATGCCTGAAGGAAGGAACTCAAACAAACGCTACAACCCTGAGAGACTTGAGCCTATAACGTTCTTTGGAGAGTATAATCTGTGATTTCTTGTTTTCTAAAGTCGTTGCATAATCTCATTATTCTTTGCTTGGTTACTACTTAGAAGGCGTTTCATCATATAGTTCCAAATGCTAGAACTCATGCCCATTTCATTCAAAGCATGTTATTGATTTGCATAACACATATTCAAGAAGAAGTTGTGTAGTGACCACCACCATAGCCAAATAGCCTTACTTCCCATATTTCGTATATGTTGTAAGTTTTAACCCCGTTGAGCCTTGTTTAGCCTTTATTCTTTGTTAACCCACATTATCCTCACCTAGCCTAGTTTAGGACAATCCACACCCTTGTTCTTAAAAGATAGTGAGCATGACTTAAATGAATTCCTTTTGAGTTACATTATGCAAGAAAATGAGTGTGGGGGAAGGAATGCTTGTTCTTAAGTATGTTTTGAGATTGAAAAGAAAAGAAAAATAGAAAAGAAAAGAAAAGAAAGAAAGAAAGAAAAAAAAGAGCTTGAAAAAAATGAAAGAATGAGTGATTGAAGAAAAGGTTCAAAACACCAATTCTGGCCCTAAATTGTCTAAATTCTCCCTTTTTTTTCAAAAGTTGATGTTTTCATTCAAAAGAGAATTCTAAGTTGATTCAATTGCCTTGCTCACTATTTCTTTAAGAACCTTTGTTTTCCATATCCCTTCATTGTTATCCACACGCCCCGAACCCCATTACAACCCGTGACTTCAATCTTGAGTGTTATGTGTTTCAATTTGTGGAGTTTGAACTTGGTATGAGCATATGGTGTCACTGGTTCTCGCGTCTAAGTAGTAGCATTCCATTCATGAGATCATATCTAAACATGCTTATTAACTCCAGAAATTGCGTTCTTTACATATATGTGAGTGTTCGTTTTCATGTTTACATCAATCTTCTCACATATACTTAGTGTAGGGTGTGTAGTCAGAAAATCTGAGTGAAATTGAGTGCATATCTTGTGAGGAATTGAGCAAATTCTCTAAGGCATGTTACTACATTCAAAATATGGTTTTAAATGCTTAATTGTGAAATAGTATGTGGTGACGATGATTAAGAATGTACTTAAGTGTGAAGATGACTAAAATCTGTGGGAATGATGATTTTTAAACATGTCATGTGCATTGGAAATCCCAAGACGATTGTTGGAAGGTTTAGGTTGTGTTTTACTTGTTTAGTGTCGTTTTGTTTGTATGTTATCGTTTTGTTTTGCTCGAGGACTAGCAAAAGCTAAGTGTGGAGGAATCTGATAGGAGCATATTTAGGCGACTTACTTAGCTTGTTTTCGTGCATTTATGTTGTTGTTTCTTAGTTCTTTAAGTGTTTTAAGTCATTTTCGTATGATTTCAGGTTCTAAGGGCTAAAGGAGCAAAGAAGTGCATTTTGGAGCCTTTTGGAGCATTTTTGGGCCAAGAATGGATAGCTTATGCTTGGAGCCAAAGTGTTGGACAAAATTGAAGCTTTGTGTGCACTTTAGAACATAAAACAAAGGGCCTAGCCCAATCAAACAAAGCCTTAGAACCAGAAATTCCCATGCCAACACATAAACAAAGCCCTTTGCCATGCATCACATGCATTCACACACATTTACACAAACAATTCCTTGCCGTGAGTTCCCTACAATTCCAGCATGCATTCACATGCAATTCCAGCATGCATTCACATGCATTTGCAGCTACATATTCACCCTCATGCACTTTAATCATTCAACATATGCATTCACACACCAACAACCATTTTGTGCCGTGCATTTCATCACCTTTCCAACTTTCCCTTTCAATTCCAGCATGCATTCACATACAAAAACAGCACCATTCATTTTGTGCCGTGCATTTCATCACCTTTCCAGCTCTAAGTCTTCATCATTTCAGCCACAAACACCTTAAACAAATAGCCATATACATCTCCACTCCTCCTATAAATACCCTTGCATTCCATTCACCAAAACATCTCATTTTCCATTGTAATACACAAACACTTCCCCTTCCATTTCTGTGCAGTTTTTCTCCTCCATTGCAGCCACTATCCAACCACTTCCCATCCCTCCAAAACACTTCACAACATCACACAACCTATCCTTAGACCTTGTGCTACAACAACGAGAAAGAGAAGACTGCCTAAACGTTCATACAATTCAAGTTTGAGTTGTTGGAATGTTTAGGTGTTTCTTTGATTTCAATGTTTAATTTCAATTCTCTTTGTTTTGTAAGTATGAGGAACTAAACCCCCCTTAGCTAGGGGGTGATTCGAAATATATGTTTATGCTTGCAATATGATTTGATTACTTTTAATTACGTTTCATAAGTTGTGAATTCAATTTGTTTAACTATTTGATTGATATCCTATTTATGTATGTTTATTAAGAATGAACGCTTAATTTTCATGCATGAATATGACGCTAGAATATAAGTGAGTTTCACGTAATAGTTATGAACTTATATTCACAAGTAGTGGAGGTTGCTTATAAACAATCGCGTTAAACAAATTCTTGGCATAAGTTTCATGCAATCATAGTAACGAATGCCTCGTCAACACTTATAGTTTTCATGTTGCTTAATGATTCTTGCTTGTATCTCTATTATGCAATTCATGTAGGGAACTTGTGAGGAATGCTTTGGATTGTCGTATGCAATCATCCAATTCATTAACTTAAGGAAAACTTGACGGTTAATTTAAGCGGACCTAATTAACCCGGGGCGTTGAGAATTCATGGTTTATTGAAAAGCATTTAGAAATCGTTTCGTATGCAAGTATAACATGTATAGAGATGAACCCCTTAGCTAGCTTCCCATCCATTCATTTCCGTCAAATCCATATTTACAAATTGTTTTATTTCCAAGTTTCCATTTTAGTTTAAATTCGTCCAAATCCAATCTCCCCCCTATTTCGTTGAAGTCTTATTCTTAATCTTTCTTATTTTTAGTTTTGCATTCTTTGAGCATTAAATAGTGTTTTATATTGTGTTTTTACGTTTTTAAGTTAAATCCAAGTATCCATTTTAGTTTAAAGTTGTCCAAATCCAATCCCCCTTTACTTTATTGTTCAATTTAGTTAGAAATCAATTTAGTTTGTGTTTTTAAAGCATTTTGAGTCTTTTGGTTTGTCTTAGTGTTTTAACGTTTAGTTTCACATTCTTTGAGTCTAGTTTAGTGTTTTATCTTGTTTTTACGTTTTTGAGTCAAATCCAAGTGATTAACAATCCCTCCTAATCCCCGGTCCAGAACGATCCCTACTTATACACTTCACTACAATTGACAAAAAGAGGGTTTAATTTGTGTGCGCATAATTCTCGCATCAATATACAATGCCAATCTTGTTGGAAATGTGCCCTAAAACCAATCATATGATGATACTTTATGGACATTTCAAACTAATGTAGTTTAAATGTAAAGGGCAAAGATTATTGTTTGAGCCGTCTCATATAAATGTTATATGCTTAAACGATAAGTCCAAGGAATATGTGATTGGAAGAATGCGATCTAAAGAAGTTAGATTCATGAGACCATTCTTTCGTTGACACATCCTAAACGTTCCTGATCATAGGATTGTCAATTGGGCATTGACAGTCGGTTAAGATCAGTACGTGCTATGTCTTCTCTCAGGGAGAGTGACTAGTCTCGAGTCATTGGTGTGTGTGACATCAAGACAAGTACGTAGGTGCTCAATAGAGAATGAGTTCACTGAACATGATCAACGAAGAGTTCTCATATTCATGTCACATGAGAACTCATGGTTGGGATAATGCAAATTAGTCTTTTGACCTGAGGCATCACAGTTGTCTTGTGGTTAGGTCCTTAATCTTTGATTATATCAAAGTCACTCCATCAGGAGGGTGTCCACGGCATCGTTGGGGTTAAGCCACTTAGCCATGGAGGCAAGTGAATGCGCAACAAGGGATCTCTAACCTTCAAACTGTTTGAGGGAGAATACTCTGTGATATGATTAAGAATCTTTGGCCAAAGTATGAATGAGATTTAGGAATGTGTTCCAAATCACATTCAAGGTAATCATATAAGCACAAGACTCACATTGGATAGTAGACATGAATAAACTATCAAACCAAACAATGTGGTCAAGAGTATTGTATTAGAGAAAGACCGTATTGCATTTGTAATCCTAAAACTGAATAGGTTCTCCACCTCTTCTGATTAGCTTGGGTAACCATGACATGCTGCTAGGCGTCAGCCATGGTTTGTGGAAGCCCTAAAAGTGTATTATCACTAACGGGAGAATTGAAAGTAAGTTTCAATTCACAATCGATTTGAAAGAGTTTGAATCGCCCATTGCCTCGCTAAAAGGAACCTAATGGATCGTACACCGTGTAAGGTAGAGATTGAAGATTCAACGGAGATGAGTAAGAATAATCAAATGGTTTAATTATTTATGGCAAGGATTAATTAATATGATTATTAATCAAACGAATAAGTTCGTTAAAAGACCTCGGGATAGTTTTGGACCTTAAGGCCCAATGGGCTTCAAACGTCAAGTCCATTGACTTAAGTTGTATGACAACTTAATGAATAATGATTCACAAAGGCCCAAATAGCCCAATAAATCCCATATGGCTGGCCATTTAGAGGAGGGTAGTGAACTTGGCTTAATTGCAAGTTTGCCACTCCATTGTGAGGTGGTATAAAGACATCTTTATAGCCATTTCATCCTTAGGGTTTTCTTAGGAGTAAAGATGAGAACACAAACCTCCCTTTGCTCTCAAAGAGGCCGGCCACCCTTGAGGAAAACATCTAGCAATCTTACTTCCTCAAGGTCACTCATTTCTTCTACAATATGCCTTGGTGTGGAGACTTAGAGGTTCTCAATTTTGGGAACTTGGAGAAACCTTTTCATCCATCCAAATCCATGGATCTAAGATGCAAGGAATGAAGGCCCTCTCTTTGGGTGATTAGCCTTTGCTTATGCAAAGAGGAATCTACAAGGGTATTGATTTCTCAACTCACTTTGTTTTTGAGTTGAGTCTTGGTTCACCTATCTACTAGGCTTTGAAGTTCATGTGTTAAGTTTTGTTTTTGAGTGCATATAAACATGATTCCGCCTTTTAATTGTTAATTGCATGTTGTTGATGTTGCTCAAATGAACTTGTTTTTCACAAATCTTCCTTCAAATCTCAGATTTGCTAATTGATGCCGCAGCTAATCATGAACTGCTATCTTTTATGGACGGCCATGCGGGTTACAACCAGATTTTCATTGCCGAAGCTGACGTCCACAAGACGGCTTTCCGCTGCCCTGGGGCCCTTGGTACTTACGAATGGGTAGTCATGCCATTCGGCCTTAAGAATGCCGGCACCACATACCAACGAGCCATGAATATGATATTTCACGATCTAATCGGTACAATCGTCGAGGTTTATATCGATGATGCGGTGGTAAAGTCTAAACGCCGCCAAACGCACCTGGATGATCTGCGGCAAGCGTTCCTTCGCATGGGCAAGAATAATCTCAAAATGAATCCGGCCAAGTGTGCTTTCAGTGTTTCGGCCGGTAATTTCCTTGGCTTTCTGGTGCACCATCGCGGCATCGAAGTCGACGAAAATAAAGCCTGCGCCATCATTAGCGCCCCACCTCCGACAACAAAGAAACAGCTCCAGTCGTTACTCGGGCAGATAAATTTCCTCCGCCGCTTCATCGCCAATTCGGCCAGTAAGATGAAGGCATTCTCTACGCTCCTTAAACTTAAGGATACCGACAAATTTGAATGGCGCGAAGAGCATCAAACTGCATTTACGCAAATCAAGGTGGCCCTTTCCACCCCACCCGTGTTGGTTCCACCCTGTCGCAACAAACCCCTTAAATTATACATTTCGGCAGCCGCCAAATCCATTGGTTATCTCCTCGCACAAGATAACAATGTAGGACGTGAGCAAGCTATCTTTTATCTTAGCCGAAATCTGAATTCACCAGAGCTCAATTATTCACCTGTCGAAAAACTTTGCTTAGCTTTGTTTTTTGCCGCATCTAAGCTTCGGCATTACATGCTCCCATCAGTTACGCAGGTCATCACCCAAACAGACGTAATTCGTTACATGCTCACTCGGCCTATCGTCAAAGGCCGAATCGGGAAATGGACGCTCGCCTTATCCGAGTTCAGCCTGCAGTACGTACCCCAAAAGGCCGTCAAGGGGCAAGCTCTCGCTGACTTCTTGGCCCAACACCCTTCCCCTTATGGTTTTGAGGGAGGTGATGTCGACATCGGTTTAGTCACCACACACGATAACCATTGGACTATGCATTTTGATGGTTCCAGTACTTCGACCTTGGTGGGTGTCGGTATTGCAATTCAGTCACCTAACCACTGCCGATGGTATTTTTCTCTCAAGTTGGATTTTAGCTGCACGAATAATCAGGCCGAATATGAAGCCCTCATTATCGACCTCCACGTTTTACACGATCTACGGGCCTCCCGCGTTCTCGTCCTCGGTGATTCCGAACTTGTGATTAACCAATTGAACGGCATTTTTCGTTGCATGAGTTGTACTTTAGCGCCCTATCACATGGTCGCCACCTACCTGGCCGAGTCATTCGAACGGACCACATTTGAACATATTTCACGAATCCACAACACAGACGCCGACGAACTCGCCCAGATCGCCTCCGGAGCACAACTCATGGGGGGCAAGCTAGGCCGAATTGCAGCCACAAGTCTGCAATCGTACCCAGCCTTGATCAATCGGCAAACTCTCCAGCGCGCACACGTAATATGCACTAGGGTAATGTCGCTCCCATCCCTACTAGAATGAGGAGACCCCGTAGAAGTATGTGCCGTCGAGGTAGAACCAGATGATTGGAGAAAGACGATGTTACAGTACCTCGATAACCCCAACAGGAAACACGACCGGAGAACGAAGGTCCTCGCCACGAATTACGTGTCGTACCAAAATGAATTATACCGCAAGGGTGAGGACGGGTTACTACTATTGTGCCTCGGCCCACACGAGGCTGCCCAAGCAATGGCCGAGGTACATGAAGGAATTTGTGGGGCACACCAGTCTGGACAAAAAATGCGCTGGTTACTTCGACGACATGGTTATTTTTGGCCCAATATATTGAAGGATTGCATCGAATATGCACGAAGATGCGTACCACGCCAAATTCATGGACCCGTGCAGAGAGCCCCGGCCGAATTACTTCACTCGGTTACTAAACCATGGCCGTTCAAGGGATGGGCAATGGACGTAATTGGCAAAATCACGCCATCATCGGGAGCGGCGAAACACGCGTGGATAATTGTAGCAATTGACTATTTCACTAAATGGGTCGAGGCAAGATCATACGCTGATTTAACGACCAAAGAGGTATGCAATTTCGTAAAGGAGAATATTGTGACCAGATTCGGCGTACCAGAAACGATCATAACTGACAATGGCACCATATTCACGGCCGATAGGTTTAAGGAATATGCGGCAAATTTGAATATCCGACTTGAGCAATCTACGCCGTACTACCCTCAGGCAAACGGACATGCCGAGGCAAGCAATAAGGTGTTGATCAGCATTCTCGAAAAAATGGTAAGAGAGAGACCTGGGTTATGGCATTTGAAGTTAAATGAAGCATTATGGGCGTACCGAACTTCACCCCGGTCGGCCACTGGAACCAGTCCTTATGCGTTAACTTATGGACACGACGCTATGTTACCGGTTGAGTTGAGTATAAGCTCATTACGAGTAGTCGAGCATAGTAGTTTGTTCAGTGTCGAGTATGGTCAAGCGATGCGACAAGAATTAGAAGACTTAGAAGAAAATTGAATCGACGCGAGTAACTTATTGATAGCACAAAAGAAAATTGCCGAGCGAGCGTATAACTAGCGTGTAAGACAAAAAATGTTCGGCGAAGGAGAATTGGTTTGGCAAACTGTGTTGCCTGTCGGGATTAAAGACCCCCGATTCGGTAAATGGTCGCCGAATTGGGAAGGGCCATTCATCGTTCACAAAGTCCTCGGCAAGGGGGCATATCATCTTAGAGATCGGGTGGGTTCAGTTCACAAATTGCCGATTAATGGAAAATTTTTAAAAAAGTACTATCCAATTACATGGGAAATGCAAGAGTAAGACCATTGTATTGATAGCAAAAGACCATTTTATTGATAGCAAAAGAACCATTGTATTGATAATAAGAGAACAAATACAATGATAAATTCCTAGGGGGTCGAGGGGAGGAAAGTCTCAAGGGCAGCTTTTAGCTCCAACCACTTCGCTTCGCCCAAAATTATCTCAGCCTGCCTCGTCTTTTTATTGCACTGAAGCTGCTGGATATGCCGTGCGCCGGCCGTGAAGGCCGTCAGCCGAGCCCTGTTGGCCTCGAAGTCTTTCTCAAGCTCGGAAGCAGCAGTAGACCTTTGCCGTTGAAGGTCAAAAATTTGACGCTGGAGGTCAAAGATCTGGCGATCAAACTCGGTCAGCTTCGCTTTCCTGGCTTTGATTGCCTCCATCTTAGCTCGGCCGGCCTCTTGCGCGACCTTGGCAGCCTTCAGGTCATCCACGGCTTGTAGGGCTCGCTCGAAGATGTGGAAGTGTTGCCGAGTCCGCTCCAAGAGGTCGGTGAGGAAGGAGATATTCTCCGTGCTTAGGTAACCGCCGCTGGCAAGGTCATTAAGACACTCCCTAACGGAGTCAAGACCCTTGGATCGGAGAGCTTGGGAGGCAGTGAGAGACAGGACTTCGTGCAACTTCACGAAGGCTTCGGCCTCGGGCATGGCTCCCGCTGGTTCGGCAAGAGCAGCAGAGGAGCCGGCCTCACCGGTCGTGCTCTGAAGAAGAGCGTCGAGCTCCACTTCCCACGATGGCTGCACATGAAAGGAAAACTTTGTGAAGGAAAGTAAGACGTCGTGATATAGTGCATGACAAAAATGGATTGTTTTAGACCTGCCGAGAAGAGACTTCGGCCATGCCCTATGGGTCATTGCTCAACCCAGGGAACTTAATGGCCGAGCCCAGTGCCTTAGACCGCTTCGCAATTCACGCGGCCGATGGAGGTCATCTACATTTGATGGCCACGACGGTGGCCAGGAAATATAGACAACGCCCGTCGGCGCATAAAATTGTCGGTGAAATGAACGTTCGGGCACCTAACATTTAATAGTCTTTTAAGAACATGTGTCATGAGAAAATCAACGCAAAAGAAACAAGACTTACAAAGGCCGAGGAGACTTCCTGTGGAGGAATGGGAAGGTCTTCATCCTGCGGGTGGATCGGCGTTTCGACCGTGGCCTCAGGATCGGCCATAGGTCTCTTGCCGCGATCCGCCGCAGAAGGACACGGTCGAGCGGTCGCCTCGACGACCGGAAGAGGATGGACGAGAGGAGAGTTGACTGGTCGACGACGGCGTTCCAGCGGGACTTCGTCGCTCTCGCTCTCGACATCCTGAACAAAAAGAAAAACATTTTGCGTTACGACTAGAAACCTAAAGAAACAAGAGTGGAAGTAGAATTATACCTCTTGCAGAATGACCGTTGGAGTAGAGGGTGCCTCGACAGGTGCAGCTGACTTCCCCACGGCAGGCGCCACGACCGGCTTCGAAGCTGGAGCTGATGCGATGATTGGATCGGACGTGGTCTCAGGAAGGGAGACGGCTGGAGGAATCGGGTTTGGAGAAGCCGGGGCAGCCGGTACAGAAGGAGAGCCGGCAGGAGCAGGCGTCCCTGTAGTGTCACTTGGGACGACATGAATCTCCCGGTCGCCCTTCTTCGCCAATTTCTTGACGCGTTTAGAAAGGCGAGGAGCATCATCCTCCGGCTCGGCCTTTCGATAAGGGCGTTTGGCGGGGGCTGTCCGCTCGGTGGCGATGGTCCTCTTCATGGAGACCAACTTCTTCGCCCTCGCCACTGCGGCGACCACTTCAACCTTCCTCGACATGCGACCCCCTGAAATAGCAAAGTAATTAATAACAAGGACAAGTGATATTAAAAAAAAAAAAAAAAAAAAAAAGCGGAAAAACTATACCTTGGGCCGACTCCTTAGGTTGGGCCTAGGGCGCTGGTCTGGGACGGTCGCCGAAGATTTTGTTCACCATGTCTTCGGCCCGGACGCCGAAGAAGTCACTGGTGTACTCCTCCCACCAGTCCCCGAAGGTGTCGGTTCCCAAAGATTCAGGAACCGTCGGCCGGAGCCGGAATTTCTTGCACTTCTCCTGAAACTCCTGCTCCGACGTCTTGCATTCCCTTTCAGAGGAACCGGAAAGACGCCCTCGACTCAGGAGAGACCGAAAGGCAAGCAGGGGGACGGGGCAGCCTTGAAGGTAGCCGAGCTGCTGGGCGACAAAATGGGGGTGATAGACCTCCCAGCTGGCTCGGCAGGCGTCGCAACCAAGAGGAAGATCGCGAGCCAAAACGAAAGACCCCCAGCATTGACGGATGTCCGCATCCTCGGACTCGGCCCACGCGGGCGTAGGAAGCCTGATCGAGGCAGGGTACTCCTGGCGCCGGCATACCACGAACTTGTCATCCGAAAGGACGTCGAGGCCGAGGAAGTGTTTAAAGACCTCGTCGGCTCGGTGAGGTGGTGCCGGTCGAGAGGCCAGTTGAAAGCCAAGGGCGGCCGATCGTTGAAAGGCAGGAACCTCCGATTGAATGGTGGAAAAGTAAACCTGCAACCAGAGTTGGAACACCCAGAGGGGTCTATTCTGGTGCGGGTCAATCTTGCTAATAGTCGCCTCGGCCAAGCAACGGTAGAGGTTAGCGAGTATAGCAGGGCTGAACGCCAAGGAGCGACCACTAGCCAGTGCCTGGGCCACCGGCATGTTCTCGACCAGGCATTTGTTTGACCTGGTACAACAGATGAATTTGTTGTACCAGTAGAAGAGGAAGACCTCGTGTTCTCCCTTCCTAAGGCCTTTCTCGCCTCGGCCGGCGAAGAGAAGTCCCAAGGAGCTTCTGAACTTCTTCCCTTGAGGGCTCCCGATCACCACGGCTTAGCGTCTCGATGGCCCTTTCGTCAAATAATGCCTTTAGGTCGAGAGGAGATGGGTATCCGAAAAGGGCGGCATCAATGGGAAGGCCGGTTGGAGAAGTCCCAAGGATGGCCGAAATGTCGAGGACTGTGGGGCCGAAAGGCAGGATCATGGTGTTGGTGGCCGAACACCATAAACTCAGGGCCGCCATGAGCAGCTCCTTATCCATGGCAATCTCCATGGTCGACAGAATAATGGCATCGTAGATACCAAGAGCCTTCCATTCCTTGCCAAAGAATGTGCTCATTCGGTCAACCCAGGCGGCCCAGGCCGTGGTGGTCGAGGGCCAAGCTCCTTGAGGCCGCGCCAGAGTCCACTTCGACCAGTCGAACCCCTGCAGCAGGGGTATTAAACACTGCTCCTTGAGAAGAGTAGAGATAGACGACGGCACTGCGTCTCTGAAAAGGGGACCCAAAATCTGGTGGGTAGTGGCCATGTCATTTTCAAATCGCAGCGTCTTGACGGCGCTCCGATCAATGAAATCCTTACATTTGCTGCACTCGTCAGAAAGCTTTGAGATAAAGGAGGCCATTGATGAAAGAAGGGATTTGGAGTTAAAAAAAGAGGTTGCAGGAAAAAGAATTGGAAGGCTTTGTCTGAACGAACAGGAATGATAAAATTGAGATTTTAGAATTTCTGAACGCGTGAGATGCGAATGACAGAAGTGTGGGTATTTATAGGCTTTTCAGAATGAAGATCAAACGTTTGGAATTCGAAAAACACTGGTTCAAATTAGGGGGAAATTTAACCGGGAAAGGTTCCAATCATTTCGGATATTTTGGGAACCTGCGAAGATAGGATCGAGGGGTCGAAAATCCAGGACGCACGATTGCGTGCGGTGACAGTTTTAATGCATTAATTAGGATAAGACGCTTCAGTAAGTGCACGATCTCGAGGGCCATGATTGAAAGCTTTTAAGAGCGGCGGAGAATCGACACGTGGCTGTACGTTGGGGGCAACGAGGAGAGTGCAATCATGTCTCATAAATGTGCAGGAGTAATGGTCATTAAGGAAGCAAAGTCCAAAAAGCAATAGGCGTTTCCGCTTCTTCAAGGCCGAGGCCCGACCAAAAGTTAACAGTCGGCGACCTCAGAAGGATGTGCTCCGCCCAAGGTGATGACAAATACTATGGGTCGAATAATAAATCCCGGGCCAGTTGGCAGGGTCGGCCAAATCCTATCTAAAGTAGTCCGGATAAACAGAAAAGGTCGAGGAAGTCCTGGTGCGACCAGGATTCCCGACCAGCTAAGAATAAAGCCTTGAAAAGAAGGAAAATTCAGAATCCCAATAGGAGTAGGTTTGTTCGAGTTAGAGTTGAAATGGGACAAGGACTCCCAATCCGAATCAGAATGCGAATTGGTCTCAAGGAATGGGGTGCTATAAATACAAGAAATCATGCAACAGAAAAGCCCCTTCAAAAATCAGCATACAATTGCCCTGCGCAAAACCTCTCAAACATCTTAAGATTTTTCCTGTTCTTTTTCTGTCGACACACCTTCAGTTTGGATAAACAGCACTGTGAAGGCACCCAGCGAGCATCTTCAGTTTGGATAAACAGCACTGCTGCCACAGAATCAGCCGACCGAGAAGCACCTTCAGTTTGGATAAACAGCACTGCGTCAAGATCGACCGGTTACCTATCTAAGTCTCGGCCGAGAAGGGTTTTCGAACCTTTGTTGGCAGAGGTCACCTTGCTAGCCTTCTCGGCATAGTCAGGTGTTACGAATTGCATTGCTCTGCGTACTGGACGCCGAGTGATTTTATGATTGGATACTCGCAAGTAAGTTTCGGGGTTCGGCATTCCGACGGCAGAACTACGTTTACCATCAAGACATACATCACATTCGAGTACCTGTGCCCATATAGTTTGGTCTCGATTCGGCGTGCTTATACTCTTACGAATATAATCACAGTGACCGAATCAGGCTCCAACGATTTGTGAACTCCGCAGAATTAGTAGCCTTGTCTTCAGGCTAGAGAACCCAGAGACCGAGAGCGTTCCTTCCTCGGTCGCAATCGCAAGATAAAGAAGTCAACGACGCGCTCAACGCGACATCAACGAATTTTACTCCTCGGCCAAGCTCGACCGACGAGTTGGCACGCCCCGCATTCAACCGAAGGACGTAGTTAGCTTGCTAGTTACTCGGCCTACGCGCCACGTAGGTTTTGTAATTTTTAGAGTCAACAGTAACACATTTAGATTCTTGGGTTCAAATTTTGGAAAAATAATCATTGATACATGAAAAAAATGTCAGAAAAAAATGTTGAAAAGAAGATGAGTTGTTCATATTATTTGGTTTGATAAAGTTTGGTAATACTCACTGGTCCACTTTGATGCTAGAGAGTGGTTGGCCATCTGGCTTGAACAGCAGAACATATGCGCTTCTGTGTAAATACAATACCAAAACAAAAAATGAACAAAAACTCTTTGAAAATTAACATCTCTTATTCCATACAATATATACAATATATATGAGTAAATTGCTTACGGGTCTGACTTCAATATAACCCCACTCCTCTTCATCCATCTAGAATCCCAGCAGCTACTACTGTTGTAGTTCCTGCAGCTGCTACTGCTATATTGAAATTGACTACCTTATATAGTTGATTTCACATTCTTACACACGACAAACCAAAAAACATCCAAAACATACCAATAATCTAAAAAAAGGCCAATTTAATACATATTCTCAAACAAGTGGTAAGCACTGATAACAGAAAAAATGAACAACCACTGTGAAAAATACACCCGAAGAGTTAGTGAAATTAGATATAGAACATGCAATCATTTATAAAACATCATGAACAAATAAAGGAAAACTTAACAACTCACCCTCACCGAAATCAATCAAACACTATAAATCTGCAATTAACAAAACAAACAGCAAAAATTCATAAAATCAAACATGCAAAAAAAATAAATAAATTAAAAAAATAAAATAAAATCAAACATGCAACAATATAAATCTATTAAACAGAAGTTAAGATAACATTAATGAATTTGACCTACTATTTTACTATATTCGATTTTTGGAATTTTGAGTGAATGAATGGCAAAAGAACATATAACAAAATAACAGAAGCGTACCCCATTAGAGGAAGCCGCCCAACCAACCGGCCAGAAACATCAGCAAAGGTACAGAGCCCCGTTGCACTGAAGAATCAGAAGACCAAATCACTATATGAGCAACCCATATGAGAGGTAGAGAGAAGCGGAAAAACAAAAGGAAAAAGTGAGGAGAGAATGCAATGAAAACAAAAGAAAAAGCATTAAGGCCTCTGAATAGAATAGTTCTCGATGATCAACACGTGGAAGACAGAGGCTGAAAAATCAGAGCAAAACCAAAAAATAAAACAATCAGCCTCTGAACAGAACCCCGCACAATGATCAACACGTGGAAGACAGAGGCCCAAAAAGCGGAGTATAACCAAAAATTAAAACAATCAGAGGCCAAGCAACAACATTTGTGGGACAGAGAGAGAAAAAATAATAATTAAAAAATTAATGGCGGGACAAACAAATTATTTAAAATATGGGAGTTAAATCAGGCCAAATGGTTTGTGGCACAGCAATCACTAAAAAATTATAAAAACCAAGAGAAAAGCACAGAAACAGAGAGAGTTACGAAAGTGTTGCAAATCATGCTATGATTAAATAGCAGTTTATTTGCCAATTTTATAATTTTTAAAACAAAATTAAATGGCGCTCTAAGACGAATCAAATTTATGTAAATTGGTAAACTTAGTTTTGATTATCTGGAGTAAGAATAATCATTTCCATCTTTTCTCTTTACAGGAATTAACTATTATCAATTTATATAGATACCTTCTTCTTCTAACTTATTGTGAATACATGGCTTATTATTTGTTTGTCTAGTGAAAGGTTTAAGGCCAATATTCAAAAGTATAAACAGACATCCTTTCACTAAAGATAAATCCTGCCCATATTTTGTAAATCTGTGAAAGAACATATTAGATTAAAATATGTGGAGCGGGTATATCTCTAGTGCAAATGTCTACTTTTATACTTTTATCTCTAGTGAAAAGAAGCTAGTTTATATATATATATATATATATATATATATATATATATTAGTAATAGCTAATTCGTCTAAAGAGAAAGCCTAGTAAAAATTGTAATTAAATGTAGAACGTCAATAAAACAAAGTTAACAAAGTACTAATTAATTTTACATACCTTTGAATATTTGTGTCTTCATTGCTTGAAAATGTATTTGTCAACGTTGTAAATCCCTTGCTGAATTAGCTTTTTTTTTTTCCTAAAATTGTAAAATAAAGTGTTAAAAAAAGATTGTATGGCACTTAATAAATAATATATAATAATTAGTTGAGATGGATGGAAAAATGGAGTCATACGTAGGATGAAAGAGCAAAAACTAAATTTGAATATAGGAAATAAAAAAACAATTTGTAATTCATTATCATGCATTGTTATCTATTTTATGCTAAACATAAAAGATAATGTCTATTAGTAAAAGTGAAGCTAGTGTTTTGGAATGGGTGTTCTAGACGCTAAAGAATTGAGAAACTTAGATTAAGAGCAATTCTGATGACGGAATTGAGAATTAATAGGTATGTAATTAAATAGTTATCTTATTGCTAAGTTTGAATTTGACTAATGATAGGTATATATAATGAAATTTTTTTGCCACAAAATGAAATCTGAACAGAAAGCATGTAGTCAAGTGGGAAGCAATGTTAATTTGAAACAAAAAAAAGAATTCAAATAAAGATGAAATGCCAATTAAAACTTAAATGGAAAAAGGATGAAATAATGCCTCAGCATATTATAAATGTTTCTCTAAAACTTAATTGAGAAGATAAAAACAGTGACCCACTTTTTGTTAACTAACATCTCTGCATCAGTTTTAGCATAAAAAAATTTGCCTTGCTGGCTAAATTTTTCAGCTAATCAAATTGCTAAGCAGCATATATATAGCCAATAAATAAGATAAATTGGATATTTCATGTATACTTAATATATTAGAGTATAAAACTTAGACCAAATGAGCAACCTTTAGGCACTTAATCACATCAGGACATTATTTTAACAAAAACAGAAAAATATTGCATGAAATTTTTTTTTCTGCGGAAAAAAATAAGGAAACAGGGGAAAGCAAAAGCATTTCCCCCTATACATACTTGCTAAAAGTTACCATAGTAAACCACAACATATAAAAAAATTTACAACATATTGATAAAAAAGATCATGTGTCAATACACTTTAGCTAACCATTTTCTGGGCATAAACAGAACCACCACTGACTAAATAATAATGTTCTGCAAAACTAACATAATACTACAACCGTAGAATAAGAATAAGTCACA
This sequence comes from Pyrus x bretschneideri, assembly GCF_019419815.1. Lineage (NCBI taxonomy): Eukaryota > Viridiplantae > Streptophyta > Magnoliopsida > Rosales > Rosaceae > Pyrus > Pyrus x bretschneideri. The sequence continues at coordinate 166,013 of NW_025999507.1, forward strand.
AAAATACATGACAATAACAGAAAGTAGAAAACAAAGAAAATTGAAAGGAAACCAAATAATCTCAACTAATTGAACACCTAATTTCTGTAAATCCAAAACTAATAGCTCCTTATACATAGTTGCCAACTTATTACAATAAACCACAGCAATGCATAAAAAGCTTTACAACACGTTCTAATTAAAATCTAAGGAAAAAAAATGTTAAGTTTTTTCCATTTTAAAATTGAAGAAACAAAACCCACATATTTAAATAACCATGTGCATCTTACCCTCAAATGTTTCATAAGCACAAAAACTATCTAAGATGTTTTTCTCCCTTTGCAAATGCAACCTACAAAACAAATCAAGCAAAAAATTAAAAAAAATAAAAAACGAAATGGTAATTAACAAAGCTCAAAAACCCTAGCACAAAAATGTCATAAACAGGATAAAAATGGCCAGCAAGTCTAACTACGACAGATAACAGTGTAAATGTTACTAATATAACTTGTCACACATAATAAACAACACTATTAAACTGGAATATTAATCCAGCAGATTTATATACCATTATAAATGATATCAAAATGAGCTGCAATACAAAGCAGTGAAGATTTATACCCACCAGATCCTTCTCACAGTCCAAAATCCAAATAAAGACTTCAAATCCATAAAATTACAATGAAATTAATACCATAATGTACCAAACAACTGTAAAAAATAAAATGCACCAAAGGCAAACATGAATTCAACAGGCCAAATAAGCAAAAAGATTCATACCTCAATTGAATTTTGAACTTGATTCTCTCGCCAAAAAATCTTAATCTACAAAACCAAATTAGTTTTATTAATAATAAAGTAACACGATAATGCATCAAACAACATTGAAAAATAAAATCTAGTAAAGGTAAAGATAAATTCAACAATCTAAATAAGCGCAAGCATTGATATCTGAACTGAATTTGCAGGTTAATTTTGTCGTTTAAAAATTCTGATCTACAAAACCAAATCAGTTCTATTAACACCGATAAGTTAAGAATTGATATGAAAAACAAATCTATAATTGAGGCCTTAAAATATATTATAAGATCAATTAATACAAAGAAAGAATCAGTACCACACTCACAACCTTATATTTTCACCAGTACATATGCATATTGCTCCAGGTTGTTAAATCAGATCTTAAAGACCATGTTCCTAACACCAGAACTAACGACTTGAGATTCATATGAATTATAGCCAAGCCAAACCAAACCATTTAGGTTGTCAATAATGCCCAAATAAGCAGGTTAGCTTGGTTTCTTGAGTAGATCAGGTTAGTCAGGTTGCTGAAGAAACAACTACACACCAATTCTCAAACTGCACAGCTACTAAATTACAATAGTATTGTATCGATGACTGAAAATGATCTCTAGAGCATCTAGGTACCCAGGCTTTCAATTAAAAAACTTATCCAATTGAATTCAATTAAAAAAAATGATCTCTCATATGAGTTATGACAGAAAACATACCAAAGGCAGTGGAAGCAGTACGTCGATGTCAGACATGAAACTTAGCTGATTCAACTAAGCGGGCCTGCTAACCAGAATGCTCAGACCTGGATCATATTTAAAAAGAAACCCATAAATCATCATGATCTCAATTAAATATAATCAAGATAAGAACAACATAACAGCCACAGATCACATAATCGAAAAGAAATTTCGCAAGTCATCCACAATAATCAAAAGCTAAATTAAACCCAAAAATTAATCATGATCATCCATTTGTATTGCTGGAAATGTTTAGCCCTTAATTAAAACACCAAAATAAAAAATTCCTCACTCACAGTACAAAACCGAAACATACAAAGCAAAACCCAAAAATTAATCATCAGTATTCCTCTTTTTTTTTCATTTTTTTTTTTTTAAGTTTGAGGGAAAAATCGAAGCACAAACAATCAAAAAACCCAAATAAAAAAAAAAATATAACAACAAAGAGATAAATTATATACCTGACCCAGAAAAAGCTAGGAAGAATAAAACCCTAAAACTCGAAGAAAAATGTTTCCTGCAACCAAAATACAAAATTAGAGATAACAGCAAGACGTAGAGCGTGAAAAAACAAAGAAAACGCTGGGCCAAAAAGCCAACTAGCCCAAATTCACAACAATCAATCATAAAATTTTCTTCCTAACCAAACAGAAAATAAACCAACACATGAATCAACATACCTGAACGGGAGCGATTCGCTTGTGCAAAACAGGGGAAAAAACGCCAAACACCTTCGAGAAGATCCGATCGGAACCGAAATCAAAAGACAGACGGGAAAACTAAAGAGAAACGGAACAACAGAAAGAAAACAGAAGAGGAAAAGAAAAAGTCGAAGATGCTTCCGGCATCTTTACTATAAAACACAACGTGGCCAAAGCTCAACCAAAAACACCAAAAAGCACCTTTCAAATGAGAGCAACAACTGCAAACAAAAATGAAAGAGGGGCAAAATAGACAATTTACTGCACAATCCCACCAAAGTCCAAAAACCATAAATAAAATGAGGGTTAAATCTCCGATGTAGGACTCTCCCTTTCACATCCACACAAGCGAAAATTAGAATATTATTTGGCCACTAAGTACATGAGCTTTCCATAGATGTGTTTGTTGACGAATATTTAGATTGTTCTTGATTTACGGTGATTCAATTAATTGGCTGACTTGTGGCTAATATTATTGAGATATATATGATATGTATATCTTACATGTGGTATCAGAACTGATAAAATTTAGACCATTGAAATCATAAATCTTGTTCAAGGTCAAATTTCCATCTAAATTCCAAGCTTTTGTCGAACCCAGAAAGAATTAAAGGAAAGACACCGTTTACAACTCAAAACGACACCATTTAAAAAAAAAAGGGGGGGGGGGGGGGGGGGGGGGGGGGGGCGAAAGAGACGTCAGTGGTTTTTTAAATTTTTTACTGTTATTTTCTGGGTTTTTGGTTTCTTTTCTTTCTTGCTTTTGCTAAAAGTTGTGACGATTGAGAAGTTTTGTTTCTTCTTTCTCTTGACCACGACAATCCTCAGTAACATTCAAACAAGAATATGCAAGTGCTGAAGGTACGTTTTGTTTTCTAATTCTTCAAAACTTTGGTTAAATAATTAGTTGTAGATTAGGAATTTTGGAATTTGACAGCAACATTGAGATGATTTAATTTGTTTGTAGATAACATCTGCAATTGAATATTGCTGAATCCAAATCGTTATTTTCTAACAAATATTGAACTTAAGTTGTAAATATAAATTGCTTCCATTGCTATAAATTAGTGTATGTTGTTGGTTTCATTGATACTTTCTGCAGAAATTGGATACATGTAATGAATGGCCTAAGAAATTCTTTCTCTTGGACATGGATCGGATCTGTGTTTGTAATTCCTTGTGAATTGTTTATTCTGTAAGTGCCTGATCTAAACATGTTCAGTGACTATATATATGATTAAATTGATTCACATTCAGAATTAAAAGTGTTGGAATTGATAGAAATCAAGAATCTTGTTAGATTCAAAGTCTTGATTTCATTGCTATCATTCTGCATTTTCACTTAAAACCATCAACTTGGCTGCCGTGCTTGTACTCAATGGTGGAAGCAATTATAGAAAGTGGAGGAGAGAAATTGAGTTGCTTTTGATACTAAATAAGTATGACATAGCACATCAGCTCTTACTGGCAAAAGTACCAAAGCTGAAAAGGTGGAGTTTGAATGAAGGGCTAGAGCAAACAAAGTTGCACTTTCAATATTGGAAAGTGGCATGACTGACACTGTGCGTGGGGGTATTAAGAAATGTGATCTTGCAAAAGATTATCTCATAGCAATTGGGAACAAGTTCAAGGAACTTCAAAATGTTGAAATAGCTTAGTACATGACTCTTCTCACCACTTACAAGTTTGAAGGAGGAGGATCAATCATAGATCATATAATGAAGATGACTAATGCAGCTGAGAAACTAAATTCATTAGATATGAAGTTTTGTGAAAAGCAGCTTGTATTCATGATACTGCAAGCATTGCCCTCAGTCAACTAAAGGTCCCTTACAATACTGAAGGTAAAACGTGGATGGTGGATAAACTTATAGCTCAATGCGTGCAAGAAGAAAACCGACAAAACCAGGACAAAGGCAAAGAAGCTTATCAATTTGTGCAATCAACCAAAGGAAAGAAGGAGTTTAAAGCAAATTCGGGTAAAACTTCTAAATCCAACTTCTCTGATAAGTCTATTATATCTGCTAAAAGTTCCAGCTCCTCTAAGTCTAACAATTTTAAGAAGAAGGCTAAGAATATTGATAAAATTAGATGTCATCACTGTAAAACCAAAGGACACTGTAGAAAAATTGTGAAATATTCAAGGGTTGCTTGAGGTCAAAGGGTAGAACTGATGTTTATATCTGTGAAGAATCGAATCTCATTGAAATTCCCGTAAACTCTTGGTGGTTTGATACTGGTGCATCTATCCATTTAATTAATTCATTGCAAGGTTTTAAGGAACAAAAACAAACAAATTGTTATAATGTTTTTGTGGGTGAGGGAACCAAGGTTTCAGTTGAAGCTGTTGGCACTGTTAGACTCAAATTTGCAACTAATTTTGTGTTACAATTGGATTATGTTCTTTATGTGCCCTCAATGAGGAGAAATTTGCTTTCTGCTGGTTAGTGTTTCTGCGAGTACATGAGCATTCCATAGATGCGTTTGTTCACTAATATTTAGATTGTTCTTGATTTATGGTGATTCAATTGGCTTACTTGTGGTTAATTTTATTGAGATATATATGTTTATATGTATATCTCACAAATAATAGTATTGCAATTTTAATAGCAGTGAAGTACTGGTAAACCAAGGTGTAATCGAAGTGGAGCTTATAAGTGTAGGTTTCAGGTACCCTTGTTTAGTATTCCCACTTCTAGATGATTTGATGCTAGAACTTGTGCAATGATGATTACTAAAATGTACGTATTTTATTTTAATTTTATTTTTTGAAAACTTTGACGGTACACGGAGAATTTTATTGATATAAAAAAATAAGGTACACCTCATAATACAACAAAAAAGGAACATGAAAAAGAAGAGGAGATATAAACTTAACCCCTTATAATACAACAAAAAAGGAACAGGAAAAAGAAGGGTGGGCATAAACCTTACCCCTCTAGAAACAAAAATAACAAAGATACAAAGAAAAAGAGGGAGGGGGGGGGAGACATGAAACCTAACCCCTCTAAAGCCGAACCTAAAGGTCTAAACCTGCAAAACCAACCAGCAACATGACAAGGTTAAGAGAAAAAAATTAAGAATGTAAGACAAACCAATATGCTGAGATGCATATTAAGTGGAGAAGAGGAAGCCAGGAATGCCAGCATAGTCTGAAAACAAAGCAGCATGAATCGTCAATGGAGGGGTATCATGCTATACTAAAGTTGGAAAAAAATATGGGCTTTTTAGCCAAAATGGTCCCTGAGATTTGCATAACACATCACTTTGGTTCTTGAGATTGAAAATCAATAGAAATGGTCCCTGAGATTGTCCACCATCCATTATTTTGGTCCTTCTGTTAAGTGGTCATGGAGCTCATACCAGAAACTGAGATTTTTGGCCGGAAGTTTGGGCAATTTTCAAAGCTTCATAACTCAATCGTTTCTTAACCAAATTCGACCCATAATATATCAAAACGAAGATAGGAAAGTGTTGAAAAAGATTATACCTATTTGGAAGCCCAATGGTTGCCGAAGATGGTCGGAAAATAGCCTGAAAGGTGACTGGTTCGTAGGAAAATTGGAAACCTCGTCGAAAACTCTGTAAATTTTAATCGTTCATAACTTTTTCAATACTCAAGGAAATTGAGTGATTCAATAACAAAAATCACACTTTACGATGAGATAAAGAGAATGGTACTTTTTCAATGGCTCAATTGCCATGGTTTGGCCGAAAAACGGCTCGAAATTGGCTAACTCGATGAGATTAAGACAGCCAATTTCGAACCTTTTTTTGGCCAAACCATAGCAAGTTAGCCATGAAGAAAGGTATTATTCTCTTCATCTCATTGAGATGTATGATTTTCAGTTTTGAATCACTCAATTTTGTTGAGTATTGAAGAAGTTATAACGTTTAAAATTTACCCAGTTTTCAGCAAGTTTTCTAGCTTTCAGGCGGACCAGTCACCTTTCAGGCTATTTTCCGACCAAAAGGCAGTGAGTTAACCTTTTGAGAAAGGTACCGTTCTCTTTGTCTCGTTGAGAAGTATGATTTTCGTTGTTGAATCACTCGATTTTGTTGAGTATTGAAGAAGTTATGAAAGTTTAAAGTTTACCCAGTTTCTGGCCAGTTTTCCAGTTTTACCACGGACCAGTTACCCTTCAGGCTATTTTTTAGCCATCTATTTCATTATAAACGTTTAAAGTTTACCCAAAACATCAAAAGAGCCAAGGCCTATCTAAGGGAGGAAATAAAGCCCCGAAGCGCCCTAACCTCGCTCCTAGGTCCCCAAACTTCAAGAAGAAGGGCAAAGCACCTAAAATAATGGATGCGAATATGTGCTATCGCTGTGGTTCAAAGAACCATTGGTCCCGTGTTTGCCGAGCTCTGCAGAAGGTTGTAGCTAAATATCATTCTTGTCGTAAGAAGTTTGAATCAAACTTTATTCAAGTGGACGAACTGGAGAATTCGAAGATGGAGGTTTCTGACTTTCAAGAGGCTATCACACCTATGGAAGATTAGAATCTTAGACATAAAGTATTTTTTTTAGTTGAAATAAGACCATGAGGCCGAATTCCACAGTAGTGGCCGAACCCCCTTATGTTTTTTGGTTAATTTTGAACAATTTTCCTTTATGTTTGGATTATTTGTTAGTGATTTGTTTTTTGGATATTCAGTTTTTAATTAATTTCCATTCTTGAATACTTAAAATTATTTTGAATGGATATTTATTTTTAAGAACTTTTATGCATGTGACCGAATCAAATTAATTTTCATTCTAGGAATGACTAGTGGGGAAGTTAGTTGTCTGGCCGATAGTACAACTACACAAACTGTTTTGAGTGAACACATCTATTTCACTAACTTCATACCTAAGAATGCACCTTTGAATATCCTGTCAGGCCCATCCAACCTGATCGAAGGATATGATAAGGCACGTATAATGTTATCCAATGGTACAATCTTAACCATTGATGAGGCACTTTATTCTCCACGTTTCGAAAGAACGTTGTTGAGCTTTTAGGGACATTAGAGATAAGAATTATCATGCTGAAACCCACATAGAAAATGGAGTTGAATTTATATGCATAACTTCCTACGAATATAGCCAGAAGCATATTCTAGAAAAGATGGAGCATATCCCGAGTGGTCTGTATACTATGACCATACGCCTCATAGAAAGCCACTATGTGGCCAACCCTACCTCTGGGACTGCGCACACACTTTGGCATGAACGTTTGGCACATCCTAGATGAATAGTGATGCGTCGTATCCTCAAATCATCACATAGGCATCCACTAAACTGGAGTTTAGGTTCAATTCAAGGAATCACATATCAAACATGTTATATGAGAAAGCTTATTACTAAGCCTTCTTATGACAAGATTCATTCGAATCCTCCCATTTTTCTATAACAGATTCATGGGGACATTTGTGGACCGATTCACCCTTCATACAGACCATTTAGATATTTTATGGTTTTGGTTGACGCTTTCACATATTGGTCACACGTGTGCTTGTTGTCCAAAAAAAATGCTGCATTCTCCAAACTATTGGCTCAGGTTATCAAGCTCAGGGCTCACCACCCTGATTATTCGATCAAATCTATTCGATTGGATAATGCTAGAGAATTCATATCTAAAACTTTTGATGACTAGTACATGTCGGTTGGGGTTAAAGTTGAACATCTAGTACCTCATGTTCACACCCAAAACTGCCGGGTAGAGGAATTCATTGAGTGCTTACAAATGATTGCTCGATCTTTGGTCATACGTACCAAGCTCCCAATCATTGCTTGGGGCCATGCAATATTGTACGCGGCTGTTGGTCGGCCTGAGGCCTGTTGCAACCCAACCATATAGCGCTCTTTAGTTGGTTACCGAATACGAACTTAACATATCGCATCTGCGCATTTTTGGTTGTGCGATCTATGTGCCGATTTCGCCGCCTTTACATACAAAAATGGGACATCAACAAAGGATGGAAATCTATGTCGGATATGATTCACCTTCGATTATTTGTTACTTAAAACCTTTGATAAGCGATCTATTTACCGCTCATTTCACGGATTGTCACTTCTATGACACAGTTTTCCCGTCGTTAGGGGGAGATAAGAAGGTCAATGTTCCTCATGAATGACATGAATTATCATGGATGACTCTCACTTTGTCCAATTTAGGTCCCCGCACTGCTTAGTCTGAAACTAAAGTGCAGCATATATTAGATCTCCAGAACATAGCTAAAAGTATGCCAGATGCTTTCATCGATCTAGCACGAGTGACAATATCACATATTTCAGCTGCGAATGTGCCTGCACAGATGGATGTACCCAATGTACGACGGACTTCCCATTTGAAGGCCCGAGACACCAATTTTGGTGATCCACATACATTAATGGCTAGCTAATCAACTACCCCTACACATAAGCATATGAGACCTTTTGGTTCAAAGGATTCACACCCCCGGAAGAGGAAACCCATGGCATAGGCTTCTGAATAGCCTACCATGGGTTTGACTGTCGCTTACTCATTCTATCCAACTCATTAGGAAATTCTAAATTACGGAAGCGTCCTTGAAGAGACGAATCCTCCTCTGAAGAATCGTGAGATTTCGGTCTATTATGATAGCTTAGATGATGTATGGTGTAGAAATGATAAGATCGTCGACGATGCATTAGCATATGCAGTAGTTACTAAGATCATATTGAGCGATGACATTGAACCCCGTTTCATTGATGAATGTCGACGTAAAACCAATTGGTCAAACTAGAAACAAGCAAGCCAAGTTGAACTTAATTTGCCTGCGAAACATAAGTTGTTTGGACCCGTAGCTTCTACTCCTCCACATGTGAAGCCCGTTGGCTATAAGTGGGTTTTTGTTTGGAAGTGAATGAGAAGAACGAAATTGTGCATTATAAAACTCGTCTTGTCGCGCAAGGTTTCTCACAACGCCCCGGGATTGACTATGGCGAAACTTATTCACCCGTTATGGATGTGATTACTTTTCGCTACCTTATAAGTTTGGTAGTTTCTGAAAAACTGAATATACAGCTGATAGACGTAGTAACCGCATATCTTTATGGGGATCTTGATACAGAAATTTATATGAAAATTCCCAAAAGACTTACATTGACTGGATCAAATATTTCCAAACCTCGGAACACGCTCTCAATTCGGCTGTGGCGTTCACTCTACGGTTTGAAGCAATCTGGAAGAATGTGGAATAACCATTTAAGTGAGTATTTGACTAGTCAGGGATATGTGAACAATAAACTATGCCTTTGTGTGTTCATTAAGAAGTTACACTTCAGTTTTGCGATAGTTGCAGTATATATCGATGACATGAACCTTATCGGAACTCCTGAAGAGCTTGTGATAATTGTTGCACTTATGATGTCAGAATTTGAGATGAAGGATCTAGGAAAGACTCGATACTGTCTCAGTCTTGCGATAAAGTGCTATTCGGATGGAATATTAGTATATTAAACGAACTACACGCAGAAGTTGTTGCGTCATTTTAATGAGGATAAAGTGAAGCTTTTGAGTACCCCTATGGTTATTCAATCGCTAGATGCAAAACAAGATCCCTTCCATCCAAAGGAGGATGATGAAGAGATTTTGGAGCCTGAATTTCCGTATCTAAGTACAATAGGTGCTTTATTGTACTTAGCTCAATGCACTAGACCCAACATCTCTTTCGCTGTTAATCTTTTGGCAAGATACAGTAATACACCAACATGCAGACACTAGACTGGTGTTAAAGACATCTTCCGTTAGTACTACGGATTTGGGCTTGTACTATACCTATAGATCCTTAAGTAATGCTGCACCCCCTTATCTCGAGTCGATTCTCGCCTTGTTGGTTATACCGACTCAGGATACTTATCTGATCTGCATAAGGCACGTTCTCAAATGGATTATGTCTTTACCGTTGGAGGCACCGCAATCTCTTGGAGGACAACTAAACAGACCTTAGTTGCCACTTCGTCTAACCATGCTGAAATTCTCACCTTACATGAATCAACTCAAGAATGCTTTTGGTTGAGAGCAGTTGTGGGCCATATTCGAAGCTCTTGCGATCTTTATCCCATCTATGAAGACAACGCAGTATGCATTGAACAACTCAAGAAGGGTTACATCAAAGAAGACAACACCAAGCATGCATCGAAGTTTTTCTTCTCACATCAACGACAAGAGCATCAGAAGATTAAAGTCACGCAAATCCGTTCACAAGACAATCTGGCCGACCTCTTCACCAAATCACTACCAATGGCGATGTTTCAGAAGCTTGTTCAAGGAATTGGTATGCGTAAACTTTCTGAGTTGTAACATTGCTATTTCTCTTTGGAATTGTGTCAAACTCAGGGGAAGTATCCTGAAGTATACATGTTTGATCTTAATGTACTCTTTTTCCCTACGATTAGGATCATTTTTCCCACTGGGTTTTCGTTACCTAACTAGGTTTTAACGAGGCACCTACCTTGGGCTGATCATATCCCCGATGACGTCCCGTAGATGTTTCATTTGACTTTGCATTTCTCACGCATTTTTCTCAACTAACAAATGAATGTTTGAGTGCTTGAATGTGTCTTTGTACTACATATTACGATGTCAATCCGTGCACATGCATTCTACATGTATGAAAATTGAAAAGAAAATCAAAATTCCTAATGTATCCTCTTCACAGTCACTTATTCTGTGTATCCTCTTCACTAAATATAAATGTGCATCAGTTGGTTGTGTCATAAATTGACATACAATATTCACTAGATAAGCAAGATCTGGTCTAATGAAGGTTAAGTACTGAAGTGCACCAACAGTACTTCGACATTGACTTGGATCAGATAGCACAGTTCTTCACTAGCAAGAATTTGAGTGTGTGGCTTTGAGGGAGTAGATGTTGGCTTACAGGATTCCATACTTGTTTTCTTCAATAATTCTTACCATACTTTGACTAATTTATGAACAGAGATCCATCATCACTGTTCTGAACATGTAACCCTAAAAAATAAGTAAGTTTACCCATGTCCTTGAGATCAAACACACCTGCTAAGTCATCGATTACAGCCTGCAACTTAGTTGGACTACAACCAGTAAGGATGATATCATCCACATACAACAACAACAACAACAACAACAACAACAACAACAAAATAATGTCTTCATTATTAATCTTGACAACTAAGCCAAAATAATGTCTTCATCATCAAACACACCTTGCTTGCAATTTGTTTACATTATATAGCCTCAACCAAGGAAACACAGCTGAGCCAAAAATCTTTAATGATTGTACATCAAGTACTTTCTGATATAACAATTGATAGGGAGAACACATTGATATAGTCTTACAAGGCATCCTGTTAACTAAGAAAATTGAATGTTCACATGCAAAGTACCAAAACTTAGAGGTTAAACCAGCAACATTGAGTAATGTGATAGCAGTCTCCACTATATGTCTGTGTTTTCTTTCTTCCACTCCATTTTGTTGTGGAGTGTAAGGGTAAGAAATAAACTGAATGATACCCTTACTAGCTATAAAAGAAGTCGAGCTTTTACTCACATACTCTCTTCCTCCATTTATGTGCAAGCTTTTAATATGTTTCCCAAATTGTGTAAGTACAAAGTTGTAAAATCTCACAAAAATTGTAAACACTTCTGATTTATTACTCATTGGAAAAATTCACATATATCTGGTATATTCATCAATTAAAGTTACATAATACCTATTTCCTTCTAAGGACTTAATAGGAGAAGGACCCTAAATATCTTAATGCACTTTTTAAAATGGATAGGTAGAGGTATCTGATCTAATTGGAAATGCAGTTCTAGACATTTTCCCTTGGATACAAGGAACACAAAAACTATGTTTATTATCTACACAAGTTGTAATACTGGACTTGTGTAACATAGAAGACATAATTTCCTATGTAGGGTGTCCCATCCACCAAAGCCAAATCTCAGACTTTATAGCTTTTCCAAAATATGTTGTTTGACTACTTGTAATAGACTGCACTCCTCTTCTTTGCTGAACCACAGGAATGTGAAACAATTCTTCAGGCTTACTTTTTCCTTGATACACTATTTCCCTTGTCGTCTTGTCCTGCTCAAAGAATTCAGATTCTTCATATATAAACCAACTCTTATTGTCAGCACAAAGTTGTTTCACAAGTAATATGAGGAACATGTAATACTTTGTTGAGAATAAGATAATGGTTATTGGTTTGTAAAGTAGTTGAACCAATGTTATGTATTGACAAACCTGTACCATTTCCATTGGTCATTTTCTCAGAACCCTCAAAAGGTGTAACTTGAGTCAAAGCATTGATGTCAGTAGTCATATGATGAGATGCACCTAAATCAACAATCCAAGTATCCTGAGGAATGAACTGTGTAGTCTGTTGAGCATTCATAGCAAACAATTATGGTGGTGGTGGCTGACCTTGAAATGAATAATTGCTTCTTTGATAACAATCAAGAGCTGAATGTCCCCTTTTTCCATAGATTTGGCACTCAACAACAAAGCCTGAATTAGAAATGTCAATATTTCTATGGTAACAATTAGTCGTGGTGTGCCCCCTTTTGTTACATATTTGACACTTTATCACAACACCAGTCCTAGTATTAGTATTACCAGACCAAGAATTATTACCATTTTGCCGTGAATTGCTTGAGCCATATCCTATTTCCCGGAAGCTATTGTTGTTTCTGTAATTATTTCCCCTATATTGATTGCCATTTGATCGTTGAGTCCCAAATTGAATTCCCCCATTAGACTGTGCACTTGAATTATTTTGATCACTAGGATTGCCAATAAAACCATATCCATAGGATTCACCAGGGAACAAAGTAAGTGGTGGTGGTGGATAGAATGGTTGGTATGGAGCAGGATAGAATGGCTGTTGAAAATTTGGTGGTGGTAGTGAATTATTGGAAGAATTATCTTGAATATGAGAAGTAGTACCATAAGACACAACAATGATTGTCCCCACTGTACTAAGGAATATGATTATGAGCCTGAGCATTCGAGCAAGATGCAGAACTAGAACTAGCATTAGAACCTTGAACATACATTGCAGATAAGCTCTGAGATAAGACATTAATCTACCCTTCAATTTCCTTTTCTGCACCCAGTAATTGTGCTTGGAACTCCTTCAAGGTAATCGATGACTCCCTAGCCAATATAACCATGCGAATGACACTATATTCCTTAAGTAAACTAGCAAGACCATCAATCATTATATCATTATTAGACACAGATTCACCTGCAGCAGTTAGTTGTTCCCTATTACTTTTCAACTTCAAAAGATACTTATCAATTGTATCAATTCCTTTCTGAATTGTGTGCAGCTCTGTTTTGAGATGATTGACCCAAGACTTAGAAACAGATACATATCTATGAACAAGATTGGTCCATGCTTCATGAACAATCCTACAACCAAGAACATACTCCATTGCCTCATCAGTTAAGGTAGCAAGTAACAAACTCAATAGTTCCATATCGTTTGATTCCCAATCCATAAAAGCCACATTAATCTCCTTTGGAACCCTAGCTTCCGCACTAATGACATACTTTGATGGACACACAATTGTACCATCAAACTAACCAAACAATTTTAACCCTCTTAAAACAGATTGAAATAGAAATGCCCGTTTGGCGAAATTATCATCTCTTAGCTTTATGGTAAGCATACCCAAAACTCCATCAGCTTTAAAGTTTGAAGTACTCATGATTATCTTCAAAAATCAAACAACTAAACACCCAGTTGAATTATACCCAGAGATTGACACTCTGATTGGAAATAACCAAGGAAGAATGAAACCTTCCTTAACAACAGTCTCTTGACTTAGAAAGAAAAACACTTTCTTGAAAGATTTACACTTACTTGAATTCGTGAAAGAATAATACTGTCACAAGAAAAATACTTGGATACTGTTGTTGCCATCCATGTCTTTCGGATCACCCAAAATTTGCTAGCTATTGTCTTTGTTCTTTTACATTTTATTTGATTAAAGTTTAACCATTCACAAAAAATGCATAAGCTAGTTAATGGTCACACATTATTAGGCCTATTTTTACTTTTGCACCTTTCTCACAAAATGACTGTGTTTTATAACTATTCTACTTATCCTCCCTACGAGCGTCTGAATACTAATTAACAGTAATACCCTGAAAACAAAACAATTTCGTTGTTCGAGGTTCTCAAGTATCAAATTTAAGTACAAAACAGATTTGCAAGAGCAGCTTGAGGTGTGTTGCTTTGCTATCGTTTACCTAAACCCGAACTTAGTGGCCAGATAATATTCTAGCTTTCACTTGTGAGAATGTGAAAGTTAAAGTGCCACGCCGAAGGTATAATAAACCTTGCAATGACTTCTTTGGAGGGCAACTTCCCAATTCTAATGGGTTTTGGGATAGAACCTGAACAATCATACCGTCCAACTTCCAACTTCTAAATATTATCACTACTTTTTAAAATAGGTTCAAAAGAAGTTCCAGATGAGAATTGATGTTCAAGGAAAGTTGCTAAAAACTAATATATTATACATGTTAGCAAAACGAGAAAAACAATTGGCTGTTATTAATTGTATACTTTTATTTAACTTATTTGTTTTCTTTGACAGAATGCATTTAGTATTCGTAGTTTTATTTATTTGCAACCCCTGTCCTTTCAAAGTTCACTGACATCTCTATCTAAACTAATGCAAGTTTGGGACACACATAAAGCAGGAGCAGGTGTTGTAGCTATCAAGTGACATCTGGCTTGTTTAGCTGGTATGATATTGATTACTGATTTATGGTCTCCCTTGAAAGAATAATTTAACTATAATTTGTGAAATAGGAGGGCTACATGTACGAAATGCATAAACGGGAATGCGATTTTAAGAGCAGTTAAGTACTGGAAACCAAGCTGCAATCAAAGCAGAGCTGATAAGTATTGGTTTCACATATCCTTCTTGTGAAAGGATTCTCACAATCAACAAGTGATTGATTGAGCACTTGATTGTATCTTTATGTATTGATTGAGCAATTGAATGTGGCACGATCAATCCCTAACTTCCACGTCTACAAAAATCAAAAGAGTTCATTTTCCATCCACATTATTTCTTTCGGTTACCTGCAGAAACTGTCCCCACATTAGTTAAAGCCCTGCAAAGAGATCGGCTATTAAATTAGTAAGTCCAATTACTTTAGCTAATTAAACAACTCAGTTGTTGAAAACATCGTAAATAAATATACACCTCATAAAATATAAATTAGGAATTTGAATAATAGAACTACGTACCCCTAAGTAAAATATGAATCCATAGTGCCCTATACATGAAATATTTAAATAAAAATAAGCAATTTTCGAAACAGTGGATTGGGGTACATGTGCAAACTGAATTTCTGCTTGAATTAATCAGAAGTAATACAAAGTGTGGTAGGATAGCAAAAGCCTACCGAATTTTGGAGAGACCATGAGATGAAGGTTTTACCCTACTCATGACGCCATTATACTGGCCAAAATATGTTATCTTGAGTATGCGCAAGCAAATAGTATTCCCAAGAAATTAATTAGGAGATAATGTCTTGAGATAATAGTAAAAATGTCCCTAATTGATTGTGACAGAGATTACTTATTTGATATGGTTTTTTTCGATTGGGTTGGCATTAAAGATAAGATTTAGTATTTAATCTTGTCTTTAATGCCTTTGATTTTTCTATGCCAAGAGCAGGGAACTTTCAACTGTCTTACTTCGCTGCTTGAACTTCAGGATGCTGAGCTATGCGTGGGAGTATGTTTTCCCATTTAATAAGGGCAATCTGGTATTTCTTGAGAAAAAGTCCTTGTGTTGCGTTCAGAATTTTTGGGATTATTTTTTGCTACACAAATCCCCCACACTTGCTGGGCTGCGCACTAATATATTATAAATGTTAGCAAAACGAGAAAAACAATTGGCTGTTATTAATTGTATACTTTTATTTAACTTATTTGTTTTCTTTGACAGAATGCATTTATTATTCGTAGTTTTATTCATTTGCACCGCCTGTCCTTTCGAAGTTCACTGACATCTCTATCTAAACGAATGCAAGTTTGGGACACACATAAAGCAGGAGCAGGTGTTGTAGCTATCAAGTGACATCTGGCTTGTTTAGCTGGTATGATACTGATTACTGATTTGTGGTCTCCCTTGAAAGAATAATTTAACTATAATTTGTGAAATAGGAGGGCTACATGTACGAAATGCATAAACGGGAATGCGATTTTAAGAGCAGTTAAGTACTGGAAACAAAGCTCCAATCAAAGCGGAGCTGATAAGTATTGGTTTCACATATCCTTCTTGTGAAAGGATTCTCACAATTAACAAGTTATTGATTGAGCACTTGATTTTATCTTCATGTATTGATTGACCAATTGAATGTGGCACGATCAATCCCTAACTTCCACGTCTACAAAAATCAAAAGAGTTCATTTTCCATCCACATTATTTCTTTCGGTTACCTGCAGGAACTGTCCCCACATTAGTTAAAGCCCTGCAAAGAGATCGGCTATTAAATTAGTAAGTCCAATTACTTCAGCTAATTAAACAACTCAGTTGTTGAAAACATCGCAAATAAATATACACCTCATAAAATATAAATTAGGAATTTGAATAATAGAACTACGTACCCCTAAGTAAAATATGAATCCATAGTGCCCTATACATGAAATATTTAAATAAAAATAAGCAATTTTCGAAACAGTGGATAAGGGTACATGTGCAAACTGAATTTCTGCTTGAATTAATCAGAAGTAATACAAAGTGTGGTAGGATAGCAAAAGCATACCGAATTTTGGAGACCATGAGGTGAAGGTTTTACCCTACTCATGACGCCATTATACTGGCCAAAATATGTTATCATGAGTATGCGCAAGCAAATAGTATTCCCAAGATAATGGTAAAAATGTCCCTAATTGATTGTGACAGAGATTACTTATTTGATATGGTTTTATTCAATTGGGTTGGCATTAAAGATAAGATTTAGTATTTAATCTTGTCTAAGTTGTCTTTAATGCCTTTGATTTTTCTATGCCAAGAGCAGGGAGCTTTCAGCTGTCTTACTTCGCTGCTTGAACTTGCTGAGCTATGCGTGGGAGTATGTTTTCCCATTTAATAGGGGCAATCTGGTATTTCTTGAGAAAAAGTCCTTGTGTTGCGTCCAGGATTTTTGGGATTATTTTTTGCTCCACAAATCCCTCACACTTGCTGGGCTGCGCACTGAAAATGGTGTAGGTGTAGAAATCTCAACCTGCTTAGGTGAGGAGAGAGTTGATTCCTAGTTTGATGTGGTTCTTCCACTTTGACTCGGAAATAAATTATTCTAGGAAACATAACCAATTGCCACCAAAACCTATTTGAGTCTACCATAAGTAGAGTGTTATTACTAATTAGATATGCAATCACAAAAAATAATTTTTTAATTAATTATCTTTAATAACAATAGGACTCTTCTGTATTAATTAAAGAGTGAGGATCCTCGCCGGATCCTCTTTGTGAGGATCCCGGGGATCCTCCAATCTGTTCATCATACATCGTGCAGTCAGTTTTTGTCAGGTATTGTTTATATTCAATTTTAAATAAAAAAATTACAATGATTTCTGATCGCATGATGTACGATGAACGGATATGATTGGAGAATCCCCGAGATCCTCACAAAGAGGATCCAACGAAAGAGGATCCAACGAGTATCCTCCTGGTTAATTAAAGACTTAGAACTTCTGAGAATTGTATTATTTTGTTGAAAGAAAAAACAGTGAGAAATATTAGTTAAAGACTAAGACCAGTGACTACAGTCCCATAATCCTACAAAATAAATAAAAAACACCTTATTTACCAAACCATTGGTGTGAAAATATAATGTGAATAGAGAAAGATGCTTTGGGCTTATCCATATTATACGAAATCCATAAACAGCAATGCAATTTTAATAGCAGTTAAGTACTGGTAAACCAAGCTGCAATCAAAGCGGAGTTGATAAGTATTGGTTTCACATACTCTTGTTGTGGACAGATTCTCACAATTAACAAGTGACAGATTGAGCGCTTGAATGTGTTTTCGTGTACTGATTCAGCAGTTGAATGTGTGTTTGTGTACATATCGCACGATCAATCCATGACTTCCACGTCTACAAATATCAAAAGAGTTCATTTTCCAGCCACATTGTTTCTTTCGGTTACGTGCAGGAGTTGTCCGCACATTAGTTAAAACCCCCCTGCAAAGAGATCAACTATTAAATCAATATGATGTCAGACCAATGACTTCAGCTAATTAAACAACTCAGTTGTTGAAAACATCGCAAATAAATATATGCCTCATAAAATATAAATAAGTAATCTGAATCATACAACTACCTACCCCTATGTAAAACATGAATCCATAGTGTCCTATACCTGAAATCTTTAAATAAAAAATAATTAATTTTCGAAATAATGGATTTGGGTACATGTGAAAACTCAATTTCTACTTGAATTAATAAGATGTAATACAAGGTGTCATAGGATAGCAAAAACTTACCGAATTTTGGAGAGATAAAGGTATTTATACGTGGTGGCCGGTCATGAGGTTAGGATTTGACCCTACTCATGACGCCATTATACTAGCCAAAATATGTTATCTATAGGATGCGCAAGCAAATATTATTCCCAAGAAATTAATTAGGAGATAATATGTTATCTATAGCCAAAATATGTTATCTATAGCCTTTGATTTTTCAATGCCAAGAGCAGGGAGCTTTCAGCAGTTGTAGTTTGTTGCTTGAACCTCTAGAGATGCTGAGCTATGCGTGGGAGTATGTGTTCCCATTTAATGAGGGCAATATCGTATTTTTGGAGAAAAAAGTCAATGTGTTGCGTCCAGGATTTTTTTGGATTATTTTTGGCTCCGCATATCCCCCAAACTTACTGGGTTGCGCATTGAAAATGGAGTAGGTGTAGAAATCTTAAGCCACTTAGGTGAGGAAAGAGTTATTTTCAAGTGTGATGTGATTCTTCCAGTTTAACTCAGAAATAAATTATTCTAGGAAACGAAACCAATGCCACCAAAACCTATTTAAGTCTACCATTAGTAGAGGGTTATTTCTAATTATAGATGCACCCACAAAAATTAATTTTTTAATTAGTTATCTTTAATAACAATAGGACTCTTCTCTAATAATTAAAGACTTAGAACAACTGAGAATTGTATTATTTTGTTGAAAGAAAAAACAATGAGAAATAATAGTTAAAGACTAGGCTTATCCATATTATACGAAATGCATAAACAGGAATGCAATTTTAAAAGCAGTTAAGCACTGGTAAACCAAGCTGCAATCAAAGCGGAGCTGATAAGTATTGGTTTCACATACCCTTGTTGTGGAAAGATCCCCACAATCAACAAGTGACATATTGAGCGCTTCAATGTATCTTCATGTATTGATTGAGTGGTTGAAAGTGTCTTCTTGTACGTATGGCACGATCAATCCATGACTTCCATGTCTACAAAAATCAAAAGTGTTCATTTTCCATCCACATTGTTTCTTTCGGTTACCTGCAGGAATTGTCCCCACATTAGTTAAAGCCCTGGAATGTGATCAGCTATTAAATCAATATGGCGTTTGTTCAATGACTTCAGCTAATTAAACAACTCAGTTGCTGAAAAATCGCAAATAAATACATACCTCATAAAATATAATTTAGTAATCTGAATTGTACAACTACGTACCCCTAATTAAAACATGAATCCATAGTGTCCTATACATGAAATCTTTAAATAAAAAATAAGCAATTTTCGAAACAATGGATTTAGGTACATATGAAAACTCAATTTCTACATGAATTAATCTGACGTAATACAAGGAGTCGTAGTATAGCAAAAGTTTACCAAATTTTGGGGAGATGGAGGTATTTATAGGAGGTGGCCGGGCATGAGCTTAGGGTTTTACTCTACACATGACGCCATTATACTTGCCAAAATATGTCATTTGTAGGATGCGCAAGCAAATAGTATTCCCAAGAAATTAATTAGGAGATAATATCTTGAGATAATGGTAAGAATGTCCCTAATTGATTGTGGCAACGATTCCTTACTTCATTGGGTTGTCTTCAATTGGGATGGTATTAAAGATAAGATTTATTATTTAATCATGTCTTTAATGCCTTTGATTTTTCAATGCCAAGAGCAGGGAGCTTTCAGCAGTCTTAGTTCGTTGCTTGAACTTCCAGGGATACTAAGCTGTGCGTGGGAGTATGATTGCCCATTTAATGATTGCTGAAAATGGAGCAGGTGTAGAAATATCTAGCTGCTTAGGTGAGGTGGGAGTTGTTTCCTAATTTGATGTGGTTCTTCCACTTTGACTTGGAAATAAATTATTCTAAGAAAGGGAAGCCAATCGCCACTAAAACCTATTACCAAGTATAGATGCAATCACAAAAATTAATTTTTGAATCAGTTATCTTTAACAACCCTAGGACTCTTCTGTATTAATTAAGGACTTAGAACTGCTGAGAATTGTATTAGTTTGCTGAAAGAAAAAACAGTGAGAAATATTAGTTAAGGACCTAAGAAAAGTAACTACGCTTCCGTAATCCAAAATAAAAAAAATAAAAAAATAGAAACACCTTATTTACGAAACCATTAGTGTGAACACATAATGGAAATAGAGAAAGATGGTCTAGGCGCATCCTTATTATAAATAGGGTAGCAGGTTAGAACCTATGGAGCAAGTAAATCACACGAGAAAAAGAGAAAAAAAATAAAAGGTGAGAAGTGAGCGTGATCATCCCATTTAACATGGCAGCAATCCTACCAAACCCTTTTGCATTGAAATATAACAGCAACCACCGTTACTTGTGCTACGGAGCGGCCGGGATTCTCCAATTCACTGGACAGGATCAGACCCAATTATTCACAACGGAGAATGCACAAACACCCGGATACGTGCATATCAAGCACAATGCAACCGGCAAATACTTGGTAAGGGCTCCTGATCAAAGTGGACCGCCACTGAAGATCGTTGCCACCGCTGACACACCAAACGAAAACACGACCGATGAAAATTGCACTTTGTTCGAGTCTGAGAACGTCGGACCAAATACCCCCACACAAGTGGTCTTCCGATTTCGCCATGTGCAGAGCAAGCTGTATATAAGGCCAACCCTTGTGCAAGGTTTAAACGATGTCCTATGTGCATTGGATGCCAAAACCGACGGCAATGGAGTAGGGGCTCTCTTTACAGCCGTTGGGCTTCGTTGATCAAATTACCACATGATGTTTGTGGGTAACGTCTCTGGAAACCCTCACGAGACTTCACTCGTCCTGTACGGGTCACCTATGGGTTTAAAAGGCTTGTTGCATGTGCCAAATGCAATCGAGTTCCCTGCGAAAGTGGCATTAATTTTCATCACAAGTTTTTCAGTTTTTTTTTTCTCTCTGTTTTTTAAAGTATTTTAGCTTCACTGAATCACGTGTATTAAACAAATAAACGTAGTTCGCATGATCGCATCAGCTGTGGTTATGTCCTTTGTGCAGTAGTGTGTTCAATAAAAGTTATGTTTCTTGCGAAATCTGATGGGGTGTAGGGTGATATGGTGCATCAACTTAGGTGTTTAATCTATTTTCAAGCATCTTAAACCAAACAATATGACAGGCCTGAGAAAACTTCGTGAAGATGAAAATATAAAATTTCCGTAAATGTGTCCATAGTTTCCGTAAAGTTGCCCATATTTTTTCTTTCCAAATCAAACAAAGTGGTCATACATCATTAATAACTAACTCGATCAAGAATCTTTCGAAGGCAATTTTAAGTTCAGATAATTTTCTAATAGCATCTCTAATAGGAGACACAAGAGCATTTACATTTGAGAGATGCTAATTGGAGATGTGCAAATCACATTTACATCTCAATTTACAATTCTAGAACTGTTGTGGCTTATTTTAATCTGACAAGGGAGAAAGGGGGCATGGCAGAGAGAGTAGACAAAGATGTGTTTGTAGGGTTGTGTAGAGGATGTGTTATAGTAATAAGGGAAGGAAGAATCCTCCTCCTCCAAGGAAAACATGTCTTATTGCGGATGAATAACTAGCTTCAAATCTACTCTATGATTTACACAATCACACTTAAATACAATGTTTGTAACACTCCCCCTAGAGTTGAGGAAGTCGACTCGTCAGCACTGATTATGGGAACACGTTAGTTTCAAAGTAAAGTAGGAACTTGCATATGGAACTAAGTTTCACAAAAAAACCAATGGCTATGGTAAAACCTAAGTAGGGATAAAACCCATAGTCTTAGGAAAAATGCGTGAGTAATGCAAAGTCAAATGAAACATCTATGATACGTCATTAGGGATATGATCAACCCAAGGTGGGTGCCTCGTCAAAACCTCGTTAGGTAGCAAAACCCCAGTGGGAAAAATGCTCCTATTTGTTGGAAAAAGACTACATTAAGCTTAAGCAAATATACTTCAGGATACTCCACCTAAGTTCGACATAATTCCAAGGAAAACTAACAATGTTACAACTCAGAAAGTTTACGCATACCTATTCCTTGAACAAGCTTCTAAAATGTCACCTTCGGTAGTGATTTGGTGAATAGCTCGGCCAAATTATCTTCTAAATGGATGTGTGTGACTTCAATCTTCTGATGCTCTTGCTGTTGATTTGAGAATAAGAACTTCGGTGCAATGTGCTTGGTGTTGTCTCCATTGATGTAACCCTTCTTGAGATGTTCGATACATGATGCGTTATCTTTATAGATCATCACCGGGATGTCAACGACATGGTGAAGATCGCAGGAATTTCGAATATGGCCCACAACTGCTCTCAGTTGAGGAACCGTAGGGATAGAACAGGCCCAGATCCATAGTACCCTTAAGGTAATGGAAGATGTCTTTAACACCAGTCCAGTGTCTACGTGTTGGTGCATTACTGTATCTTGCCAAAAGATTAACATCGAAGGAGATGTCATGTCTAGTGCATTGAGCTTAATACAGTAAAGCGCCTATCGCACTTAGATAAGGAACTTCTGTCTCCAAAATCTCTCCATCATCCTCCTTAAAATGGAAGGTTGTTTTGCTTTTAGCAATCGTACGAGCATAGGAGTACTCGAAGGCTTCACTTTATCCTCATTCAAGCAGCATAACACCTTCTGGGTGTAGTTCGATTGATGTACAAAGATTCCATCCAAACGATGCTCTATTCGAGACCGAGATAGTATTGAGTCTTTCTTAAATTTTTCATCTCAAATTCCAACTTCAGGTGTGTGGCAGTTCTCTCGAGCTCTTCAAGAGTTCTGATGAGGTTCATGTTGTCAACATAAACTGCAACAATCGCAAGACTGGAATGTGACTTCTTAATGAACACCCAAGGGCATAGTTTGTAGTTCACATATCCTTGACTAGTCAAATACTCACTTAGATGGTTATACCACATTGTTATGGATTGCTTCAAACCGTAGAGTGAACGCCTTAGCCGAATTGAGAGCATGTTCTAGGGTTTGGAAATATTTGATCCAGTCAATGTAAGTCATTCGGGAACTTTCATATAAATTTTCGTATCATGATCCCCATAGAGATACGCAGTTACTACATGCATTAGCTGTATACTCAGTTATTCTGAAACTACCAAACTGATAAGGTAGTGAAAAGATATCACATCCATAATGGGTGAATAAGTTTTGTCATAGTCAATCCCGGGGCGTTGTGAGAAGCCTTGTGCTCCAAGATGAGCTTTGTAGCACACAATTTTGTTCTTCTCATTACACTTCTGAACGAAAACTTACTTGTATCCAACGAGCTTCATATATGGAGAAGTAGGAGCTACGGGTCTAACACCTTATGTTTCACAAGCGAATCAAGTTCGAATTAGATTGCTTCTTTCTAGTTTAACCAATCAGTTCTACGTCGACATTTATCAATGGAACGGAGTTCAATGTCATCCCTTAGCATGATCTCAGTAGCTACTACATATGCTAATGCATCGTCGATGGTCATCTCATTTATACACCAAACATCATCCAAGCTAGCATAATGGACCGAAATCTCTCATTCCTGGGAGGTGGATTCGTCTCTTCAAGGATGCTTCTGTAATCTAGAATTTCTTTATGAGTTGGATAGAATGAGTAGGGGACAGTCAAATTCACGGTAGGCTCAAAAGCCTATGTTGTGGGTTTCCTCTTCCGGGGGTGTGAATCCATTGAACCAAGTGGTCTACCACGCTTTTGTGTAGGGGCAGAAGATTGGCTTGCTGCTAATGTACGTGGATTGGCCAAAGTGGCGTCCCAGGTCTCCAGGAGGGAAGTCCGTAGTACATTTGGTACATCCATCTTTGTAGGCACATTTGCAACTGGAATATGTGATCTTGTGACTCGCGCTAGATCTGTGAAAGCATCTGGCATGCTTTGAAGATCTAACATGCACTGCACTTCAATTTCAAATAGAGCAGTGCAGGTATCTAAATGAGACAAAGTGGGAGTCATCCATGATAATTTGTGTTGTTCTTCAGAAGCGGTGACTTTCATATCTCCTCTTAACGACGGGAATACTGTCTCATAGAAATGACAATCTGCGAAACCAGCGATAAAAAGATCGCCTATCAAAGGTTCTAAGTAATGAATAATTGAAGGAGAATCATATTCGACATAGATTCTCATCCTTCCTTGAGGCCCTATTTTTGTACGTAAAGGCTTTGAAATCAGCACATAGACCGCACAACAAAAAACATGTAGATGCGATATGTCGGGTTAGTATTCGTTAACCAACTGAATGGCGCTATATTGTTGGGTTGCAACAGGCCTCAGGCGAACCAACATGATTGCATGCAATATTGCATGACACCAAGTAGTGATCGGGAGCTTGGTACGTATGACCAATGATCAAGCAATCATTTGTAAGCGCTTAATGAATACCTCTGTCAGGTCGTTTTGGGTGTGAACATGGGGTACTGAATGTTCAACTTCAACCCCAATTGATATGCAATAGTCATCAAAAGTTTTAGATGTGAATTCTTCAGCATTATCCAATAGAATAAATTTGATTAGATAATCAGGGTGGCGAGCCCTTGAGCCTGAGCCAACAAGATGAAGAATGCAACGTTCTATGTGGACAACAAACACACGTGTGACCAGCGTGTGGAAGCGTCAACCAATACCATAAAATATCTAAATGATCTGCATGGAAAGTGAATTGGTCCACAAATGTCCCCCTAATTCTTTTGTAGAAAAATAGGAGGATTCGAACGAATCTCTTCATAAGAACGCTTAATGATAAGCTTTCCCATGAAGCAGGTTTGACATGCGATTCCTTGAATCCCATACGATCATGTCCCAAATGATTGTGTCAAAGTGTAATTTCGTGAGTGGTCCTTGAGGTAGGGCCGACCACATAATGGCTCTCTATAGGGTGAAGTTCTTGTTATAGAACTTGAGAAGTAATTGGATTCGACAAACTTCCGAATGATATTCATTCAGAAAAAGTACATGTGTCACGTCCAAAATTTTTGGAATTAATTTTGGCTCCACAAATCCCCACACCTACTGACTACGCGCTGAAAAGGGCAGTAGTTTTAGGAATCTCAAGCTGCTTAAGTGAGGAGAGAGTTGTTTCCCAATTTGATGTGGTTCTTCCGCTTTGACTTGGAAATAAATTATTCTAGGAAAGGTAACCAATTGCCACCAAAACCTATTTAAGTCTATCATTAGTAGAGGGTTATTACTAATTATAGACGCAATCACAAAAAATAATTTTGTAATTAGTTATCCTTAATAACAATAGGTGTGACAACCCGTCCCTAGTTTTACGTTTTTTTTTTTTTTTTTTGATTTCTGATTGGGCTGCTGCCCTTTTTCTACCTTTTATCTAATTGGTCCTCCTTAACCAATTAATTAACTTTAAATAACCAACTTCAGACGTTCGTAACTATACCGTTATAATCCGGACTCGCAAACGGTTTTCACCTATATGTTCGTACCAACGAGTACTACTTAAATATGCTAAAAAAAATATGGCTTATGACAATCCGTCCTAAGTTTTACGTTTTTATTTATTTTAATCAAGGGAATGGACGAAAATGCCCTAGAGGCAAGGACTGTGACTTCTGTTAACCATCATTTAGAGAAATGTATGGCTTATTCTTTTAGCATATTTAAGTAGTACTCGTTGGTACGAACACATAAGTGAAAGTTGTTTGCGAGTCCGGATTATAACAGTATAGTTACGAACGTTTGAAGTTGGTTATGTAAAGTTAGTTAATTAGTTAAGGAGGACCAATTAGATAAAATGTAGAAAAAGGGCAGCAGCCCAATTAGAAACCAGAAAAAAAAAAAAAAAAAAAAAAAGGAAGAAAATTTCCAGCTTTGCCGTGCACGCCACCACTGCGACCACCCAACTTCCAAGGCCAATTTTGGCCAACTCCGGTGGAATTTCTCGACACCACGGTTCGCCGGAAAATTCCACTATTTCTAAAAATTCTCAAATTTCATAAAATGAAGATCTCAAATAGAGGAACAACTTTCATACCTGCCACGAAGTTCAAAAGTGGACGGAAGATGTTCAATTTTGCCCACGAAGCCGGCGGGTGCCTAAAGCTTCCCAATGTTGATTTGTCGTCTACCGTCGTCCAACGGGGTCAAGGTTGGTTGGGTTTTTCTCCTGGGATGATGGGCTATAAAGCCCAAGTGGTGGCATTGGCAATCGCTTTGTTGTTTTGCCGAAAAAATTAAAAAGGTAGCCGGAGCATCGTGAGAACCGTCAACTTTCGCAGCCTTAAACTGCCGCATACAGAGGTTAATCAAGGTTGTCCTTGGGTAGGGTAGCTGCAGTAGTTAGTTGTTCCCTATTACTTTTCAACTTCAAAAGATACTTATCAATTGTATTAGTTCCTTTCTGAATTGTGTGCAGCTCTGTTTTGAGATGATTGACCCAAGACTTAGAAACAGATGCATATCTATGAACAAGATTGGTCCATGCTTCATGAGCAGTCCTACAACCAAGAACATACTCCATTGCCTCATCAGTTAAAGGTAGCAAGTAACAAACTCAATAGTTCCATATCGTTAGATTCCCAATCCATAAAAGCCACAGTAATCTCCTTTGGAACCCTAGCTTCCGCACTAACGACATACTTTGATCGACACACAGTTGTAACCAAACAATTTTAACCCTCTTAAAACAGATTGAAATAGAAATGCCCATTTGGTGAAATTATCATCTCTTAGCTTTATGATAAGCATACCCAAAACTCCATCAGCTTTAAAGTTTGAAGAACTCATGATTATCTTCAAAAAACAAACAACTAAACACCAAGTCGAATTATACCTAGAGATATACACTCTGATTGGAAATAACCAAGGAAGAATGAAACTTTCCTTAACAAATAGTCTCTTGACTTAGAAAGAAAGACACTTTCTTGAATTCGTGAAAGAATAACACTGTCACAAGAAAAATACTTGGATACTGTTGTTGCCATCCATGTCTTTCGGATCACCCCGAAAATTTGCTAGCTATTGTCTTTGTTCTTTTACATTTTATTTGATTAAAGTTTAACCATTCACAAAACATGCATAAGCTAGTTAATGATCACACATTATTAGGCCTATTTCTATATTTGCACCTTTCTCACAAAATGACATTGTTTTATAACTATTCTACTTATCCTCCCTACGAGCGTCTGAATACTAATTAACAGTAATCCCTGAAAACAAAACAATTTCGTTGTTCTAGGTTCTCAAGTATCAAATTGAGGTACAAAACAGATTTGCATGAGCAGCTTGAGGTGTGTTGTTTTGCTATCGTTTACCTAAACCCGAATTAGCGGCCAAATAATATTCTAGCTTTCACTTGTGAGAATGTGAAAGTTAAAGTGCCACGCCGAAGGTATAATAAACCTTGCAATGACTTCTTTGGAGGGCAACTTCCCATTTCTAATGGGTTTTGGGATAGAACCTGGACAATCATACCGTCCAACTTCTAAATATTATCACTAGTTTTTTAAAATAGGTTCAAAAGAAGTTCCAGATGAGAATTGATGTTCAAGTAAAGTTGATAAAAACTAATATATTATACATGTTAGCAAAAGGAGAAAAACAATTGGCTGTTATTAACTGTATACTTTTATTTAACTTATTTTTTTCTTTGACAGAATGCATTTATTATTCATAGTTTTATTTATGGACAAGGATTGTCTACTCTCCACTTTCAGTGACCTTCCCACGCCTTTCTGTTTTGTGTGATCACGGTTAAATCGCGTTAACATTTTATATTATTTTTTGTAGAGATAATATGATAAAAATGAATAGTAATATAAAATGTTTATGTGGTTAACTGTGAGCACACAAACAGAAAGGTACAAAAAGTGCACCGGAAGTGAAGGGTAGACAATCCTTATCCTTTATTTATTTGCACCCCCTGTCCTTTCGAAGTTCATTGACATCTCTATCTAAACAAATGCAAGTTTGGGACACACATAAAGTGGGAGCAGGTGTTGTTGCTATCAAATGACATCTGGCTTGTTTAGCTGGTATGATATGGATTACTGATTTATGGTCTCCCTTAAAAGAATAATTTAACTATAATTTGTGAAATAGGAGGGCTACATGTACGAAATGCATAAACAGGAATGCGATTTTAATAGCAATTAAGTACTGGCAACCAAGCTGCAATCAAAGCGGAGCTGATAAGTATTGGTTTCACATATCCTTGATGTGAAAAGATTCTCACAATCAACAAGTGATTTAATAGCAGTTACTGGAAACCAAGCTGCAATCAAAGTGGAGCTGATAAGTATTGGTTTCACATATCTTTGTTGTGAAAAGATTTTCACAATCAACAAGTGATTGATTTAGCGCTTGAATGTGTCTTCATGTATTGATTGAGCAATTGAATGTGGCATGGTCAATCCCTAACTTCCACGCCTCCAAAAATCAAAAGAGTTCATTTTCCATCCACATTGTTTCTTTCAGTTACCTGCAGGAACTATCCCCACATTAGTTAAAGGCCTGCAAAGAGATCGGCTATTAAATTAGTAAGTCCAATGACATCAGCTAATTAAACAACTCAGTTGTTGAAAACATCGCAAATAAATATACACCTCTTAAAATATAAATTAGCAATTTGAATAATACAACTACGTACCCCTAAGTAAAATATGAATCCATAGTGTCCTATACATGAAATATTTAAATAAAAATAAGCAATTTTCGAAACATTGGATAGGGGTACATGTGCAAACTGAATTTCTGCTTGAATTAATCAAACGTAATACAAAGTGTGGTAGGATAGCAAAAGCCTATCGAATTTTGGAGAGACCATGAGGTGAAGGTTTTACCCTACTCATGACGCCATTATATTGGCCAAAATATGTCATCTTGAGTATGCGCAAGCAAATAGTATTCCCAAGAAATTAATTATGTAAATTTTGGAAGTTTGAAGTACCTCATCTCCCAAGGTTGGTCATTGCTGATTTTGTTTCAATGCTAGACGTTGAATCCTCCACCATAACCCAAGAAAAAAAAAAAAAAACGAAAGAACTATGAATCCAGGAAGGGCTCTGGTACCATGTAAATTTTGGAAAGTGGTAATTCACCACTTCTCATTAAAATAATTCTCTGTACAATACTACTATATGTAGCCATATGTTTACAATCAATTCCTACTAACTAGCTACTAATTAACAGCTTATAATACAAGATAGGAATGTAATCAATTACAATATATTAATAAATTGGCAAGTATCTTGATGATCGTACTTGACTTTCTCAACAAATTAGGAGATAATATCTTGAGATAATGGTAACAATGTCACTAATTGATTGTGATAGAGATTACTTATTTGATATGGTTTTTTTCGATTGGGTTGGTATTAAAGATAAGATTTAGTATTTAATCTTGTCTTTAATGCCTTTGATTTTTCTATGCCAAGAGCAGGGAGCTTTCAGCTGCCTTAGTTCACTGCTTGAACTTCTAGGATGCTGAGCTGTGCGTGGGAGTATGTCTTCCCATTTAATAGGGGCAATCTGGTATTTCTTGAGAAAAAGTCCTTGTGTTGCATCTAGGATTTTTGGGATTATTTTTTGCTCCACAAATCCCCCACACTTGCTGGGCTACGCACTAAAAATGGAGCAGGTGTAGAAATCTCAAGCTGCTTAGGTGAGGAGAGAGTTGATTCCCAATTTGATGTGGTTCTTCCACTTTGACTCGGAAATAAATTATTCTAGGAAACAGAACCAATTGCCACCAAAACCTATTGAAGTTTGCCATAAGTAGAGTGTTATTACTAATTAGAGATGCAATCACAAAAAATAATTTTTTTAATTAATTATCTTTAATAACAATAGGACTCTTCTGTATTAATTAAAAAGTGAGGATCCTCGCCCGATCCTCTTTGTGAGGATCCCGAGGATCCTCCAATCCGTTCATCGTACATTTTGCGGTCAGTTTTTGTCAGGTATTGTTTATATTCAATTTTAAATAAAAAAAATTACAATGATTTCTGACTGCATGATGTACGATGAAAGGATATGATTGGAAAATCCCCAAGATCCTCACAAAGAGGATCCAACAAGGATCCTCCTGGTTAATTAAATACTTAGAACTACTGAGAATTGTATTATTTTGTTGAAAGAAAAAACAGTGAGAAATATTAGGTAAAGACTAAGACCAGTGACTACAGCCCCATAATCCTACAAAATAAATAAAAAACACCTTATTTACGAAACCATTAGTGTGAAAATATATTGTGAATAGGGACAGATGATTTGGGCTTATCCGTATTATACAAAATGCATAAACAGCAATGCAATTTTAATAGCAGTTAAGTACTAGTAAACCAAGATGCAATCAAAGCGGAGTTGATAACTATTGGTTTCACATACCCTTGTTGTGGACAAATTCTCACAATTAACAAGTGGCAGATTGAGCGCTTGAATGTGTCTTTGTGTATTTATTTAGCAGTTGAATGTGTGTTTGTGTACATATCGCACGACCAATCCATGACTTCCACGTCTACAAAAATCAAAAGAATTCATTTTCCTGCCACATTGCTTTTTGCGGTTACCTGCAGCAATTGTCCGCACATTAGCTAAAGCCCCCTGCAAAGAGATCAACTATTAAATCAATATGACGTCAGACCAATGACTTCAGCTAATTAAACAACTCAGTTGCTGAAAAATCGCAAATAAATACATACCTCATAAAATATAATTTAGTAATCTGAATCGTACAACTAGGTACCCCTAAGCAAAACATGAATCCATAGTGTCCTATTCATGAAATCTTAAAATATGCTTATTTTCGAAACAATGGATTTAGGTACATATGAAAACTCAATTTCTACTTGAATTAATCTAACAGAATACAAGAAGTGGTAGCATAGTAAAAGTTTACCAAATGTTGGAGAGATGGAGGTATTTATAGGAGGTGGCCGGGCATGAGCATAGGGTTTTACCCTACACATGACGCCATTATACTTGCCAAAATATGTCATTTGTAGGATGCGCAAGCAAATAGTATACCCAAGAAATTAATTAGGAGATAATATCTCGAGATAATGGTAAGAATGTCCCTAATTGATTGTGGCAGCGATTCCTTACTTGATAGAGTTGTCTTCAATTGGGATGGTATTAAAGATAAGATTTATTATTTAATCCTATCTTTAATGCCTTTGATTTTTCTATGCCCAGAACAGGGAGCTTTCAGTTGTCTTAGTTCGTTGCTTGAACTTCCAGTGATGCTGAGCTGCACGTGGGAGTATGGTTGCCCATTTAATGAGGCAATCTTATATTTCTTAAGAAAAAGTTCATTTGTTGCGTCTAGGATTTTTGAGATTATTTTTTGCTCCACAAATACCCCACACTTGCTGGGTTGTGCGCTGAAAATGGAGTAGGTGTAGAAATATCTAGTTGCTTAGGCGAGGTGAGAGTTGTTTCCTAATTTGATGTGGTTCTTCCACTTTGACTTAGAAATAAATTATTCTAAGAAAGGGAAACCAATCGCTACTAAAACCTATTACCATGTATAGATGCAATCACAAAAAATAATTTTTCAATCAGTTATCTTTAACAACACTAGGACTCTTCTGTATTAATTAAGGACTTAGAACGAGAATTGTATTAGTTTGCTGAAAGAAAAAACAGTGAGAAATATTAGTTAAAGACCTAAAAAAAGTAACTACGCTTCCGTAATCCAAAATAAAAAATAAAAAAATAGAAACACCTTATTTACGAAACCATTAGTGTGAACACATAATGGAAATAGAGGAAAGATGGTCTAGGCGCATCCTTATTATAAATAGGGTAGCAGGTTAGAACCTATGGAGCAAGTAAATCACACGAGAAAAAGAGAAAAAAAATAAAAGGAGAGAAGTGAGCGTGATCATCCCATTTAACATGGCAGCAATCCTACCAAACCCTTTTGCATTGAAATCTAACAGCAACCGGGATTCTCCAATTCACTGGACAGGATCAGACCCCATTTTTCACAACGGAGAATGCACAAACACCCGGATACGTGCATGTCAAGTACAATGCAACCGGCAAATACTTGGTAAGGGCTCCTGATCAAAGTGGACCGCCACTGAAGATCGTTGCCACCGCTGACACACCAAACGGAAACACGACCGATGAAAATTGCACTTTGTTCGAGTCTGAGAACGTCGGGCCAAATACCCCCACACAAGTGGTCTTCCGATTTCGCCATGTGCAGAGCAAGCTGTACATAAGGCCAACCTATGTGCAAGGTTTAGACACTGTCCTATGTGCATTGAATGCCAACACCGACGGCAATGGAGTAGCGGATCTCCTTACAGCCGTCGGCGTCGTTGATCAAATTACCACGTGATGTTTGTGGGTAACGTCTCTAGAAACCCTCACGAGACTTCACTCGTCCCGTACGGGTCACCTATGGGTTTAAAAGGCTTGTTGCATGTGCGAAATGCAATCGAGTTCCCTGCGAAAGTGGCATTAATTTTCATCACAAGTCTTTCGTTTTTTTTTTCTCTCTGTTTTTTAAAGTATTTTAGTTTCATTGAATCACGTGTATTAAACAAATAAACATAGTTCGCATACTCGCATCAGCTGTGGTTATGTCCTTTGTGTAGCAGTGTGTTCAATAAAAGTTATGTTTCTTGCGAAATCTGATGGGGTGTAGGGTGATACCGTGCATCAACTTAGGTGTTTAATCTATTTTCAAGCATCTTAAACCAAACAATATGATAGACCTGAGAAAACTTCATGAATATGAAAATATAAAATTTCCGTAAATGTGTCCATAGTTTCCGTAAAGTTGCCCATATCTTTTTCTTTCCAAATCAAACAAAGTGGTCATACATCATTAATAACTAACTCGATCAAGAATCTTTTGAAGGCAATTTTAAGTTCAGATAATTTTCTAATAGCATCTCTAATAGGAGACACTAGAGCATTTACATTGGAGAGATGCTAATTTGAGTTGCGCAAATCACATTTACATCTCAATTTACAATTCTAGAACTGTTGTGGCTTATTTTAATCTGACAGGGGAGAAAGGGGGCATGGCAGAGAGAGTAGAGAGAGATGTGTTTGTAGGGTTGTGTAGAGGATGTGTTATAGTAATAAGGGAGGGAAGAATCCTTCTCCTCCAAGGAAAACAGGTCTTATTGCGGATGAATAACTAGCATCAAATCTAATCTATGATTTATACAATCACACTTAAATACAATGTTTGTAATACTCGCCCTAGAGTGGAAGTCGACTCATCAGCACTGATTATGGGAACACGTTAGTTTCAAAGTAAATTAGGAACTTGCATATGGAACTAAGTTTCACAAAAAAACCAATGGCTATGGTAAAACCTAAGTAGGGATAAAACCCATAGTCATAGGAAAAATGCGTGAGTAATGTAAAGTCAAATGAAACATCTACGATACGTCATCAGGGATATAATTGATGAGCTCATATTTATATAAATTTTACATCAAATTCACTTGTCTTTCCTTAGTTATTTCCTTATATTTTTGAGGTATTTACTTTGTTTTTGTGTTTTGTAGAATTTGTCAAGTAAAGAAAAGAAAAATAGCATAAGTGGGATTTTAAGTAACAAATTCGTCAAAACTGCCTGTGCAGATCAGCTGACTTTGGAAGCAAGTTGCAGATAGCTCAGAATGAATTAGACAATGAGCCTTGTATGGTTGGAAAGCTACGGATGTCTATTTTCTGGACCATTTCGCGGATTGTTAATATCATTTTTCTAGAAGACGTTATGGCCGTTTTAACACTGAAAGGTTCCCAAGAGGCTAAGCAGTTTGTAACTGACAAGAAAGCATTGAAAGCAATAAATCCAATAAATCTAGCAGCCAAAACTGATGCAATCAAGAACAAATATCAGAGGAAATGGAATTAACGATGAGGATTAAGAGGGAGTAATTGGCATAAAGGCTACCCAAGGAGTTACAATTGTTTTACCATTTCCTCTCACTTATTGTCATCACTAAATGGCTATTAGTGGGTGAGTTAAGGAGAAGAAAATGATGCAGCAAAAATTGGTTTAAAAGTAGCGTTGGGGAAGGAAGTAAAAGGGAGAGCCTTAGTCGATTTCTTTTGGTTCTATTTTCTCAAACTCATGTCTATCTTTTGTTTTAACTTAATGATTGTGTAACTAAATTTTTAGTAGTTAGGGGCTGTTTGAAGCCCCGAATATGATTGCAAGTTTATTATGACATGTCGTTTGAATTACTTTTATAATGGATGAAAATTGGTTCACTACTTGTCTCATTGATGAATTCCTTATGTGTTTTCTACAGATGCATACTTAGTAAGCATATCTAGGATTCTAATGCTATGAAAATGTGTGTGCCTACCCTTGTCGAATGAGGACCTACATATGTTCTAGAGTAGTACTTGTTAATTGCGATTAACATTTGAACCAATTTCTAGGATAAGTAAGACAACGCCAGTACTTACGATGCCTTGTGATGACTCAAACTCTTTTCGTTCTTAATGATTTCTACTTGTTAAATCTATGAACACGCCATTCTAGATTGCATGTTAGGGACTAAGTTAAGTTGAAAATGCCATTCTCTTAACATACTACATAAGAAAGAGTAATAGGTTAAGTTCTAACATTGAGCCAAATTGAGCATCTTCATCCGGAAATAGAAGGAATTTGAATGAAACATAACATGTTTGCATGATTATTTGGTGGTGGAGAGCAATTCCCCTAACTCATTTTTCTTAATTTCTGAACTACTTAAAATCTGTTTTTGTCCTGTTTTTGTTCGATTTAATTTAAATAGCAAATCAACTCCAAAAATCCCAAAAATTTGTGTGAATGTAGCTCTGTGTGTCTAGTGTCTGCATATAAAATTTTGTAGACTTTAGATAAGTATAAGTCGTCTATTAATTATTTTTTGGTGGCTGGCCAGTAGAGACAACAGCCCAGTTTTGTGACATTTCAAGTAGTTAGATAAAACAATCTTCTGTGGGAAAGACCCTTATTTTCATATGCTACAATTGACAAATCTTTGTGTTAATAAGGAAAATCAATAGGACATTTGCGTGCTACTTTGTGGTGTGCTTTCAATTCTATCAAATTTTTGGCGCCGTGTCGCCGGGGATTGTTATTTCTAATTACTTATTTTTCTATTGTTTTCTTTTCTTGTCTAATTAGTGTTTTTGTTTTTGTTTTTATTTCAGGTACTCTTCGTAGTATATGCATACTCGAAGGTCCAAGAGCATGGATCTAGCTTCCTACGATCCTGAGGTTGAACGAACACTTCGAAAGCTTCGAGGAACAATCAAGCAGAAGCATGCATCAATGTCTTTACCGCCATCTTCTCCACCACATTTGAGTTCGAAAGAGGACGAAGAACCACAAGAAGGCATGGCTGATAACCGTACTTTGAGGGAGTTGGTAATGCTTAATACGGATTAACAACCATTGTGCATCACATATCCAAATGCAGAAGGAGGATTTGAGCTTAAGTCCGGCATGATTCACTACTTGCCTATATTCCATGGCTTCTCAACAGAGGATGCCAACAAGCATCTCATGGAGGTTCATGTGGTATGCTCGGGAATGAGACCAGCCAATATGGATGAGGAGCAAGTCAAGTTGAGGGCATTCCCATTTACATTAGAAGCTAAGGCAAAGGAGTGGCTTTACAATTTACCTCCAGGATCAATGAACACATGGAACCAGGTGAAGCAAGCATTCTTGGAGCAACATTTTCCGGCCACAAAAGCTGCAAGCATAAGGAAAGACATATGTGCAATCTGACAACAACATGGAGAGCTCTTTGGAGATTACTATGAGTGATTCACACATTTGGTTGCATCTTGTCCTAATCATCAAATTTCAGAGCATCTTTTAATATAATATTTTTATGAAGGATTGTGTGGTACTGATCGTGTAATGCATGATGCAGCAAGTGGAGGAGCATTCATGGACAAGACACCAACAAATGCTAAGGCATTATTAAAGAACATTGCTGGCAACACACGACAATTTGGAGGGAGAGATGAGCTGCCTCTTAAGAAGTTAACGAGGTAAGTGCTAACTCTAGTATTGAATTACAATTAGCTAACTTGACTAATCTTGTGCAACAGGTTATGGTGGCTCCAAAACAGGTGTGCGGTGTATGTTCAATAATGGGACATGCCACGGATATGTGCCCTTCGTTAATGGATCAAGGTAGTCTTGA
Source organism: Pyrus x bretschneideri (assembly GCF_019419815.1). Lineage (NCBI taxonomy): Eukaryota > Viridiplantae > Streptophyta > Magnoliopsida > Rosales > Rosaceae > Pyrus > Pyrus x bretschneideri. The sequence goes on from NW_025999507.1 coordinate 202,871, forward strand.
GCAAGCTAATGCGTTAGGAGGGTTTCAGGGGCAACAAAGACAAAAGTATGATCCATACTCCAACAACTATAACGTGGGGTGGCGCGATCATCCACACTTAAAGTGGAACAATCAAGACAATGGACAACAATCTGTTCCCAATAACTATAACCGTCCACCTGGCTTCTTTTAAGCAAGACCGCAGACACCATTTCAGCCTCAACAACAACAAGCTCCAAGTAAGTCTCTTGAGGATTTAATTGCTTCTTTAGCTAACTCTACTCAATCTCATCAACAGAAAACAGACAAAGCAATTGAAAACCTTGAGCACCAAATGAGTCAGTTAACAAGTTTGATGGGGCAATAACGTCAACCAGGAAGGTTGCCTAGCCAAACCGTGGTGAATCCAAATGCGGAGCAGATGAATGTTGTGACTTTAAGGAGTGGGAAAGAAGTTTTTGAGCAACCAAGGATGCAAAAGAGGACTAGAAAAGATACAAATGAGCAAGGGGAGCAACAAACCAAAAATCTTGTGCAAGATGAGGCTTCAACAGAAATTGAAAAGTCTCCTAAAGATACAGAATTGAACAAAAAAGATTCTGATAAGGTAAGTAAAGAAGTTCAAAATTCATTTAACTCATGTGTCCCTATTCCTTTTCCTCGTAGGTTTATGAAGTCTACGAAAGAGCAAACAGATAAGGAAATCTTGGATACTTTCCGAAAAGTCCAAGTGAACTTACCTATTTTAGATGCCATAAAACAAGTGCCCAAGTATGCAAAGTTCCTTAAAGAGCTTTGTATGAACAAGAGGAGATTCAATGATCAAAAAACTGTGGCATTAAGCGAGGAAGTATCAGCTGTTTTGCAGAGAAAGCTACCACCGAAGTTGAAGGATGCCGGTAGCTTTACCATTCCATGTGTAATTGGAGGGAAAGAGTTTGGGAGAGCATTGTGTGGTTTGGGGGCATCCATCAATCTAATGCCATATTCAGGGTATGAATCACTAAACCTCGGAGACTTGAAGGAAACAAAGGTAGTAATCCAGTTGGCAGATCGTTCAAATAGATATCCCAAAGGCCTATTGGAGGATGTACTTGTGCAAGTGAATGAGCTTATTTTTCCCGTTGACTTTTTTGTTCTTGAGATGGAACATGACCCTATGCCTACTGCACTTCCTTTTATATTGGGAAGACCATTCTTTAGAATCGCGCGTACGAAGATTGATGTCTACAATGGTACTTTAACCATGGAAATTGATGGAGAAAGCTTCAAGTTCAAAATCTTCAATGCTATGTGATAGGAGCATATTCATGCGACTTAATTAGCTTGTTCTCGTGCATTTATGTTGTGTTTACTTAGTTGTTTTAGTGTTTAAGGCCACTTTTGTGTATTTTCAGATTATAAGGCCAAAGTGTGCAAGAAGATGCAAATTGGAGTCTTTTGGAGCGAAAGAGGAACGAATGAGTTGAAGACTTGAAGAAACGACGAAATCCTACTCCAACGATGAATTCTTACCAAAACGAGGAATCCTACTCAAACAAGGTTTCCTATTTTAGGAAAGTTAACCCTAAGTTTCCCGTTTTGGTAACCTTTCCTAAACTTAAACGTCCGTATTTTCTAGCCACTTTGACGGCCTTATAGGCACTTTAGGACACAAAACCAAGGCCCTAGCCCTATTTCCCTTCCTAGCCGCACCTTTATATTTATGTTTTAATTTCCTATTTTCGTAAGCCTTTGATTTAATTTTAAATAAGCTAGGGCTAGTTTTTTTTGAAATCATATATTTTCCTAACCCTAGCCGCAAATCCCATCCTTTTTCCCACATTCCCATCCTTTTTCCCACATTCATTCACAAGGCCGTGCATACCATATCCCATTTTTATATTCAGCCGCATTCTCCCATACACTAAACAGCCGCACCCTAATTCCATTCCATTACCTATCATCCCATTCATTATTCATGCCATTGATTATTCATTCCACTAACCCAAAAAACATCCAGCCGCATATCCCATTTTTCCATTCTTTATTCAGCCACTTTTTCCCATATTTTCCCATCAACCCGTGCATACACAGACAGCCACCTTCATACCCTAACACATTCCAGCCGCAACACTTCCACATATTCTTTCCCTAAGCCGTGCCATCTCCCTTCCATTCTAGCCATCTTCCACATATAATCCAACCTTGCCGCACCACCAAACAACCCAAAAACCTATCTATAACCCAGAAATTCATCCAAAATCATAAAAAAACCAATCTGCCGCAGAAGGAGAAGAGGAAAGAGGAGCTTCGACGCGCACCAATTCACGTGGATTCGTTGGGCGTTCTAGGTGTAATCAATCCTTTGTGCTTTATGTTTAAATTCATTTGTAATTCTCTTTTTGTGAACATGAGAGGCTAAATCCCCCTAGTTAGCTAGGGGGTAATTCGAAACCATGTTTATGCTTGCAATATGAATTGATTATATTTGGTTGGAATTTCATAAGTTGTGGATTCAATTTGTTTAACTGCTTGATCGATAACTTATTTATGTATGTTGATTGAGAGTGCACGCTTAATTTTCATGCATGAATATGACAATAGAATATAAGTGAATTTCACCTAATAGTTATGAACTTATTTTCACAAGTAGTGGAGGTTGCTTATAAACAATCGCGTTAAATAAATTCCTGGCAAGAGTATCATGCTTTTCATAGTTACAAATGCCTTGTCGATGCTTATAATTTCCAAAGAACGTAATGATTCTAACTTGTATCTTTATCATGCTGTTCATATAAAGAACTTGTTAGGAATAATTTGTTTGCGATGCATATTCATCCAATTCAATGATTCTAGGGAAATTTGAAGGTTAATTTAAGCGGACCTAATTAACTTGGAGTGTCGAGTTCCATAATTTATCGAAAGACCAACTGAAAATCATTTTGTATGCAAGTGTAACATGTGTGGAGAAGAACCTTCTAGCTAGCATTCATTCCATATTTCATCACATTCATATTTAAATTCTGCCTATAAATTACAATTTGTGCATTTAATTTATTTTCGTCAAAATCTCAAACCCCCTTTTACTTTAGTATCCAATTTAGTTAGAAAGTGTCTTAGTTTGTGTTTATAAGTGTTTTGTATTCTTTGAGTCTTTTGATTTGTTTTAGTGTTTTTATTGTTAGTTTTGCATTCTTTAAGTCTAGCTTAGTGTTTCAAACTTCATTTTACATTTTTGAGTCAGTATCCAAGTGATTTTGCAATCCCTCCTAATCCCCGGTTAAGAACGATCCCTACTTATTCATATACTACAATTGTCACAAGAGGGTTTTAATTTGTGTGCTTACTTAGTTCGCATCAAATTTTTGGCGCCGTTGCCGGGGATTAGCAACTTTGCTAATCCCTTGGATTGTTTAATTTCTGTTTATTTATTTATTTTGTTAAAGTTTCTGATTTTTGTTTTGTTTTCCTTGTTTTAGGTACTAGTGCATGACTCGGAGTTCTCAACCGATTCGTGAGCGTATCTCAGACTTTGACAGTGACTTTGAGAGAACTTTGAGACGAAGGAAGAAGCATCACGAATCAAATCCGCCAAGCCCGGAACCTGAGCTTGACGAACAAGGCCTAGAAGAGGAAGAAGAGGCCACGGCTGGGATCTTTGAGGAAGCCACGGCAAGGGCATTTGAAGAGCCACAAGACATGGCCGTAGACAACAGGACACTTAAGGAGCTTTCCGCTTCGGGATTGGCTAATGCAGCACCTTTGTGCATCCAATATCCCCCACCGGCCGAAGGGAAGACCGAGGAGTTTGAGTTGAAGTCAAACTTGCTCCACCACATTCCGAAGTACCATGGGATGTCCATGGAGGATCCGAACAAGCATCTAAAGGAATTCGAGGTGGTGTGCTCAAGTATGACTCCCGTCAACGTTGACGGAAGTATATTGAAGATGAAGGCTTTTCCATTTTCTTTGATGGACAAAGCCAAGGATTGGTTGTATGACTTAGCTCCCGGAACCGTTACATCGTGGGAGAGCATGAAGAGGGCCTTTCTGGAGAAGTTTTTCCCAACTTCTCGAATCATCCTTTTACGAAAAAGGATAAGTGGAATCCAGCAAGAAGATGGTGAGTCTTTTCCTATGTACTATGAACGTTTTAAATCTCTTGTTGCTTCTTGTCCACAGCACCAGATGAAGGAGGAGTTGCTTCTGCAATACTTCTACGAGGGGCTCCTGCCAATTGAACGACAAATGCTTGACGCATCGGCGGGTGGAGCATTGGTGGACAAGACGCCCAGGGATGCCAAGGTCTTGATCGTGAACCGAGCGTTGAACGCTCAACAATATGAAGGAGTGGGACAAAGAGGACCCCCACGGCAGCAAGTGCATGAGGTAAGTTCCACCCCCGATATTCATTCCCAGTTAGCTAATCTTACTTCCATTGTGTCTTAGATGGCCGAAGGCATGAGGATGCAAGGACCGGTTGTATGCGGGGTGTGTTCAATCCAAGGACATGCTTCTGAGAAGTGCCCGCAACTCATAGAAAATGGTGGATGGGAAAGCGCCAACGCGATTGGATTTTAGGGTCAAAATCAACCAAGGAACGACCCGTACTCGAACACTTACAATCCGGGTTGGAGAGACCACCCGAACTTCAAATGGAGGGAGCCCCAACAACCACCACAACAAGGAGGCTTTAGGCAACAACCCCCGGGGTTCTTTCCCAAAACCTACGGCCCACCCCAAAATCAAGCCCAATCCGGCCCAAGTGCCTTAGGTACGTCTCTTGACAATGATGCACTTCTTAAGATACTAACTAAGTTGTCTAATGGGCAGGAAGATCAAGCGAAGGCTATGCAAAATCAAGATACGAGGGTGGATCAATTGGAAAAACAAATTGGGCAGATTGCAGAGTTTGTAGGGCAATTCCGAGACCAAGGCAGGCTCCCTAGCTCAACCATTCCAAATCCGAAAGGAGGCTTTGAGACCGCCAACGCAATTACCTTGAGAAGTGGCAAGGAAGTTGGAACCACCCCACAACCACCAAAATCAATCGAAGAAGAGAATGAAAAACTGCAACATGAAGAGGAGGAAGTAAGCAAGCCCACGGCAAGGGTACAAACACCCTTGCCGCAACTACCTAGGGACATTAATGCACCCAACTCATCCCATTCGGCCACCAAAGGTAATTTGGGTTCAAAATTGATTAATTCTAACTTTGTTCCACCCGATGTTCCTTTTCCTAGCAAATTTATGCAAACAAAGAAGGAGGAGCAGGAAAAAGACATTCTGGAGACGTTTCGGAAAGTCCAAGTAAACATTCCTTTACTTGATGCCATTAAGCAAGTGCCCAGGTATGCAAAGTTTTTAAAAGAGTTATGCACAACTAGGAAAAGAATTGCAAACAAAGAAGTTGTGAAAGTGAGTGAAAATGTATCAGCGGTTTTGCAACGAAAGTTGCCCCCAAAGTGTAAGGATCCAGGGAGCTTTACTATCCCATGCACAATTGGAAACACGAGATTTAAACAATGCATGTTAGATTTAGGTGCTTCTATTAATGTCATGCCATATTCCATTTATGCATCGATGAACCTTGGTGAGTTAAAACAAGATGGCGTTATAATTCAACTGGCCGATCGTTCTAATGTTTATCCCAAGGGAGTCCTTGAGGATGTTTTAGTGCAGGTCAATCATCTCATCTTCCCTGCAGATTTTTATGTCTTAGAAATGGAGGATTCGAGCCATGCTCCATCATTGCCACTCTTGCTAGGCCGTCCGTTCATGAAAACGGCTCAAACGAAGATTGATGTGGCCAAGGGAGCACTAACAATGGAGTTTGGTGGTGACATAATTAAATTCAATGTTTATGATTCTGTTAAGACTCCTAATGATAGCCATTCTTGTTTTGTCGTAGATGTGTCTAAGGACAAAGGGCCGAAAGGATCCACACTTACCACGAAGGATGTATTGAGAACTACCGTTGGAGAAGAACTTGGAGTGATTGCCCTACAACCACCAAATATGGCCGAAACTTCAAATAGAAACATTGTTGATAGGGCTGCCACTTTTGAGACCTCACCACACTATTTTTGTAAGTCTTCAATTCCAATCTCAATTCCTATTTCCACTAATAGGTTGTTACCTTCGTTGATGCAGGAGCCCAATCGATATAAAGGTGGTGGGAGCAGTTACATGGAGTGTCGGAATCGAAACACCACCATCAGGGAGGATCACTATCCCCTCCCATTCATTGAGCCATACTACGAGAAATTTCAAGGAGTATACCGTGGAGGACATAACCCTCCATTCCGTGAGCCAGAGTGAAGAGTGAAAGAAGGTCTCGTCCGGCTGGAAGACGTTAAAGCAAGCGCTACTTGGGAGGCAACCCATGCAATCAACAAAGGAAGAACTTGGGAATCGCTCCACACTCAGATTTGCGTCCCTAAACCCTTCCCTTTGTTGCTTACTTTATGCTTTGTGTAATGTTTTTAATTGTGTCTAAAACATTGAGGACAATGTTTAGTTTAAGTGTGGGGGGGGTAACATTCTGTTTTGAGATATTTGTGCATGAAATTCGTAGGGTATTACCACCTAACATGTCTAAACTTGTTCTTTGCTGTTTTTAAGTGTTTTTAAGCTATTTTAGAGTGTTTTAGAGTGTGTTGACTTAAAAATCCGAAAATCCCATAAAAATTTGAAAAATTGCTTTGAAAAACCCAAAAAGAGTTGTTTTTGTGTGTTTGTTTGTGTCGTAGGGTACCTTCCAACACAATGATGAGGATTTGGTTTTTAATTGCATGATGGTTAAAGAAAGTTACAAACATGGATGGACGTTTGATATACTCTTTGGTTTATGCTTGGTTGTCGTTATAGTTTACGAATTCACATGTAATCACAAATGATAAAAATCAGTTTTTGTAACATGCTTGAAGGAAGGAACTTAAACAAACGCTACATCCCTGTGAGACTTGAGCCTGAACGTTATTTGGAGAGTTAAAATCTATGCATTAATGTTTTCTAAAATCGTTGCATGATCTCATTATTCATTGCTTGGTTACTACTTAGAAGGCGTTTCATCACTTAGTTCCAAATGCTAGAACTCATGCCCATTTCATTCAAAGCATGTCATTGATTTGCATAACACATATTCAAGATGAAGTTGTGTAGTGACCACCATCAAAGCCAAACAGCTATGTGCCCTTCACTCATTTTGTGTTTAAGTTTAACCCCGTTGAGCCTTGTGTAGCCTACTTTCTTTGTTAACCCACATTATCCTCACCTAGCCTAGATTAGGACCATCCTTACCCTTATTCTTGAAGCATAGTAAGCAATGAATTCCTTTTGATTAATGTGTTGCAGAAAATAAGTGTGGGGGAAGGATTATGGATGTGAGTTTATGTGCCATACGCATGGTTAAAAAAATAAAAAATAAAAAAAAAAAAAGAAAAAGAAAAAAAGAAAAAAAAAAGAAAAGAAAAGAAAAAGAAGTGAAAAAGAGTTGAAAAGTATTGTTTGTTGAAGTAAGGGCCCAAAACAGTGAATTAGGCCCTAAGAGTTGTTTGAATCTTCCCCATTTGTCTAAAAGTTGATTTCTGCATTCTAAGGGAATTCTAGGACTTAATTTCAATACTTTGCTTGCTATTGCTTAAAGAACTTTTGTTTATCCCTACCTTTCGTTGTTAGCCAATACCCCAAGCCCCGTACAACCCTTGACTTCTATCTTGAGTGGTGTGCATTTCAATTGTGGAGTTTGAATTTGGTATGAGCATATGGTGTCACTGGTTCTCGCATCTAAGTAGTAGCATTCCATTCATGAGATCATATCCAAACACGTTTAATTACTCTAGAAATTGCTTTCTTGGTTATAACATATGTGAGTACTAGTCTTTCATGTTTACATCAATCTGCTCACATATAACTAGTGTAGGGTGTGTAGTCAGAAAATCTGAGTGAAAATTGAGTGCATAACTAGTGAGGAATTGAGGGATTTCTCTAAGGCATGTTACTACATTCAAAATGTGTTTTAATTGATTAAATGCGAACTAGTGAATGGTGACTATGATTAAGGATGTGCTTAAGGGGAAGTAAGACTAAAAGCTATGTGAGTAATGATCTTTGACATGTCATGTTTCATTGGAAATCCCTGAGGCAAACGTTGGAAGGTTTAGGTTATGTTTTGTTTGTTTTGTTTCGTCTTGTTTAATTTACTTGTTTTGTTTTGCTCGAGGACTAGCAAAAGTTAAGTGTGGGAGACTTGAAGGAAACAAAGGTAGTAATCCAGTTGGCAGATCGTTCAAATAGATATCCCAAAGGCCTATTGGAGGATGTACTTGTGCAAGTGAATGAGCTTATTTTTCCCGTTGACTTTTTTGTTCTTGAGATGGAACATGACCCTATGCCTACTGCACTTCCTTTTATATTGGGAAGACCATTCTTTAGAATCGCGCGTACGAAGATTGATGTCTACAATGGTACTTTAACCATGGAAATTGATGGAGAAAGCTTCAAGTTCAAAATCTTCAATGCTATGAGGTACCCTAGTGATTTTGAATCTTGTTTGTCTATTGATGCGTTTGACTATTTTGTGCAGGATTGTTTTAATGAAGGTGTGGGATAAGACAATTTAGAGAAGGCGTTAGTGCATAGCATTACACATGGAAAACTTAATTATTTCGGGCACATTGAAGAAGAATTAATCCAGACAGTGGCAATCCTTGAGTCTCTTTCACCAATTCGTGATAAGTCTTGTTCCTATTTGATTTCTCTTCCTACTTATAACGAAAAAATTCTTCCTTCTGTGATTCAGGCACCCAAATTGGAGCTTAAACCGATTCCTGAACATTTGAAGTATGCATTTTTGGGAAAGGATGAAACATTACTAGTCATCATATCATCACAACTCACAATAGAAGAGGGGGAGAAACTGATCTGGGTACTGAAGGATCATAAAATTGTCATAGCTTGGAGCATTGCAGATATCAAAGGTATAAATCCAGCTACATGTATGCATAGGATTCTGCTGGAGGAAGGTGCAAAACCTACAAGGAAAGCTCAACGCTGTTTGAACCCACTCATGATGGAGGTTGTCAAGAAAGAGGTTATCAAGCATCTTAATATTGGCATCATATATCCTATCTCGGACAGCAAGTGGGTGAGCCCTGTTCAAGTAGTTCTGAAGCGATCCGGAGTCACAGTTGTTAAGAATGAAGCTAGTGAGCTAGTGCCTACACGTGTGTAAAATAGTTGGAGAGTTTGTACAGACTATCGGAAGATAAACAGCACCACACGCAAGGATCACTTTCCAGTTCCATTCATTGATCAAATGTTAGAAAGGTTAGCTGGTCATTCTCATTATTACTTTCTTGATGGATATTCTGGATATAATCAGATTGCAGTTGCTTCGGATGATCAAGAAAAGACAACTTTCACATGTCCATTTGGCACATTTGCATACCGGAGGATGACGTTTGGACTTTGCAATGCCCCCGCCACATTTCAAAGGTGTATGGTAAGTATCTTTTCTGATATGATTGAGAAAATAATTGAAGTGTTCATGGATGATTTTTCAGTTTGTGGTGATTCTTTTGATACATGTCTACATAATCTATCCCTAGTTTTAAAACGTTGTCAAGAAACTAATCTGGTCTTAAATTGGGAAAAATGTCATTTCATGGTTTCGCATGGATTAGTTCTAGGGCATATCATATCTGAAAATGGAATTGAAGTTGATAAATCTAAAGTAGAACTTGTTAGTTCTTTACCCCTCCCTACTACTCTCAGGGAGGTTCGTTCTTTTCTTGGACATGAGGGTTTCTACCGTAGGTTTATGAAGGACTTCTCAATGATTTCTAGACCCTTGTGCCATTTGCTTCGAAAGGATGTAACATTTGATATGAATGAAGAGTGTGTGGTAGCATTTAACAAACTTTAAGGAGTTGTTATCCACGGCTCTTATGATCATGCCACCAGATTGAAGTTTACCTTTTGAGTTAATGTGTGATGCTTTAGACTATGCTGTCAGTGCAGTTCTAGGACAGTGTGTCAACAAAGTGCCACATGTCGTCTATTATGCATCACGAACACTCAATGATGCACAGTTGAATTATTTAAGAACAGAGAAGGAGCTTCTAGCTGTTGTATTTGCTTTAGAAAAATTTATATCTTATCTGATTGGAACTAAAGTTATTGTGTTTTCTGACCATGCAGCTTTGAAGTATTTACTCACAAAAAAAGATGAAAAACCGCGACTCATTCGATGGATACTTCTGCTTCAAGAGTTTGACTTGGAGATCAAGGATAAGAAAGGGAGTGAGAATGTTGTAGCAGATCATCTTAGCAGACTTGTGCATTCAAACACAAAGGAAGATCTCATCCCTTTACGTGAGACCTTTGATGTGCAGGGCATTGATTTCATGGGACATTTTCCATCTTCAAATGGTTTTCTTTACATTTTATTGGCTGTGGATTATGTTTCTAAATGGGTGGAAGCGAAAGCCACCAAAACTAGTGATTCAAAAGTTGTTTCAGATTTTATTAAGACTAACATCTTTGCAAGATTTGGGACACCTAGAGCAATCATTAACGATGGAGGGAGTCACTTTTGCAATAGAACATTTGAAGCGTTGCTTAGGAAGTACAATGTCACACATAAGGTGTCTACACCTTATCATCCGCAAACGAGTGGTCAAGCAGAAGTATCAAACCATGAGGTGAAGCAAATTTTGGAGAAAACTGTGAGTCCTAGTAGGAAGGATTGGAGCATGCGCTTGAACGATGCATTGTGGGCTTATAGGACTGCTTATAAGACTCCTATTGGAATGTCCCCATTTCGATTAGTTTATGGGAAACCATACCGTCTTCCAGTAGAATTAGAACACAAAGCTTATTGGGCGATCAAAGCCTACAACATGGAAATGAGTGTTACTGGACAGTAGAGGAAGCTTCAATTGAATGAGTTAGATGAAATCCGGAATGATGCATACGAGTCTAGTCGAATATACAAGGAGAAATCAAAGGCATTTCATGACAAGATGATATCTAGGAAGAGCTTTGCCATTGGACAGAAAGTTCTTCTATTTAATTCTCGCCTTCGGTTATTTCCAGGTAAGCTTCGTTCTCGATGGGTTGGTCCATTTGTTATAACTAATATTTTTCCTTATGGTGCAATGGAAATCCAAAGTGCAAAGACTAGAAACGTGTTCAAAGTGAATGGACATAAACTCAAATCATATTACGAGTCATTTGCGGAGCATGATTTGGAGGTTATACCCCTCCAAGAACCAGCTTCCCTTGAATGATTACTCTTGGTACTGTTTGGCTGCGAACGTAAAAGCAAGCGCTTATTGGGAGGCAACCCAATATTTCTATTCATTGTCTTTTTATGTCATTTTCAATTTTTCGTTTGCTTTTTCTGAGTTTTCTTGCGTGCTAAACTGAATTATTTCTTTTCTTTGTAGGAATATTTGGTTATGTCCACCCTTGGAGTTTATTGCAAATTGAAGTTTGGGGGTCATCACTTGATTTTACTGCAAATTGGGGAAGTTTTAAGTCCGAATGCTTTATTTTGTTTCTTACTATTTTATTTTATTTTTATTTTATGCATTATTATGTTTTCTGACATTGGGGACAATGTCTACTTTAAGTATGGAGGTAAGGATTAAAAAAAATTGAAAATTTGAACTGGTTTGATTTGTGTCCATGTTGTTTCTTTTTGTTTTGTTAATTAGTTTTGTTAACTCTAAAAAAACCAAAAACATCTCTAAAAAAAAAAAAAAAATCTAAAGATTTGAAAATTCAAAAAAGAGTCTTATTTTCTTTATTGTTTTGAATTAGATTTTTGTTAGTTTCCCGACCCAATGATATAATTGGATTGAATTTGAACCATGGTGATAAAGAACTTAGTAAGCATGTATTGTGTGAAATTCCTTATTCTCTTATTAGTTTTGTACATGTTTAATCATCTTTGAAAAACCAAAAGCACATAGCCTTCTTGATGTGAAACTAAAGCATGATTTAAAGCTTCGTATGTGAACATAGTGACCATATACAACCTATGTGAGTTTTTGAGCCTATTGAAATTGTGTGCATTTTTCATACACTCCTATTCTTTCATGTGTGATGAACTTATGTGACTAACATCTCTAGAACTTGCGTAACGATCTTTCGAAATGTTTGTCATTGATTGCATGAACTTGAAAAGGATAGAGGCATTAGGTTTGTCACCATGGCCCAAATAAGCATGTTTCCTAAAGAAAAATGATATCATTAGATTGCCAATTTGAGCTGTATATGTTGAGCCTTTTATTTCTTATCACCATATATGTCTACCCTTATACCTTAAACATTTTTCCTTACCCTTTCAAGGCTAGCTAGTAAGCAATGTGAGATTGTCTTATGAGAAATGTTTGTGAAGTATTTTGAAGGAGTTTGGAAAAAGAATAAGTGTGGGGGTATTTCATGTTTGTATTTAGTTATGTGCGAAAATTGGTGACAAAAAAAAAATTAAAAAAAAAAAAAAAAAAAGAAGAAGAAGAAGAAGAAGAAGAAGAAGAAAAAGAAAAATTGTATACAAAGCAAATAAAAAGTTTAGGGGTGTGATTGGAAGTATTAGTAGAGTGGTTGGAGAGCTTGACTTCTTATAAATCTCAACAATAGAATTGCTTGCAATGTAGCTTGGAACTTGTGTTTACCTATCCTTTCATTTCTATAACCCTCTCCCTAAGCCTGATTATATCCAATAAAAGTCCTCTTGGTTTTAGTTTTGCAATAAAAGTCCTCTTTATGCAAGCTTATGGTAGATCTTTCACATTTGATTCTTTGAGCGAAACACGTTAAACTAAACATATGTGTGATTGAGTGTATGTCCCGTGAGAAGGTCACTAGTTTGCATGTGGTATTTTAAAACAAAACTTGAAATTGCATTAGCATGGCTATTACACACACTACACTTCAAGGATGATTAAAAGGTCGCTATTAACATTTGAATCAGGAAGATGAGCTTGGATTAGCTTGTTTAGCGCTAGCTAAGGTATGTAAATTTTACATCAAATTCACTTGTCTTTTCTTACTTAGTTCCTTATATTTTTGAGCTATTTACTTTGTTTTTGTGTTTTGTAGGATTTATCAAGTAAAGAAAAGAAAAATAGCACAAGTGGGATTTTAAGTAACAAATTCGTCAAAACAGCCTGTGCAGATCAGCTAACTTTGGAAGCAAGTTGCAGACAGCTCAGAATGAATTAGAGAATGCGCCTTATATGGTTGGAAAGCTATGGATGTCTATTTTCTGGAACATTTCGCGGATTGTTAATATCATTTTTCTAGAAGACGTTATGCCATTTTATCACTGAAAGGTTCCCAAGAGGCTGAACAGTTTGTAACTGACAAGAAAGCATTGAAAGCAATAAATCCAATAAATCTAGCAGCCAAAACTGATGCGATCAAGAACAAACCAGCTGACACCTATTCAAATATTAGAGGAAATGGAATTAAGGATGAGGATTAAGAGGGAGTAATTGTCATCACTAATGGCTATTAGTGGGTGAGTTAAGGAGAAGAAAATGATGCAGCAAGACTTGGTTTAAAAGTAGCGTTGGGGAAGGAAGGAAAAGGGAGATCCTTAGTCAATTTCTTTCGGTTCTATTTTCTCAAACTCATGTCTATCTTTTGTTTTCACTTAAGGATTGTGTAACTAAATTTTTAGTAGTTAGGGGCTGTTTGAAGCCCCGAATATGATTGCAAGTTTGTTATGACATTTCGTTTGAATTACTTTTATAATGGATGAAAATTGGTTCACTACTTGCCTCATTGATGAATTCTTTATGTGTTTTCTACGGATGCATACTTAGTAAGCATATCTAGGATTCTAATGCTATGAAAATGTGTGTGCCTACCCTTGTCGAATGAGGACCTACATATGTTCTAGAGTAGTACTTGTTAATTGCGATTAACATGTGAATCATTTTCTAGGATAAGTAAGACAACGCCAGTACTTACGATGCCTTGTGATGACTCAAACTCTTTTCGTTCTTAATGATTTCTACTTGTTAAATCTATGAACATGCCATTCTAGATTGCATGTTAGGGACTAAGTTAAGTTGAAAACGCCATTCTCTTAACATACTACATAAGAAAGAGTAATAGGTTGAGTTCTAACATTGAGCCAACTTGAGCATCTTCATCCGAAAATAGAAGGAATTTGAATGAAACATAACATGTTTGCATGATTATTTGGTGGTGGAGAGCTAATAGGAGCATATTCATGCGACTTAAATGGCTTGTTCTCGTGCATTTACGTTATGTTTCTCTAGTTATTTTAGTCCTTTATGCTTCTTTTGTGTGTTTTCAGGTTCTAAGGGCTTAGGGAGCAAGAAAGTGCATTTTGAGGCTATTTGGGGCACTTTTGGGCATGGATTGGATAGCTTAATCATGGAGCAAAGAGGATGGACGAAATTGAAGCCTTGTATGCTCTTTGGGGACATCAAACAAAGGGCCTAGCCCAATCAAACAAATCCTTTGAGCCATGGAAAACCTCTAGCCCAATCAAACATATTATGCCATGCAAACCAACCTATTTTAGGCCCATTCTATGTACTTAAACCCTAGCCCTTTAAACTAGTCCATTTATCACTTATCACTCACCACATATCATTCATTTATCACCACATATCATTCATTTATCACTTATCAAACCATTCACTTATCATATCATTCACTTATCATATCATACACTTATCACTTATCACAACAACAACCTAACACATGCATTCACATGCTTTCACAACCTAATCCACATGCACATTCAATCATTCACTCAAGCACCCTTGTGCCTTGTTTCCCCCTTTGTCCCCACCATTCACATGCATTCACATGCATCACAACCCCAAAACCATCAAGAAATCTTCCCCTTGCCGTGCACATTCACTCACCACAAACAAGCCACATGCATTACACCCCACATGTCCCTTTAATCCTTCAAACATGCACCCTTTATTCTTTCATTAATTAAACCACAAATCAGCCACACATTCACCCCTTTTCTTCACACCAAAACCGTGCATACACACTTCATTCCATTCATTCATCATTCCATCTCATGCATCACCATTTATTCCACCCTAGAGCCTCATTATTCAATCCATCATTCAGCCATCTTCCACCCCCTTTAATCATTTAACCCACATACATTCACACACACTTCACATGCAAAACAACAACCATTCACACACAAAATAGCACCATTCACCCTTGTGCCGTGTATCCCAATCCCTTTCCAGCATTTCACATGCATTTCCACCTTCCTACTTCATCATTTCAGCTACATATTCACCCACATGCACTTTAATCATTCAACACATGCATTCACACACCAACAACAACTCAATGCCGTGGCATTCATTCCCCTTTTCAGCTTGCTTATGCAATTCCAGCATGCATTCACATGCATTTTCAGCACCATTAACACCTTTGCCATGCAATCCCATTACCTTTCCAGTTTTCCCTTTCATTTCCAGCTTTAATTCTACATCATTGCTGCCACTTACATGCATTATTCATTAACCTTTCATCATGTAGCCAGAAAATCATCAAACAAACACTCAATGCCATGGGCTTTCAATGCAAATTCCAGCACATACACATGCCAACACATGCCATTTCCAGCTTTCACTTGTTGTCCTAGCTGTTTTTCCATCATTCCTCCACACAAATGCTTAAACAAACAGCCATATGTTCCCTCCACTACTCCTATAAATACCCTAGCATTCATTCATTCATGAATCATCTCATTCACAACACAAACACTTCCCCCTTTGGCCGTGAGTTTCTCTCCATTTTCTGCACCATTTTCTCCACCACTCCTCACCTATTTCCATAATTCCCCACTCCATTCCACACTTCCATCCCCCCAAACCAACTATCTTTAGATCTTGTGCCACAATGAAGAGGAAGATAAGAGGGCCTAAACGTTCATACAATTCACGTTGGAGTTGTTGGAATGTTTAGGCGTTTCTTTGATTTCAATGTTTAATTTCAATTCTCTTTGTTTTGTAAGAGGAACTAAACCCTTTTTGGCTAGGGGTGATTTCAATACCATGATTATTTATGTGATATGAATTGATGAATTCCGGTTATGAACTCTTGATTCGTGAATGCAATTGGCTTAACTATTTGATGATTAACTTATTTGTGTTTGTTGATTGAGGGTCGACACTTAATTAGCATGCATGAATATGTGGCTAAAGTTTAAGAAGGTTTCACATAATCGTTACTAACTTATACTTGAAAGTAGTGAAGGTCGCTTGTCACGATCGCGTTAAGTTTAATTCTTAGCATGAGTAACATGATGTCATAGTTGCAAATGCTTTGTCAATGCTTATGGTTTTCATTATTCTTAATGATCTTCGATTGTATCTCTGTTATGATGACATGTAGGGAACTTTTGAGAATGTTTTGGGTTGTCGAATGATGCCATCCAATCCAATAATATAAGGAAAATCTGAGGGTTAACTAGTGATGTCACGGTTAATTTGGGGCATTGTCGTTCATAATTCAATGAAGGAATAACTGGAAATTGATTCATATGCATAAATATCATGTGTGGAGAAAGAACCTCTAGCTAATTCACCAACCATCTTGTTTCACAACACTTGTTTACAATCTGTCCATTTTTGCATTTTGTTTGTTTATTTCAACTTCGTCAAAACTAAAACCCCTTTTTTTTTATTTCCTTGTTCCCAAGTGTCTTAAATCTGTTTTAATTTAGTTTTTATGTTTTTAAGTCAATTTAGAAGGTTTTAGCAAGCCCTCCTAATCCCCGGCAACGGCGCCAAAATTTGATGTGAGAATTACTTGACACTCAAATTAAACCCTCGTTTGACAATTGTAGTAGAATGGATAAGTGAGGGATCGTTAACTCGGCCAAATCAGGTAATTTAAGTTCAAATTCATGTACTTCACGTCCTAATCTGCCCAATGTACCTTTTCCTCGCAGGTTCATGGAAGAAAAAAAGGAAGAAAGCGAGAAGGACATTCTTGAAACGTTCCGGAAGGTGCAAGTGAACATACCGCTTCTCGATGCAATCAAACAGGTTCCAAAGTATGCTAAATTCCTCAAAGACCTATGCAATACAAAGAGAAGAAGGGCAAACAAAGAGGTAGTGAAGGTAAGCGAGAATGTGTCCGCTGTTTTGCAACGTAAACTGCCTACCAAGTGCAAAGACCCCGGTAGTTTCACGATTCCTTGTGTGATTGGACATAATCGTTTTGAACATGCCATGCTTGATTTAGGTGCATCCATAAATGTCATGCCTTATTCCATTTATGCATCTATGAATTTGGGTGAATTAAAACAAGATGGTGTAATTATACAATTGGCCGATCGTTCTAACGCGTATCCAAAAGGAGTTTTGGAAGATGTGCTTGTGCAGGTGAACCATTTAATTTTTCCGGCTGATTTCTACGTCCTAGACATGGAGGATTCAGCCCATTCTACATCTTTGCCGATTCTCCTTGGTAGGCCATTCATAAAGACGGCCCGAACGAAGATTGATGTATACAAAGGCACCTTGACAATGGAATTCGATGGGGGAAGTGATTGATTTTAATATTTCTGAAACTATGAGATATCCCGTTGATGACCATTCTTGTTTTTCCATTGATGTTATCGATTCTTTGGCGCAGGTATACCTTGAAGAATTGAACGAGGACGCCCTGGAAACAACCATCACTAAGGCCATAGAGTGCAAAAATGAAGGATTTGGGCCAATGCAAGGCCACGGCAAGGAGGAGGAATTCTTTGCCATGGGTTCTAGTGAAGAAATAATTGAGGTTGTGGCAGCCCTTGAGTCATTGCCACAACAATATGGTAAGGTTCCACTCTCACTTTCAAATTCAGTTTCCACTAAGATGCTACCTTCTGTTGTTCAGGCACCATCGCTTGAACTTAAGCCGTTGCCGGACCATTTGAAGTATGTGTTTTTGGGAGAAGGCGAAACATTGCCCGTCATCATTTCATCAAGTCTCACGGCAATGGAGGCGGAGAAGCTTGTGAGGGTGCTGCGAGAACACAAAATGGCCATAGGGTTGACTTTGGCCGACATTAAAGGAATAAGCCCTACCACATGCATGCACCGTATACTTCTTGAGGAGGGGACTAAGCCATCCCGAGAGGCTCAACGCCGTCTCAACCCTCCGATGATGGAAGTGGTGAAGAAGGAAATAATCAAGCTTTTGGATTGCGGAGTGATCTACCCTATCTCCGATAGCCGTTGGGTCTCTCCAGTTCAAGTCGTTCCCAAGAAGTCCGGAGTAACTGTTATCAAGAATGATGAGAATGAGCTCGTGCCTATACGCATTCAGACTGGATGGCGAGTATGTATCGATTACCGAAAGCTAAATGCCATGACAAGGAAAGATCACTTTCCTTTGCCATTCATCGACCAGATGCTCGAAAGGTTAGCCGGTCATGCTTTTTACTATTTTCTTGATGGATACTCTGGATATAACCAAATTGTGATAGCCCCGGATGAT
This sequence comes from Pyrus x bretschneideri, assembly GCF_019419815.1. Classification (NCBI taxonomy): domain Eukaryota; kingdom Viridiplantae; phylum Streptophyta; class Magnoliopsida; order Rosales; family Rosaceae; genus Pyrus; species Pyrus x bretschneideri. The sequence continues at coordinate 221,354 of NW_025999507.1, forward strand.
CAAGAGAAGACCACATTCACATGTCCCTTTGGAACATTTGCTTATCGTCGCATGCCATTTGGCTTATGCAACGCACCGGCCACTTTCCAAAGGTGTATGGTAAGTATATTTTCCGATTTTGTTGAAAAGATCATTGAGGTTTTCATGGATGATTTCAGTGTGTTTGGGAGTTCATTTGATAATTGCTTGGATAATCTGACCTTAATTTTGAAACGATGTGTTGAAACTAACCTTGTCTTGAATTGGGAGAAATGTCACTTTATGGTCAAACAAGGTATAGTTTTAGGACATATTGTTTCAGAAAAAGGAATTGAAGTAGATAAATCGAAAATAGACCTTGTACGTCACTTACCCTCTCCTACTTCGGTTAGAGAGGTACGTTCGTTTCTTGGCCATGCAGGGTTCTATAGGCGTTTTATCAAGGACTTCTCCAAGATGTCCAACCCTCTTTGCCGATTGCTTCAAAAAGATGTGCCATTTAAGTTTGATGAAGAGTGTAATTCGGCATTTAACCAACTCAAGGAGAAGCTAGTCTCGGCCCCCATTATTGTACCTCCAGATTGGAGCCTTCCGTTCGAGCTCATGTGCGATGCATCCGACTATGCATTAGGAGCTGTTCTAGGACAAAGAAGAGACAAGCGGCCGCATGTCATATACTATGCCTCTCGGACTCTCGATGATGCCCAATTGAACTACTCCACGACGGAAAAAGAACTTCTAGCTGTGGTTTTTGCTTTAGATAAATTCCGTTCATATTTAATTGGTACTAAAGTAATCGTTTATTCTGATCATGCAGCTTTGAGGTACTTGCTCACGAAAAAGGAAGCAAAGCCGAGGCTTATCCGTTGGATTCTTCTTCTTCAAGAATTTGATATTGAAATCCGGGATAAGAAAGGAAGCGAGAATGTAGTGGCTGACCATTTAAGCCGAATGATCCACGAGGAGCATGAACATGCCGTACCTATCCCTGAAACTTTTCTCGATGAGCAGCTGCTATCCATTGAGGTAAGTGAACCATGGTCTGCAGATTTAGTGAATTACTTGGTGGCTAAACAATTTCCAAATGAACTAAACAAGCACCAACGTAATAAGCTTAAAAATGATGCACGTTTCTATGTTTGGGATGACCCTTATTTGTGGAAGTATTGCTCATATCAAATTGTACGTAGATGTGTGCATGATTATGAATTTCACTCAATTCTAAGCTTTTGTCACACATATGCATGTGGTGGTCATTTTGGCACACAACGCACTGCCCTCAAGGTTCTAGAGTGTGGTTTTTATTGGCCGACTATATTTAGGGATGCTAGAACCTTTTGTATGTCTTGTGATCGTTGCCAACGAATGGGTAACATAGGTACCAAGGACCAAATGCCGCAAACCCCTGTCTTTAATGTTGAAATTTTTGATGTTTGGGGCATTGATTTCATGGGCCCTTTCCCTCCATCTTATGGTTTCACTTATATCTTGCTAGCCATTGATTATGTTTCTAAATGGGTGGAAGCAAAAGCCACCCGTACTAACGATTCTAAGGTGGTTGCAGATTTCGTGAAAACTAACATTTTTGCTAGGTTTGGAATGCCGAGAGTAATCATAAGTGATGGAGGGTCTCACTTTTGCAATCGGACCATTGAGGCGTTGCTAAGAAAGTACCATGTCAACCATAAGGTCTCCACACCTTACCATCCTCAAACAAATGGGCAAGCCGAGGTGTCTAACCGAGAAATCAAACAAATTTTGGAGAAGACCGTTGGACCAACAAGGAGGGATTGGAGCTTACGTTTAGATGATGCACTGTGGGCATATCGTACGGCGTACAAAACACCCATTGGGATGTCACCTTTTCGGCTCGTCTATGGTAAGCCATGTCATTTGCCCGTAGAGTTAGAGCACAAGGCACATTGGGCCGTGAAGACTTTCAACATGGACATAGATGCAGCGGGAGTTCATAGGAAGCTCCAATTGAATGAACTTGAGGAGATTCGGAATGAAGCCTATGAGAATGCCCGGATGTACAAAGCCAAGACCAAAGCATTCCATGATAAAATGATTCGAACCAAGACCTTCACAGTTGGGCAGAAAGTGTTACTTTTCAACTCTCGCCTACGTTTGTTTCCTGGTAAGTTGCGTTCTAAATGGATTGGCCCGTTTGTTGTTACTAACATTTTACCTTATGGTGCAGTCCACATAAAAAGCTTAAGGAATGGCGTAGAATTCAAGGTGAACGGGCATCGGTTGAAGCCATATTACGAGCATGGTGTGGGGCAAGTGGTGGAAGACATTCCTTTCCATTCCGTGGGCTCAAATGAAGATTGAAGAGAGTACTCGTCCGGCTGCAAGACGTAAAAGAAAGCGCTTCGTGGGAGGCAACCCATTACAGTGAATAACGCTTGTTCATTAATTTCCGAGTGATTACAAAAAAAAAAAAAAAAAAAAAAAAAAAAACATGGCAGAAAGATGGAGCCTTCACAAAGGTTGTGTACGTAAGGCCCCACTACGTGGCAACACTCTCGGAGCAAGAGGCATCGGAGCAAGAGGCATTGGAGCGGAAGGCATCGGAGCGGGAGGCACCGAAGATAGATCATTCAAGGCCCCAAACCTTGGTGGAACGCTGGATGGCCCAGGAAAGAGGTACCTCTGGAAGAAAGCCGCAAGCCTTTGACGGTTATCAAGCTCATCAAGCTTCCTCTTCATGCCTGTCGAATAATTATTGGCAAGTACGTGCAAACTTCGGTTCTCGTACTTAAGCTGTTTGATCTTCTGCTTAAGACTCTCCACCTCCGCCATCAAAGATTCAACCTGACGGGAGCGAGCAAGAAGGCGTTGGCCCATGTTGGACACAGAGCCAGCGCACTGAACGCTAAGAGCCAAGGACTCTTGAACGGCCAACTCATCGGACCGTCCTGAAAGCAGCTGACTGTCTTTGAGAGTGAGGAGGTTCCGAGCCACTATCGTAGCCGTTGCTGGATCCGTCATCACAGAGTCCTCATCTGTAAGAGGGCCATGAGAAGCTAAGAAAGACGGGCACCATACCTTATCCTGACGCGGCGCAACAGGATCATTGCTTAGACTCAAATCTAAGCAAATGTTCGATGGGTTAGATGAGCTAGCCATTTTTCAAGAAGTTAACAGAGAAGGGTTGGATAGAGTGAAATCTCGACAGGCCGGAGACGATTTCTGGGCAATTTTCAAGTGTGCATGCTAGAGGTGATCGATCACCTCTATTAAAGGAGAGGCGTTCACCGATTCAGAAATGAAGAGACACCACTCTTCAAAACCGGAATTTCCGGCGTAAAGATCGCCAGCTCGTCAGACGCAATCCCGGCTTTTGAGAAAAGCGTCTGTAACTTTGTCAAAAGCTCCCAGCTTTTCAGAAGACGCGTGGAAGGCGAGAAATCAGCTGCACACTTTAGCCGACAAACGTGGGTGACAAAGCCGAAATCTCCCGGCTTTTCAGAAAGCGAGTGCAACTTTGTCAAAAGCTCCCGGCTTTTCAGAAGACGCGTGGAAGACATTGCCGCATCCGCACTGCCATTTGCCATTACAATTCCTATATACATCAACATTCATGGCAAGGCATACAACCAGAAGCGCATAACTTTCCTTCTCGGCCGAAAATGTAAGCTGCAACCAACCCTCTCAAACATGCTCAGATTTCTCCTTCTCTTGAGAACACACTTTCAACACATGGATGTATCCCCCAAAGAAGATACCAAATGCCTGCAGTACGAATGAGGAAGAGGAAACGGTGGATCGAAGCATGTGGATTCATTCGCTGCCTCTTCGAAAGCAAAGGTATCTCATATCATCAAGGGCGAAAGCAAAGGTATCTCATATCATGCTCTTTCCCTGTCTTTTCCTTTGTCCTTGATATTACTTGCATGGCAAAGTGAAAGAAGCAATCAGCCGGCACTTGGAGTCTATCTGGACTCTATTCCCTGGTTGCTTACCTAGCTTTGCTGAGCTATCCTCTAACCCTCTTCAATACGAATTGGAGAGATTGAACAAAGAAACAGATAAAAGGAGTAAGCTCAGACCTTCGGGGGAGACCAAAAGAATCCTGCTGCCCAGTTCAAGAGTAGCACAAAGGAAAATCAACGATCGGAGGAAACCAAAAGAATCTCCAGCTCAGTTCAAGAGTAGCCTGTGGAAAAACTCAAGATGAAGCCTCACTGCAATCACCAAGGAGAAGATGGAATTTACACTCCATAACCAGATTTGCATCCCTAAACTCTTCTCTTTGTTAGATTCATTCTGCCATGTTTAGTATGTTTAATTGCTGTTTATATGTTTGCTTGTGTTTAGTGTGGTTTTAAGCTTAAAACATTGAGGACAATGTTTGAAATAAGTGTGGGGGAGTTACTAAAGTGTTTTGATGCAAATTCGTAGGGTTTTATCCACCATAACTTCAAATGTTGTTTCTTGCTGTTTTTAAGTGTGTTTAGTGTGTTTTGACTTAAAAATTCGAAAATCACATAAAAATTTGAAAAACATGTTTTGAAAAGCCTAAAAAGAGTGTTTTGAGTCGTTTTTGTGTCGTAGGTCACCTTCCAACACAATGATAAGGATTTGGTTTCTAATTGCATGACTGTTAAAAAGAGTTAAAAACATGGGGAAAAGTTTGATTTACTCTTGGTATAGGCTTGGTTATGGTTATAATGTATGACTTCACATGCAATCATAAAAGAAAAATTCATTTTTGTAACATGCTTGAAGGAAGGAACTCAAACAAACGCTACAACCCTGAGAGACTTGAGCCTATAACGTTCTTTGGAGAGTATAATCTGTGATTTCTTGTTTTCCAAAGTTGTTGCATGATCTCATTATTCTTTGCTTGGTTACTACTTAGAAGGCGTTTCATCATATAGTTCCAAATGCTAGGACTCATGCCCATTTCATTCAAAGCATGTTATTGATTTACATAACATATATCAAGATGAAGTTGTGTAGTTGCCACCATAGCAAAATAACCTCACTTCCCATATTTCGTATATGTTGTAAGTTTTACCCCCGTTGAGCTTTGTTTAGCCTTTATTCTTTGTCAACCCACATTATCCTCACCTAGCCTAGTTTAGGACAATCCACACCCTTGTTCTTAAAAGATAGTGAGCATAACTTAAAATGAATTCCTTTTGAGTTACATTATGCAAGAAAATGAGTGTGGGGGAAGGAATGCTTGTTCTTAAGTATGTTTTGAGTTTCAAAAGAAAAGAAAAACAGAAAAGAAAAGAAAGAAAGAAAGAAAAAAAGAGCTTGAAAAAAATGAAAGAATGAGTGATTGAAGAAAGGGCTCAAAACACCAATTCTGGCCCTAAATTGTCTCCCTTTTTGTTCCAAAGTTGAGTTTTCATTCAAAAGTGAATTCTAAGTTGATTCAATTGCCTTGCTCACTATTTCTTTAAGAACCTTTGTTTTCCATATCCCTTCTTTGTTATCCACACGCCCCGAGCCCCATTACAACCCGTGACTTCAATCTTGAGTGTTATGTGTTTCAATTTGTGGAGTTTGAACTTGGTATGAGCATATGGTGTCACTGGTTCTCGCGTCTAAGTAGTAGCATTCCATTCATGAGATCATATCTAAACATGCTTATTAACTCCAAAAATAGCGTTCTTTGTGATACATATATGTGAGTGTTCGTTTTCATGTTTACATCAATCTTCTCACATATGACTAGATTAGGGTGTGTAGTTAGAAAATCTGAGTGAAAATTGAGTGCATATCTTGAAAGGAATTGAGCAAATTCTCTAAGGCATGTTACTACATTCAAAACATGGTTTTAAATGCTTAATTGCGAACTAGCATGTGGTGACTATGATTAAGAATGTACTTAAGGGTAAAGATGGCTAAATTCTATGGGAATAATGATTTTTAACTTGTCATGTGCATTGGAAATCCCTGAAACGATTGTTGGAAGGTGTAGGTTGTGTTTTACGTGTTTAGTGTCGTTTTGTTTATTTGTTTTTATTCTGTTTTGCTCGAGGACTAGCAAAAGATAAGTGTGGGGGAGTTTGATAGGAGCATATTCATGCGACCTAAATGGCTTGTTCTCGTGCATTTACGTTATGTTTCTCTAGTTATTTTAGTCCTTTATGCTTCTTTTGTGTGTTTTCAGGTTCTAAGGGCTTAGGGAGCAAGAAAGTGCATTTTGAGGCTATTTGGGGCACTTTTGGGCATGGATTGGATAGCTTAATCATGGAGCAAAGAGGATGGACGAAATTGAAGCCTTGTATGCTCTTTGGGGACATCAAACAAAGGGCCTAGCCCAATCAAACAAATCCTTTGAGCCATGGAAAACCTCTAGCCCAATCAAACATATTATGCCATGCAAACCAACCTATTTTAGGCCCATTCTATGTACTTAAACCCTAGCCTTTTAAAGTAGTCCATTTATCACTTATCACTTCCATTCACTTATCACTCACCACATATCATTCATTTATCACTTATCAAACCATTCACTTATCATATCATTCACTTATCATATCATACACTTATCACTTATCACAACAACAACCTAACACATGCATTCACATGCTTTCACAACCTAATCCACATGCACATTCAATCATTCACTCAAGCACCCTTGTGCCTTGTTTCCCCCTTTGTCCCCACCATTCACATGCATTCACATGCATCACAACCCCAAAACCATCAAGAAATCTTCCCCTTGCCGTGCACATTCACTCACCACAAACAAGCCACATGCATTACACCCCACATGTCCCTTTAATCCTTCAAACATGCACCCTTTATTCTTTCATTAATTAAACCACAAATCAGCCACACATTCACCCCTTTTCTCCACACCAAAATCGTGCATACACACTTCATTCCATTCATTCATCATTCCATCTCATGCATCACCATTTATTCCACCCTAGAGCCTCATTATTCAATCCATCATTCAGCCATCTTCCACCCCCTTTAATCATTTAACCCACATACATTCACACACACTTCACATGCAAAACAACAACCATTCACACACAAAACAGCACCATTCACCCTTGTGCCGTGTATCCCAATCCCTTTCCAGCATTTCACATGCATTTCCACCTTCCTACTTCATCATTTCAGCTACATATTCACCCACATGCACTTTAATCATTCAACACATGCATTCACACACCAACAACAACTCAATGCCGTGGCATTCATTCCCCTTTTCAGCTTGCTTATGCAATTCCAGCATGCATTCACATGCATTTTCAGCACCATTAACACCTTTGCCGTGCAATCCCATTACCTTTCCAGTTTTCCCCTTCATTTCCAGCTCTAATTCTACATCATTGCTGCCACCTACATGCATTATTCATTAACCTTTCATCATGTAGCCAGAAAATCATCAAACAAACACTCAATGCCGTGGGCTTTCAATGCAAATTCCAGCACATACACATGCCAACACATGCCATTTCCAGCTTTCACTTGTTGTCCTAGCTGTTTTTCCATCATTCCTCCACACAAATGCTTAAACAAACAGCCATATGTTCCCTCCACTACTCCTATAAATACCCTAGCATTTATTCATTCATGAATCATCTCATTCACAACACAAACACTTCCCCCTTTGGCCGTGAGTTTCTCTCCATTTTCTGCACCATTTTCTCCACCACTCCTCACCTATTTCCATAATTCCCCACTCCATTCCACACTTCCATCCCCCCAAACCAACTATCTTTAGATCTTGTGCCACAACGAAGAGGAAGATAAGAGGGCCTAAACGTTCATACAATTCACGTTGGAGGTGTTGGAATGTTTAGGCGTTTCTTTGATTTCAATGTTTAATTTCAATTCTCTTTGTTTTGTATGAGGAACTAAACCCTTTTTGGCTAGGGGTGATTTCAATACCATGATTATTTATGTGATATGAATTGATGAATTCCGGTTATGAACTCTTGATTCGTGAATGCAATTGGCTTAACTATTTGATGTTAACTTATTTGTGTTTGTTGATTGAGGGTCGACACTTAATTAGCATGCATGAATATGTGGCTAAAGTTTAAGAAGGTTTCACATAATCGTTACTAACTTATACTTGAAAGTAGTGAAGGTCGCTTGTCACGATCGCGTTAAGTTTAATTCTTAGCATGAGTAACATGATGTGATAGTTGCAAATGCTTTGTCAATGCTTATGGTTTTCATTATTCTTAATGATCTTCGATTGTATCTCTATTATGATGACATGTAGGGAACTTTTGAGAATGTTTTGGGTTGTCGAATAATGCCATCCAATCCAATAATATAAGGAAAATCTGAGGGTTAACTAGTGATGTCACGGTTAATTTGGGGCATTGTCGTTCATAATTCAATGAAGGAATAACTGGAAATTGATTCATATGCATAAATATCATGTGTGGAGAAAGAACCTCAAGCTAATTCACCAACTATCTTGTTTCACAACACTTGTTTACAATCTGTCCATTTTTGCATTTTGTTTGTTTATTTCAACTTCGTCAAAACTAAAACCCCTTTTTTTTTATTTCCTTGTTCCCAAGTGTCTTAAATCTGTTTTAATTTAGTTTTTATGTTTTTTAAGTCAATTTAGAAGGTTTTAGCAAGCCCTCCTAATCCCCGGTCTAGAACGATCCCTCACTTATCCATTCTACTACAATTGTCAAACGAGGGTTTAATTTGAGTGTCAAGTAATTCTCACATCAAGAGCAATTCCCCTAACTCGTTTTTCTTAATTTGTGAACTACTTAAAATCTGTTTTTGTCCTATTTTTGTTCGATTTAATTTAAATAGCAAATCAACTCGAAAAATCCCAAAAAGACTACATTAAGCTTAAGCAAATATACTTTAGGATACTCCCCCTAAGTTCGACATAATTCCAAAGAGAACTAACAATGTTACAACTCAGAAAGTTTACGCATACCTATTCCTTGAACAAGCTTCTGAAACGTCGCATTCGGTTGTGATTTGGTGAAGAGGTCAGCCAAATTGTCTTCTAAATGGATGTGTGTGACTTCAATCTTCTGATGCACTTGCTATTAATTTGAGAATAAGACCTTCGGTGCAATGTGCTTGGTGTTGTCTCCTTTGATGTAACCCTTATTGAGATGTTCGATACATGATGTGTTATCTTTATAGATCATCATCGGGATGTCAACGACAGGGTAAAGATCACAGGAACTTCAAATATGGCCCGGAACTGCTCTCAGCGAGAAGCATTCCCCAGCAGCTTCGTGTAAGGTGAGAATTTCAGCATGGTTAGACGAAGTGGCAACTAAGGTCTATTTAGTTGACCTCGAAGATACTGCAGTGTCTCCAACATTAAAGACATACCCTGTTTTAGAGCACGCCATGTGTGGATCAGATAAGTATCATGCGTTGGCATAACGAAGAATGCGAGAATCAACTCGAGATAACGGGGTGCGGCATCACTCAAAAAATCGTAGGGATAGAATAGGCCCAGATCAATAGTACCCTTAAGGTAACGGAAGATGACTTTAACACCAGTCCAATGTCTACGTATTGGTGCATTACTGTATCTTGCCAAAAGACTAACAGCAAAGGAGATGTCAGGTCTAGTGCATTGAGCTAAGTACAGTAAAGTGCCTATCGCACTTAGGTAAGGAACTTCGGTCTCCAAAATCTCTCCATCATCTCCTTAAAATGGAAGGTTGTTTTGCATCTTGCAATCGTACGACCATATGAGTACTCGAAGGCTTGACTTTATCCTCATTCAAGCAGTATAAAACCTTCTAGGTGTAGTTCGATTGATGTACTAAGATTCCATCCAAATGGTGCTTTATCTTGAGACTGAGATAGTATTGAGTCTTTCTTAAAGTTTTCATCTTAAATTCCAACTTCAGGTGCATGGTAGTTCTCTCAAGCTCTTCAAGAGTTCTGATGAGGTTTATGTTTTCAACATAAACTGCAACAATCGCAAGGTCGGAATATAACTTCTTAATGAACACACAAGGGCATAGTTTGTAGTTCACATATCCCTGACTAGTCAAACACTCAGATGGTTATACCACATTGTTATGGATTGCTTCAAACCGTAGAGTGAACACCTCAGCCGAATTGAGAGCATATTTCGGGGTTTGGAAATATTTGATCCAGTCAATGTAAGTCATTCGGGAACTTTCATATAAATTTTCATATCATGATCTCCATAGAGATACGCAATTACTACATGCGTCAGCTGCATACTCAATTTTTCTGAAACTACCAAACTGATAAGGAAGCGAAAAGATATCACATCCATAATGGGTGAATAAGTTTTGTCATAGTCAATCTCGGGGTGTTGTGAGAAGCCTTATGCTCCGAGATGGGCTTTGTAACACACAATTTTGTTCTTTTCATTACACTTCTGAACGAAAACCCACTTGTATCCAATGGGCTTCACATGTGGAGGAGTATGAGCTGCTAGTCTAAACACCATATGCTTCACAAGCGAATCAAGTTTGAATTAAATTGCTTCTTTCTAGTTTAACCAAGCTATTGGTCTAAACACCTTATGTAATCTAGAATTTCTTCATGAGTTGGATAGAATGAGTAGGTGACAGTCAAATTCACGATAGGCTCACAAGCCTATGTTGTGGGTTTCCTCTTCCGAGGGTGTGAATCCATTGAAACAAGTGCTCTACGACGCTTTTGTGTAGGGGCAGAAAATTGGCCTGCGACTAATGTACGTGGATCTTCCAAAGTGGCGTCCTTGGACTCCAGTAGGGAAGTCCATAGTACATTTGGTACATCCATCTTTGCAGGCATATTTGCAACTGGAATATGTGATCTTATCACTCGCACTAGATCCGTGAAAGCATCTGGCATGCGCTGAAGATCTAACATGCACTGCACTTCAATTTCAAACAAAGTCGTACGGGTATCTAAATGAGACAAAGTGGGAGTTGTCCATGATAATTTGCGTTGTTCTTCAGCAGTGGTGACTTTCTTATCTCCTCTTAACGACATGAAGACTGTTTGATAGTGACAATCTACGAAACCTGCAATAAAAAGATCGCCTGTCAAAGGTTTTAAGTAATGAATAATGGAAGGCGAATCATATCCGACATAGATTCCCATCCTTCACCGAGGCCCTATTTTTGTACGTAAAGGCTTTGAAATCAGCACATAAACCGCACAACAAAAAACGTGTAGATACAATATGTCAGGTTAGTATTCGTTAACCAACTGAATGGCGCTATATTGTTGGGTTGCAACGGGCCTCAGGCGAACCAACATGACTGCGTGCAATATTGCATGACACCAAGCAGCGATCGGGAGCTTGGTACGTATGACCAATGATCAAGCAATCCTTTGCAAGCGCTTAATGAATACCTCTGCCAGGCCGTTTTGGGTGTGAACATGGGGTACTGAATGTTCAACTTCAACCTCAATCGATATGCAACAGTCATCAAAAGTTTTAGATACGAATTTTCTAGCATTATCCAATCGAATAAATTTGATTGGATAATCAGGGTGGTGAGCCCTTGAGCCTGAGCCAACAGTCTAAAGAATGCAACGTTCTATGTGGACAACAAGCACACGTGTGACTAGCATGTGGAAGCGTCAACCAATACCATAAAATATCTAAATGATCTTTTGTAGAATGCAACAGTCTGAAGAATGCAACGTTCTAAGTGAATTCGTCCACAAATGTCCCCCTAATTTTTTTGTAGAAAAATAGGAGGATTCGTATGAATCTTGTCATAAGAATGCTTAATGATAAGCTTTCCCATGAAGCAGGTTTGACATGCGATTCCTTGAATCAAACCTAAACTTCGAGTTAGTGGATGCCCATACGATCATGTCTTAAATGATCGTGTCAAAGTGTAGTTTCATGAGCGGTTTGAGGTAGGGCTGACCACATAATGACTCTTTATAGGGTGTATACTTATAGTATACAGACCGCTCAGGATACGCTCCATCTTCTTTAGAATACGTTTTTGATCATATTCATAGGAAGTGATGCACATAAATCCAACTCCATTTTCTACCTAGGTTTTAGCGTGGTAATTATTGTCTCTAATGTCCTTGAACTTCCACAACGTTCTTCTTGAACGCGGAGAATAAAGTACCTCTTCAATGGTCATGATTGTACCATTGGACAACATTATACGTGCTTTACCGTATCCTTCGATCAGGTTGGATGGGCCTGAAAAGGGTTGTAAGAGGTGCATTCTCAGGTACGAAGTTAGTGAAATAGTGATAGGAGCATATTTATGCGACTTAATTGGCTTGTTCTCGTGCATTTATGTTGTGTTTCCTTAGTTATTTTAGTGTTTAAAGTCACTTTTGTGTGTTTTCAGGTTATAAAGCCAAAGTGTGCAAGAAGATGCAAATTGGAGTCTTTTGGAGCAAAAGAGGAATGAATGGGATGAAGACTTGAAGAAATATGAATTCCTAATCGAAGATGGAGTCCTACTCACATGAGGATTCCTAAAACAACAAGGATTCCTACTTGAAGTAGGAAAGTTAACCCTAGGTTTCCCATTTTGGTAACCTTTCCTAATCTTAAACGTCCGTATTTTCTAGCCACTTTGAAGGCCTTGTATGCACTTTAGGACACAAAACAAAGGCCCTCGCCCACTTTCACACCTTTGTCGTGGGTTTTCCCTTCTCCCCTTCCCTTGCCGTGCAAGGGGGGACATTTTTGTCCTAGGTTGTGCATTTAAACACATGCTCCTTCCTAAATAAAACCCTAGCCGCACCTTGCAGCCAATTCCCTTTTTAATTTCTGATTTAATTTCCTAATTCTAGAAGCCTTTGACTTAATTTTAATTAACCAAAATAAGCTAGGGTTTTATTTTCTGAAACCCTATATATTCTAAGCCTAGCCGCATCCTAGGGGCCCTCTCTTTTTCATTCATTCTTTCATCAATCAGCCACCATCACCCTAATTCCCTCTCTGCCGCAGCCACCCCTCCATCTTCTTCCTTCAATCCGCAGCCACCATCAACCTTCTACATCCCTACCGTAGCTTCCCACCATTCCAGCCACCATTCCCAACCTCCCTACACCTACTCACACCCCTTGCCGCAACCCTTTACCACTCTAAATCCATTCCCACACCAAAATAACATCCAAAAACCCCCTAAGAACTCTCTGCTGCAGCAAGGAGAAGAAGAGAGAGGAGCTTAAATGTGCAGAAATTCAAGTGGAATCATTGGGTGTTTTAGGTGTAATCAATCTTTTGTTCTCTATGTTTAATTTCAATTTTGTTTCTCTTTCTGTGAACATGAGAGGCTAAATCCCTAGTTAGCTAGGGGGTGATTCAAAACCATGTTTATGCTTGCAATATGAATTGATTACCTTTGGTTGGAATTTCATGAGTTGTGGATTCAATTTGTTTAACTGCTTGATTGATAACTTATTTGTGTATGTTTATTGAGAGTGCACGCTTAGTTTTCATGCATGAATATGATGCTAGAATATAAGTGAGTTTCACCTAATAGTTACAATCTTATATTCACAAGTAGTGGAGGTCGCTTATAAACGATTGCGGTAAATGAATTCTTGGCACTAGTTTCATGCTCATCATAGTAACGAATGCCTCGTCAACACTTATAGTTTTCATGTTGCTTAATGATCTTTGATTGTATCTTTATTGTGCTTTTCACGTAAAGGACTTTTGGATAATGTTTTGAATTGTGTATGCGCTGTCCCATCCAATTCATTAACTTAAGGAGAACTTGAAGGTTAATTTAAGCGAACCTAATTAACCCGGGGTGTTGAGTTTCATGATTCATCGAAAGACCAACTGAAAATCATCTTATATGCAAGTGTGACATGTGTGGAGAAGAACCTTCTAGCTAGCATTCCATCCATATTTTCATCAAATTCGTATTTACATTCTGTTTTTATTACAATCTGTGCACTTTGTTTAATTTCGTCAAAACTAAATCCCCCTTTACTTTAGTGTTCAATTTAGTTAGAAAGTGTCTTAGTTTGTGTTTCTAAGTGTTTTGATTCAATTTATCACCCAAATTCGTCCAAATTAGTGTAAGTGCTCAAAACTGCCCAGATTGTGTTTTTAAGGCAGTTTTGAGTGTTTTGGTGCTGTTTTGAGTCTTTTTGTTTGTTTTAGTGTTTTAAGTGTTTAGTTTTGCATTCTTTGAGTCTAGTTTAGTGTTTTAACCTTCATTTTACGTTTTTGAGTCAGTTTTCAAGTGATTTAGCAATCCCTCCTAATCCCCGGTTTAGAACGATCCCTACTTATACATATACTACAATTGTCAAAAGAGGGTTTTAATTTGTGTGCTTATATATTTCGCATCAAATTTTTGGTGCTGTTGCCGGGGATTAGCAACTTTGCTAATCCCTTGGATTGTTATTTTCTGTTTATTTTAGTTTGTTTAAGTTTTTGACCTTGTTTTGTTTTTCTTGTTTTAGGTACTAGTGTATGACTCGGAGTTCTCAACCGATTCGTGAGCATATCTTGGACTTTGACAGCGATTTTGAGAGGACTTTGAGACGAAAGAGGAAGCAACACGAATCAAATCCACCAAGCCCTGGAACCTGACCTTGAAAAACAAGTCCTAGAAGAGGAAGAAGGGGCCATGGCAAGGAATTTTGAAGAACCACAAGGCATGGCCATGGACAACCGGACACTCAAGGAGCTTTCTGCTTCGGGATTGGATAATGCCGCACCTTTGTGTATCCAATATCCCCTACCTGCCCAGGGTAAGACCGAAGAGTTCGAGTTGAAGTCAAGTTTGCTCCACCATATTCCAAAATACCATGGGTTGTCCATGGAGGATCCGAACAAGCATCTGAAAGAATTCGAGGTGGTTTGTTCAAGCATGACTCCTGTCAACGTCGATGGAAGTATTTTGAAGATGAACGTTTTTCCATTCTCTTTAATGGACAAAGCCAAAGATTGGTTGTATGAATTAGCTCCCGGAACCGTCACATCATGGGAGAATATGAAGAGGGCATTTCTGGAGAAGTTTTTCCCAACTTCTCGAATCATCCTTCTACGTAAAAGGATAAGTGGAATTCAGCAAGAAGAAGGTGAGTCTTTTCCTACATATTATGAACGTTTTAAATCCCTTGTTGCTTCTTGTCCACAACATCAGATGAAGGAGGAGTTACTTCTACAATACTTCTACTAGGGGCTCCTACCAATTGAACGTCAAATGCTCGATGCCTCGGCGGGTGGAGCATTGGTGGACAAGACACCCATGGCTGCCAAGGTCTTGATTGCTAACCCAGCGTTGAACGCTCAACAATATAAAGGAGTAGGCCAAAGAGGACCCCCACGGCAGCAAGTTAATGAGGTAAGTTCCACACCCGACATTCATCCACAATTAGCTAATCTTACTTCCATTGTGTCTCAGATGGCCGAAGGAATAAGGATGCAAGGACCAATTGTATGCAGAGTGTGTTCTATCCAAGGACATGCTTCTGAGAAGTGCCCACAACTAATTGAAAATGGTGGATGGGAAAGCGCAAATGCAATTGGATTTCAAGGCCAAAACCAACCAAGGCACGATCCATATTCTATCACATATAATCCAGGTTGGAGAGGCCACCCAAACTTCAAATGGAGGGAGCCCCAACAACCACCACAACAAGGAGGCTTTAGACAACAACCCCCGGGGTTCTTCACTAAGCCATACGCACCCACACATGCTCCACAACAATCTGCCCTAAATGCTTCAGGTACGTCCCTAGACAATGATACACTTCTTAAGTTACTAACTAATTTGTCTCAGAGGCAAAAGAATCAAGCCAAAGCCATGCAAAACCAAGACAAGAGGGTGGATCAATTGGAGAAACAAATTGGGCAGATTGCAGATTTTGTAGGGAAGTTTCGTGACCAAGGCCAACTTCCTAGTTCTACCATTCCAAACCCAAAGGGAGGCTTCGAAAGTGCAAAGGCCATACTCTTGAGAAGTGGAACAGAAGTTGGGGCAGGTCCTACACCATCACCATCAGGTCCTAACGAGGATGAAAAACTGAGAATTGAAGAGGAGGAAGCAAGCCAACCCACGACAAAAGTGGAAACACCTTTGCCGCAAGCTTCTATTAACCCCAAACTGTCCAATTTGTCCAAAAAGGGTAAGAATGTGTCAAATTCGGTTCCTACTAATGTTTTTCCTTCGAATGTGCCTTTTCCTAGTAAGTTCATGCAAACAAAGAAAGAAGAAGCCGAGAAGGACATCCTTGAGACATTTCGAAAAGTTCAAGTTAACATACCCCTTTTGGATGCAATCAAGCAAGTCCCGAGGTACGCCAAGTTTTTAAAGGAGCTTTGCACCACTAGGAAGAGGATGTCGACCAAAGAGGTGGTAAAGGTAGGTGAAAATGTCTCCGCCATCTTGCAACGCAAACTACCCCCCAAATGCAAAGATCCGGGTAGTTTTACCATTCCTTGTGTCATAGGTAACACTCGTTTTGAATCTACCATGCTAGACCTAGGTGCCTCTATAAATGTCATGCCATATTCAATTTATGCATCTATAAACCTAGGAGTATTGAAAAATGATGGTGTGATCATACAATTGGCCGATAGATCTAATGCCTATCCAAAGGGAGTTTTGGAAGATGTGTTAGTGCAGGTCAATCATTTAATCTTTCCAGCGGACTTCTATGTGCTTGAGATGGATGAATCTGACCATGCCCCATCGTTACCAATCCTCCTTGGACGACCATTCATGAAGACGGCTCGGACGAAGACTGATGTGTTTAATGGAACTTTGTCCATGGAATTTGATGGGGAAGTTGTTAATTTTAGTCTTTCTGATTCTATTAAGTATCCTAGTGAGGATCATTCATGTTTCTCCATTGATATAATTGACTCTTTGGCGCAGGGATACCTTGAAGATTTGAACGCCGTGCACTTGAAAACGTCATTACAAGAAGCATGGAACTCAAAACCAAGGGAGGGGGACTGTTGCTAGGCCACGACACACACACTCCATTGCATGCCGTGCATCCTAGTGAGGAATGTATTGAGTTGGTTGCTGCCCTTGAGTCATTGCCTAAGCACGAGGGTAAGTTTTCTAACTTTGAGTCAATTCCCATTTCGACTAACAAGTTGCTTCCATCCATAGTTCAGGCACCTACCCTTGATCTCAAACCACTACCTAGCCATTTGAAGTACATTTTCTTGGGGGAAGAGGAGACCTTACCCGCCATTATTTCTTCATCACTCACGGCACAAGAAGAAGAGAAGCTAGTGCGTGTTTTGAAGGAGTTCAAATCTGCCCTAGGTTGGACCTTGGCCAATATCAAAGGTATTAGTCCCACAACATGTATGCATCACATATTTCTTGAGAAGGGGCCAAACCAACTAGAGAGGCTCAACGCCGTCTCAACCCTCCGATGATGGAAGTGGTGAAGAAGGAGGTAATCAAACTCCTTGATTGTGGAGTGATTTACCCCATCTCCGATAACCGTTGGGTTTCACCTATCCAATGTGTTCCCAAGAAATCTGGAGTGACGGTTGTGGAGAATGCGGAGAATGAGCTTGTGCCCACCCGAATCCAAACCGGTTGGCGTGTATGCATTGATTATAGGAAGATAAACGCCACCACAAGGAAGGACCACTTCCCATTGCCGTTCCTAGATCAAATGCTTGAGAGGTTAGCGGGTCATTCATTTTATTGTTTTCTTGATGGATATTCTGGTTATAATCAAATTGTTATTGCCCCGGATGATCAAGAAAAGACCACTTTTACTTGTCCCTTTGGAATGTTTGCATATCGAAGCATGCCATTCGGTTTGTGCAATGCTCCTGCCACGTTTCAAAGGTGTATGGTTAGCATATTTTCTGATTATGTTGAGAGGATTATTGAGATATTCATGGATGACTTTAGTGTGTTTGGTGATTCCTTTGATCATTGTTTAAATAATCTGACCTTAATTTTGAAACGTTGTGTTGAAACAAATCTTGTGCTTAATTGGGAAAAATGTCACTTCATGGTTAAGCAAGGTATTGTTCTAGGACATATTATTTCTGAAAAAGGCGTTGAAGTGGATAAATCTAAGGTAGATCTTGTTCGTCACTTACCCTCTCCAACTTCGGTTAGAGAGGTTTGTTCGTTTCTTGGTCACGCAGGTTTTTATAGGCGTTTCATAAAGGATTTCTCCAAGATTGCGCAGCCACTATGCCGATCGCTTCAAAAAGAGGTGGTTTTCGAGTTTGATGATGCATGCTCCACGGCATTCCAGCACTTAAAGGAGGCTCTCACCACGGCACCAATCATCACTCCACCAGATTGGTCCATTCCCTTTGAGTTGATGTGTGATGCATCAGATTATGCCCTTGGAGCTGTTTTGGGCCAAAGGAAAAACAAACAGCCACATGTTATTTATTATGCTTCATGCACTTTAAATGATGCTCAATTGAATTATTCTACAACCGAAAAAGAACTTTTGGCGGTTGTATTTGCATTAGATAAGTTTAGATCATATCTAATTGGTACTAAAGTAATTGTTTTTACTGACCATGCAGCTTTGAAGTATCTTCTCACCAAAAAGGAGGCCAAACCAAGGCTCATTCGTTGGATGCTCCTACTTCAAGAATTCGACATTGAAATTAGGGACAAGAAGGGATGTGAAAACGTGGTGGCTGACCACCTAAGTCGAATGGTGCGTGAAGAAGAGGCCCTTCCCATTTCAGAAACGTTTCCGGATGAACAACTTCTGTCCGTTGAGGTAAGTACCCCTTGGTATGCCGATTTAGTCAATTTTTTGGTGTCTAAGCAAGTTCCTAACACCTTAAGCAAGGCCCAACGTGATAAACTAAAAAAGGATGCACGCTTTTATGTTTGGGACGACCCTTATTTGTGGAAAATCTGCCCGGATCAGATTGTGCGTCGTTGTGTTCATGAATCTAAGTTTAATTCCATTTTGAGTTTTTGCCATACATATGCATGTGGTGGACACTTTGGCGCACAACGCACAGCGTTTAAGGTTCTTGAAAGTGGTTTTTATTGGCCTACATTGTTTAGAGATGCTAGGGCTTTTTGCTAAACATGTGATCGATGTCAAAAGACAGGAAGTTTAGGCCAAAGAGACCAAATGCCACAAACCCCAATCCTTGTTGTTGAAATCTTTGATGTTTGGGGTATTGATTTTATGGGTCCTTTCCCTATGTCTTTTGGTTTTACTTACATTTTACTTGCCGTTGATTATGTGTCAAAGTGGGTGGAAGCTAAAGCCACTTGAACTAACGATTCTAGAGTTGTTGCAGATTTTATAAAATCTAACATTTTCTCTAGATTTGGGATGCCTCGAGTGCTCATAAGCGATGGTGGGTCCATTTTTGCAACCGCACAATTGCAGCGTTACTCAAGAAGTACAACGTGATGCATAAGGTTTCCACACCTTATCACCCCTAAACAAGTGGCCAAGCTGAAGTTTCAAATCGAGAAATAAAGCAAATCCTGGAAAAGACCGTTGGGCCGAATAGAAAAGATTGGAGCTTGCGTTTGGAGGATGCACTGTGGGCGTATCGAACGACTTACAAAACGCCCATTGGTATGTCCCCATTTCGGCTAGTCTATGGCAAGCCATGCCATCTACCCGTGGAGCTTGAACACAAGGCACATTGGGCGGTCAAGACCTTCAATATAGATGTGGACACGGCTGGAAACCATAGGAAGCTACAATTGAGCGAGCTTAAAGAGATTAGGCATGAGGCGTATGAGAATGCCCGGATTTACAAAGAAAAGACCAAGGCCGTCCATGACAAGATGATTAGAGGCAAAACCTTCTCAATCGGGCAGAAAGTGTTGTTATTCAATTCCCGTCTTCGGTTATTCCCCGGTAAGTTACGTTCTAAGTGGGTTGGTCCATTTGTTATCACTAATGTTTTTGTGCATGGTGCAGTCCAAATACAAAGTTTGAAAACTGGACAAGAATTCAAGGTGAATGGCCATAGGTTGAAACCCTACTACAAGAACTTTGTTGAGCATGTTGTGGAGGAGCTTTCATTGCATGCCGTGGGCTCCAATGGGGAATGAGCATACCATCGTCCGGCTGCAAGATGTTAAAGCAAGCGCTTCGTGGGAGGCAACCCATGCAATCACCAAGGAGAGGATGGCATTTACACTCCATAACCAGATTTGCGTCCCTAACCTCTTCTCTTTGTTATTTACATTCTGCCATGCTTAATGTGTTTAGTTGCTTTTTGTGTGTTTGCTTTTGTTTGGTGTGATTTTAGGCTTGAAACATTGAGGACAATGTTTGATTTAAGTGTGGGGGGGGGGGGGGGTGACTAAGTGTGTTGATGCAAATTCGTGGGATTTTATCACCCATAACTTCCAATGTTGTTCCTTGCTGTTTTTAAGTGTTTTTAAGCTATTTTAGAGTGTTTTAGTGTGTGTTGACTTAAAAATCCGAAAAAACCCATAAAAATTTGAAAATTGTTTTGAAAAACCCAAAAAGAGTTGTTTTTGTGTGTTTGTTTCTGTCGTAGGTCACCTTCCAACAAAATGATGAGGATTTGGTTTTTAATTGCATGATGGTTAAAGAAAGATACAAACATGGATGGACGTTTGATATACTATTTGGTTTATGCTTGGTTGTAGTTATAGTTTACGAATTCACATGTAATCACAAAGAAAAATTAGTTTTTGTAACGTGCTTGAAGGAATGAACTCAAACTAACGCTACATCCCTGTGAGACTTGAGCCTAAACGTTTATTTGGAGAGTAATAATCTGTGCATCATTGTTTTCTAAAGTCATTGCATGATCTCATTATTCTTTGCTTGGTTACTACTTAGAAGGCGTTCATCACTTAGTTCCAAATGCTAGAACTCATGCCCATTTCATTCAAAGCATGTTATTGATTTGCATAACACATATTCAAGATAACGTTGTGTAGTGACCACCATCAAAGCCAAATAGCCGTGTGCCCTTAACTCATTTTGTGTTTAAGTTTAACCCCATTGAGCCGTGTTAGCCCATGTTCTTTGTTAACCCATATTATCCTCACCTAGCCTAGATTAGGACCACCCATACCCTTGTTCTTGAAGCATAGTAAGCATGACTAAAAAATGAATTCCTTTTGATTAAGGTGTTGCAGAAACTAAGTGTGGGGGAAGGATTATTGATGTGAGTTGATGTGCCATAGGCACGGCAAGAAAAAAAAAAAAAAAAAAAGAAAAGGAGTTGAAAATAAGTGAGAATGAACTCACAAGTGTTGGTTGTTGAAGAAAGGGTCCAAAAAGTTGAATATGGCCCTAAGTTTTGTGTGACTTCCCCTTGGGTGTTCAAAGTTGATTTTTGCGTTCTAAAGGGAATTCTAAGTGTCTAATTCATTACTTTGCTCACTATTGCTTAAAGAACTTTTGTTTATCCCTATCTTTCCTTGTTAGCCAATACCCCAAGCCCCGTTACAACCCTTGACTTCTATCTTGAGTGTTGTGCATTTCAATTTGTGGAGTTTGAATTTGGTATGAGCATATGGTGTCACTGGTTCTTGCATCTAAGTAGTAGCATTCCATTCATGAGATCATATCTAAACATGTTTAATTACTCCAGAAATTGCTTTCTTTGTTATAACGTATGTGAGTACTAGTCTTTCATGTTTACATCAATCTCCTCACATATATATCTAGTGTAGGGTGTGTGGTCAGAAAATCTGAGTGAAAATTGAGTGCATAACTAGTGAGGAATTGAGGGAGTTCTCTAAGGCATGTTACTACATTCAAAATGTTGTTTTAATTGATTAAATGCGAACTAGTAAATGGTGACTATGATTAAGTATGTGCTCGAGGGGAAGGAAGACTAAAAGCTATGTGAGTAATGATCTTTGACATGTCATGTTTCATTGGAAATCCCTGAGGCAAACGTTGGAAGGTTTAGGTTATGTTTTGTTTGTTTTGTTTCATCTTGTTTTCTTTAGTTGTTTTGTTTTGCTCGAGGACTAGCAAAAGCTAAGTGTGGGGGAATTTGATAGGAGCATATTTATGCGACTTAATTGGCTTGTTCTCGTGCATTTATGTTGTGTTTCCTTAGTTATTTTAGTGTTTAAAGTCACTTTTGTGTGTTTTCAGGTTATAAAGCCAAAGTGTGCAAGAAGATGCAAATTGGAGTCTTTTGGAGCAAAAGAGGAATGAATGGGATGAAGACTTGAAGAAATATGAATTCCTAATCGAAGATGGAGTCTTACTCACATGAGGATTCCTAGAACAACAAGGATTCCTACTTGAAGTAGGAAAGTTAACCCTAGGTTTCCCATTTTGGTAACCTTTCCTAATCTTAAACGTCCGTATTTTCTAGCCACTTTGAAGGCCTTGTATGCACTATAGGACACAAAACAAAGGTCGTAGCCCACTTTCACACCTTTGCCGTGGGTTTTCCCTTCTCCCCTTCCCTTGCCGTGCAAGGGGGGGCATTTTTGTCCTAGGTTATGCATTTAAACACATGCTCCTTCCTAAATAAAACCCTAGCCGCACCTTGCAGCCAATTCCCTTTTTAATTTCTGATTTAATTTCCTAATTCTAGAAGCCTTTGACTTAATTTTAATTAACCAAAATAAGCTAGGGTTTTATTTTCGGAAACCCTATATATTCTAAGCCTAGCTGCACCCTAGGGGCTCTCTCTTTTTCATTCATTCTTTCATCATTCAGCCACCATCACCCTAATTCCCTCTCTGCCGCAGCCACCCCTCCATCTTCCTCCTTCAATCTGCAACCACCATCAACCTTCTACATCCCTGCCGTAGCTTCCCACCATTCCAGCCACCATTGCCAACCTCCCTACACCACTCACACCCCTTGCCGCAACCCTTTACCACCCTAAATCCATTCCCACACCAAAATAACATCCAAAAACCCCCTAAGAACTCTCTGCCGCAGCAAGGAGAAGAAGAGAGAGGTGCTTAAACGTGCAGAAATTCAAGTGGAATCATTGGGCGTTTTAGGTGTAATCAATCTTTTGTTCTCTATGTTTAATTTCAATTTTGTTTCTCTTTCTGTGAACATGAGAGGCTAAATCCCTAGTTAGCTAGGGGGTGATTCAAAACCATGTTTATGCTTGCAATATGAATTGATTACCTTTGGTTGGAATTTCATGAGTTGTGGATTCAATTTGTTTAACTGCTTGATTGATAACTTATTTGTGTATGTTTATTGAGAGTGCACGCTTAGTTTTCATGCATGAATATGATGCTAGAATATAAGTGAGTTTCACCTAATAGTTACAATCTTATATTCACAAGTAGTGGAGGTCGCTTATAAACGATCGCGTTAAATGAATTCTTGGCACTAGTTTCATGCTCATCATAGTAACGAATGCCTCGTCAACACTTATAGTTTTCATGTTGCTTAATGATCTTTGATTGTATCTTTATTGTGCTTTTCACGTAAAGGACTTTTGGAGAATGTTTTGAATTGTGTATGCGTTGTCCCATCCAATTCATTAACTTAAGGAGAACTTGAAGGTTAATTTAAGCGAACCTAATTAACCCGGGGTGTTGAGTTTCATGATTCATCGAAAGACCAACTGAAAATCATCTTATATGCAAGTGTGACATGTGTGGAGAAGAACCTTCTAGCTAGCATTCCATCCATATTTTCATCAAATTCATATTTACATTCTGTTTTTATTACAATCTGTGCACTTTGTTTAATTTCGTCAAAACTAAATCCCCCTTTACTTTAGTGTTCAATTTAGTTAGAAAGTGTCTTAGTTTGTGTTTCTAAGTGTTTTGATTCAATTTATCACCCAAATTCGTCCAAATTAGTGTAAGTGCTCAAAACTGCCCAGATTGTGTTTTTAAGGCAGTTTTGAGTGTTTTGGTGCTGTTTTGAGTCTTTTTGTTTGTTTTAGTGTTTTAAGTGTTTAGTTTTGCATTCATTGAGTCTAGTTTAGTGTTTTAACCTTCATTTTACGTTTTTGAGTCAGTTTTCAAGTGATTTAGCAATCCCTCCTAATCCCCGGTTTAGAACGATCCCTACTTATACATATACTACAATTGTCAAATACTACAATTGTCAAAAGAGGGTTTTAATTTGTGTGCTTATATATTTCGCATCAAATAGATGCGTTCACACAAAACGGTGTTCGTGGTTGCACTGTCTACCAGACAACTAACTTTCCTACTAGTCATACCTAGAAATAAAAATTACTTTGAATCGGTCAAATGCATAAAAGTTTTGACAACAAATATCCATTCAAAATAATTTAAGTATTTAAGGATGGTAATTAAAAAAAAAAAAACTTAATATCCAAAAACAAATCTCCAACAAATCATCCAACCATAATGGAAAAATTTTCAAACTTAAACCAAAAACAAGGAGGGGTCAGCCACAAGGTTGAATTCGGCCCCCAGGGTTCGAAAATCAACAAAAAATAGTTCATGTCTGAGATTCTAATCTTCCAAAGGGGTAATAGCCTCTTGAAAATCACAAACCTTTATTTTGGTACTCTCCGGTTCATCCACTTTCACAAAGTTTGATTCATCATTCTTACGATGAGAATGATATTCAGCTACAACCTTTGGAGGAGCACGACAAACACGGGACCAATGGTCCTTTGAACCACAGCGGTAGTACATATCCGCATCCATGGTGTTAGGTGTTTTGCCTTTATTCTTGAAGTTTGAGGCATTAGGAGCAAGGTTATAACTTTTTTGGGCTTGGTTTCCTCCCTTAGATGGGCCTTGGCTCTGTTAACCTTGACAAGGTGGCTTCTGGCCACCCCTACCACACTTATGTTGGCGTTTTGGGTGTTGGTTTGTGTTGCTTCAGGTACAACAGTCGCCCTAGTAGGTCGAGCTTGATGATTCTTCCTCAACAACTAATTCTGCTTTTCAACGAGAAGTAAAACAGAGATCAAATCCAAAAACTTAGTGAACTTCTGAGCCCTATATTGTCGCTGCAAGACAATATTGGTAACAAACAAGGTCAAGTAGGCATTCTCTAGAAAGTCCACTTTGGTGAAGTTCACGTTATAGAACTCGAGAAGTAATTAGATTCGACAAACTTCAGAATTATATTCATTCACAAACTTAAAGTCTTGGAAGCATAAATGCTGCTAGTCGTGTCTTGCTTTAGGCAATAAGATGTCCTTTTGGTGATCAAAGCGATTAGCCAAAGTGATCAAAGTGTTCGTGGATCTTCCTTAGCAAGATACTCGGTTTGCAGTGCATCATGAATATGTCTTCGAATGAAGACCAAGGTAGTGGCTTTCTCAGCTACGCCAACCAGGTTATCCGTCTCATTTTCAATGACGGGACGCAATTATTTGTGGTGGGGTGGAGCTTCACATATTGGACCCACTTGAGGTAGTTTCTTCCAGAGACCTCTAAAGCGGCGAAGTCAAGCTTTTTCAAATTTGACATGTCCCTATCACAAAATAAATGGACAAGATTATGGTTAGTGTAATGGAGAAAAAATCAATCTATTCACATAGAAGTAGAACATTCAGGTTCTAATAGACATTTATTGGTTTAAAGTTTCATGAAAAAAACTTTGTGTTTTCATGGGTGACGTTTTTAAGGAAAACTTGAGGTTTTCAAACAAGGCATGTTTCTAGAAATTTAGGGTTTCGAAAGAATTATGAACTTCAGGTTTATATGTTCCTGTAGACAAACACAAATATATACACAGAAATATGCAACAAGAAAATATGCAAATAAATCTTCAGGGTCTATCATCATAATTGAATTAATTATTTGGACTTCGGGCAAAAATTAATGTGTGGGTGAAAAATTATAAAACCCAAAAGTGCCTAAATAGGCAATTAAGCTCGAGGCCCGAAACAGTGGACCACGGATGGACTGTGTAATTATGGCTATGCAGCCCAGCCTAAAATAGGCTAAGGTAGGCATGGGTGGGTTGTAGGCCCAATAAACCAGAGGCCCATATGGGCGTGGATTGAGTGCGACATGGTGCGGTGCATCAATACTACAACGGCAAACTGGGATCGTGTTCATGTGTGTACACTGATGCACCAACCAGAGGCTAGGATCCATTGTGTTGAGGTACAGGTGCACCGACGCACCTAATGCAGGCTAGGATCTAGTGCCAAGCAATGGTGACACCATAGCCCTACGGGCTAGTGTCACGTTGGGCCGAGCCAACACAATGGAACACTGCAAGTGACCCTAAAAGAGAAAAAAAAAAAAATTTAGGCCGAGAAGAAACCAAGGCCCAACTAGGCTTGGGTTTTAGCCAAAGAACACCCCAGCTTCGTTGGGTGCGGTCAACGGGGAAGAAGGTCGGCGTCGCTGCTTCAGGCAGCTGTGTTCTGGTCAAATAACTCGGAGCGAGTCATCGAACCTTGATGGTGTGATGGAGAAATGGAAATCTCCACATCATCAACGAAAGAAGCTCGGATTCGAATTGGGGTTTTCGAAATCCATGGAGATTCAAACGAATCTCAGCCAAATTCATAGTCGGTAACGGCTGTAGGTTTTCAGGGATGGTAGCCATGGTGGCTACAGGCCATACGTGTGACATCGTGAAGGGCATTGAAGTTTTTGGGCTGGGTTCCAAAGGCTTGGAGCTTGGAGCTCCGGCGAGGGCTCGGGTTTAGGTTCGAAGAACCCTAGAGCTTTTTTTTTTTTTTTTTTTTTTTTCAATTTCCAAATTAATTCAATGCATGTTTATTAAATAATTTAATGCATGAGCATATATTTGTTGCAATTCATGGCAATATCAATTCACATAATTCAACAATTATGGATATAATGCATACACAATTATGTAGAATCCAAAATTCACATAATTCATGGCAATATCAATTCACATAATTCAACAATTATGGATATAATTTATTATACATGTACTAAAAACGAAAAGCAAATCAAAATTCCTAACATTGGTTAGCTGTATGAACGATGATACCCAGTTAGTCAAGGATAATGCACATTATTTGATATGTGCAAATTAAGGTTCATTAACCATTTCTTGACAATGATAGAACTGCCACAACTAAGAAGCTTTGGCAACTTGAAGTTGTTTGATCAGTCTTCATAAAGTTCATCCCCTCAAGAATATGAGGCAATAATAAAGCGCCTTTGCGAAGCATCAATTATGTCAGAGAGTACTGTTGGGTTTTTCTCCTTTAATAATCGAGCTCGGAGTAGGAAGAGATAAGAGGGGAAAGTCCACAAATTATTGTTAAATTATTCTTTCAAGGGAGACCATAAATCAGTAATCCATATTATACCAGCTTAACAAGCCAGATGTCATTTGATAGCTACTACACCTGCTCCTGCTTTATGTGTGTACCAAACTTGCATTTGTTTAGATGAAATATAGATAGAGATGTGAGTGAAGTTCGATAGGACAAAGGGGGTAAATAAATAAAACTATGAATACTAAACAATGCATTCTGTCAAAGAAAAAAAATTAAGTTAAATAAAAGTATACAATTAATAACAGCCAATTGTTTTTCTCCTTTTGCTAACATGTATAATATATTAGCATTTAGTAACTTTCCTTGAGCGACAATGATTAAAAGATGGACGGTGTTCGTGGCAAAGGTGGATGGCCCCTCGCACAGCTCCCCAAGGGTGGAGGGCACTTGGTGTATGATAGTCGGGCTCTTGCTGCTTGGTGTGCTACAAGAGGTTTTTACAGTTAGTTTGAAAGGTGCCTTTGTAGGGCCTTAGGTGTAGGCCTTGAGGCTCGCAATCAAAACTAACAAGGTGCTAAGCGTGGCAATGTTATCTCAGTATAACATATGTTGAAATAAAGGTGATTTGAGTAGGTTACTTACGCCCCAAGTTACTCAAACTTCTTGTTATTAATGGATTGTCATAGATGGGTTAAGTCTGCATTAAATTCTTTGTCTTGCCTTGCAAACAAGGACTTTTAGTTCATAATCTTGTATGTTCAAAATAAAGGGAGTCCAGAGCCCTTTAAACCATTTCTTCCTTTCCAGTTTATTTTAATGAGACCAAGTTCATTAACTTAACCAGATTCAAATGCAAATGGACCTTCTTAAGTGGAAAACATATGGAAATAGCTTGAACATATACTAAAAGGTACATTAAGCGGCATATCTACTAATTTAAGGTGTAAGTAAAAAGACTTGGGCATGATTTCACCTTGTCGGGCAAGGTCGAACCTCTTGCAGCCACTTCTCTTTGAGTTTACAGGGTTTGTATGCTAAAAGTGATGGATGGTAAATAGGTTTTACAAGAGGGAATCGATACTACAACACTAGGGAGAGTAGCAAAGCTTTTACACTAGACAAAAAATAGCTTTTCTAAGGAAACTATTGTTTTAAGAGGACTGAATCTAGGTTGATTTCAGCTTTGTGGATGCAAATCTGGCTTGAGAGCAAAGTTTGTATGTTGTTTGTTTGATTGGTTGAGTGTCCTTGTCTTTGTTGTCTCTTCTTCCTTTTATATGCGATTTGGCCCGACTATCTGGGCTTTGTTCTTGGCCGAGGGCTCTCAGGAGTAGTGACTAGTGAGTCATCTTGTATTTACACTTTTATGCCATCAAAAAGTCCTTTTTGGTTGGTAGTGAGATGGTCTCTATCACTTGTCACTTTAATCATAGGCACATAGTGTATGCCTTGGCTGAGAAGGCTTGAATTTGCTTTAGGATTCGTAGCTGGGCTTCGGGCAAGATCATCTCATTTTGGCACCCTTGGGCCTTCCTTCAGTTAAGCCCAATATTCAAATATTAACCCAAACAAACGGTATGATTGTTGAGGTTCTGTCACAAAACCCATTAGAAATGGGAAGTTGCCCTCCTTAGAAATCATTCCAAGGTTTAATAATCCTTTGGCGTTGAACTTTTAGTATTGGTAAACCAAGCTGCAATCAAAGCGGAGCTATTAAGTATTGGTTTCACGTACCCTTGTTGTGAAAAGATACTCACAACTGACAAGTGACTACACATGACGCCATTATACTGGCTAAAATATGTCATCTGTAGGATGCGCAAGCAAATAGCATTCTCAAGAAATATTAATTAGGAGATAATATCTTGAGATACTGGTGAGAATATCCCTAATTGATTATGACAAAGATTCCTTACTTGATATGGTTATCTTCAATTTCCAGGATGCTGAGCTGTGTGTGGGAGTATGTCTTCCCATTTAATAGGGGCAATCTCGTATTTCTTGAGAAAAAGTCCTTGTGTTGCGTCCAGGATTTTTGGGATTATTTTTTGCTCCACAAATCCCCCACACTTGCTAGGCTATGGTGCAGGTGTAGAAATCTCAAGCTACTTAGGTGAGGAGAGAGTTGATTCCCAATTTGATGTGGTTCTTCCACTTTGACTCGGAAATAAATTATTCTAGGAAACATAACCTATTGCCACCAAAACCTATTTAAGTCTACCATAAGTAGAGTGTTATTACTAATTAGAGATGCAATCACAAAAAATAATTTTTTAATTGATTATCTTTAATAACAATAGGACTGTTCTATAAAAAAAATTACAATGATTTCTGACCGCATGATGTACGATGAACGGATATGATTGGAGAATCCTCAAGATCCTCCTGGTTAATTAAAGACTTAGAACTACTGAGAATTGTATTATTTTGTTGAAAGAAAAAACAGTGAGAAATATTAGTTAAAGACTAAGACCAGTGACTACAGTCCCATAATCCTACAAAATAAATAAAAAGCACCTTATTTACGAAACCATTAGTGTGAAAATATAATGTGAATAGAGAAAGATGCTTTGGGCTTATCCGTATTATACGAAATGCATAAACAGCAATGCAATTTTAATAGCAGTTAAGTACTGGTAAACCAAGCTGCAATCAAAGCGGAGTTGACAAATATTGGTTTCACATACCCTTGTTGTGGACATATTCTCACAATTGACAAGTGACAGATTGAGCGCTTGAATGTGTCTTCGTGTACTGATTCAGCAGTTGAATGTGTGTTTGTGTACATATCGCACGATCAATCCATGACTTCCACGTCTAGAAAAATCAAAAGAGTTCATTTTCCAGCCACATTGTTTCTTTCGGTTACGTGCAGGAGTTGTCTGCACATTAGTTAAAACCCCCTGCAAAGAGATCAACTATTAAATCAATATGACGTCAGACCAATGACTTCAGCTAATTAAACAACTCACTTGTTGAAAACATCGCAAATAAATATATGCCTCATAAAATATAAATAAGTAATCTGAATCATACAACTGCGTACCCCTATGTAAAACATGAATCCATAGTGTCCTATACATGAAATCTTTAAATAAAAAATAATTAATTTTCGAAACAATGGATTCGGGTACATGTGAAAACTCAATTTCTACTTGAATTAATAAGATGTAATATGAGGTATCATAAGATAGCAAAAGCTTACCAAATTTTGGAGAGATAAAGGTATTTATAGGTGGTGGCCGGTCATGAGGTTAGGGTTTGACCCTACTCATGACGCCATTATACTAGCCAAAATATGTTATCTATAGGATGCGCAAGCAAATAGTATTCCCAAGAAATTTATTAGGAGATAATATGTTATCTATAGCCTTTGATTTTTCAATGCCAAGAGCAGGGGGCTTTCAGCAGTTGTAGTTCGTTGCTTGAACCTCTAGGGATGCTGAGCTATGAGTGGGAGTATGTGCTCCCATTTAATGAGGGCAATATCGTATTTTTGGAGAAAAAAGTCAATGTGTTGCGTCCACGATTTTTGGGATTATTTTTGGCTCCACAAATCTCCCAAACTTGCTGGGCTGCGCATTGAAAATGGAGTAGGTGTAGAAATCTTAAGCTGCTTAGGTGAGGAAAGAGTTATTTCCAAATTTGATGTGATTCTTCCAGTTTGACTCGGAAATAAATTATTCTAGGAAACGAAACCAATTGCCACCAAAACCTATTTAAGTCTACCATAAGTAGAGGGTTATTTCTAATTATAGATGCAACCACAAAAAATAATTTTTTTAATTAGTTATCTTTAATAACAATAGGACTCTTCTCTAATAATTAAAGACTTAGAACAACTGAGAATTGTATTATTTTGTTGAAAAAAAAACAGTGAGAAATAATAGTTAAAGACTAAGAACAGTGACTACACACATATAATCCAAAAAAAAATAAAAAAAAATAAAAAAAATAAATCACCATATTTACGAAACCATTAGTGTGAACACATAATGTGAATAGAGAAAGATGGTCTAGGCTTATCTGTATTATACGAAATGCATAAACAGGAATGCAATTTTAAAAGCAGTTAAGCACTGGTAAACCAAGCTACAATCAAAGCGGAGCTGATAAGTATTGGTTTCACATACCCTTGTTGTGGAAAGATCCTCACAATCAACAAGTGACAGATTGAGCGCTTCAATGTATCTTCGTGTATTGATTAAGTGGTTGAATGTGTCTTCATGTACATAGGGCACGATCAATCCATGACTTCCACGTCTACAAAAATCAAAAGTGTTCATTTTCCATCCACATTGTTTCTTTCGATTACCTGCAGGAATTGTCCCCACATTAGTTAAAGCCCTGAAATGTGATAAGCTATTAAATCAATATGGCGTCTGTTCAATGACCTCAGCTAATTAAACAACTCAGTTGCTGAAAAATCGCAAATAAATACATACCTCATAAAATATAATTTAGTAATCTGAATCGTACAACTACGTAACCCTACGTAAACATGAATCCATAGTGTAACATCCCGACCCGGGGGGGGACCACTTCCCGGGCCCGCTCCACCACCGTAGCATAATATTGTCCGCTTTGGGTCCCGACCACGCCCTTACGGTTTTGTTTCTAGAAACTCACACGAGAACTTCCCAGTGGGTCACCCATCATGGGATTACTCTAGCCCCCTTCTCGCTTAACTTCGGAGTTCCTACGGAACCCGAAGCTAGTGAGCTCCCAAAAGGCCTCGTGCTAGGTAGGGATGAGAATATACGTATAAGGACCACTCCCATAGGCGATGTGGGATCTTACAATCCACCCCCCTCAGGGGCTTGACGTCCTCATCGGCACACCACAGCCAGGGTTAGGCTCTGATGCCAAATTGTCACATCCCTGCCCGGGGGGGACCACTTCCCGGGCCCGTTCCACCACCGTAGCACGATATTGTCCGCTTTGGGCCCCGACCACGCCCTCACGGTTTTGTTTCTAGAAACTCACACGAGAACTTCCTAGTGGGTCACCCATCATGGGATTGCTCTAGCCCCCTTCTCGCTTAACTTCGGAGTTCCTACGGAACCTGAAGCTAGTGAGCTCCCAAAAGGCCTCGTGCTAGGTAGGGATGAGAATATACATATAAGGATCACTCCCCTGGGCGATGTGGGATCTTACAATCCACCCCCTCAGGGGCTTGATGTCTTCGTCGGCACACCACAGCCAGGGTTAGGCTCTGATACCAAATTGTCACATCCCGGCCCGGGGGGGACCACTTCCCAGGTCCGTTCCACCACCGTAGCACGATATTGTCCGCTTTGGGCCCCGACCACGCCCTCACGGTTTTGTTTCTAGGAACTCACACGAGAACTTCCCAGTGGGTCACCCATCATGGGATTGCTCTAGCCCCCTTCTCGCTTAACTTCAGAGTTCTTACGGAATCCGAAGCCGGTGAGCTCTCAAAAGGCCTCGTGCTAGGTAGGGATGGGAATATACATATAAGGATCACTCCCCTGGGCGATGTGGGATCTTACACATAATGTCCTATACATGAAATCTTTAAATAAAAAATAAGCAAATTTCGAAACAATGGATTTAGGTACATATGAAAACTCAATTTCTACTTCAATTAATCAGACGTAATACAAGGAGTGGTAGCATAGCAAAAGTTTACCAAATTTTGAAGAGATGGAGGTATTTATAGGAGGTGGCCGGGCATGAGCTTAGGGTTTTACCCTACACATGATGCCATTATACTTGCCAAAATATGTCATTTGTAGGATGCGCAAGCAAATAGTACTCCCAAGAAATTAATTAGGAGATAATATCTTGAGATAATGGTAAGAATGTCCCTAATTGATTGTGGTAGCGATTCCTTACTTGATATGGTTGTCTTCAATTGGGATGGTATTAAAGATAAGATTTATTATTTAATCATGTCTTTAATGCCTTTGATTTTTCAATGCCAAGAGCAGGGAGCTTTCAATAGACTTAGTTCGTTGCTTGAACTTCCAGGGATGCTGAGCTGCGCGTGGGAGTATGATTGGCCATTTAATGAGGGCAATCTTATATTTCTTAAGAAAAAGTTCATTTGTTGCATCCAGGATTTTTGAGATTATTTTTTGGTCCACAAATCCCCCACACTTGCTAGGCTGCACGCTGAAAATGGAGTAGGTGCAGAAATATCTAGCTGCTTAGGCGAGGTGAGAGTTGTTTCCTAATTTGATGTGGTTCTTCCACTTTGACTTGGACATAAATTATTCTAAGAAAGGGAAACCAATCGCCACTAAAACCTATTACCAAGTATAGATGCAATCACAAAAATTAATTTTTGAATCGGTTATCTTTAACAACAATAGAACTCTTCTGTATTAATTAAGGACTTAGAACTACTGAGAATTGTATTAGTTTGCTGAAAGAAAAAACAGTGAGAAATATTAGTTAAAGACCTAAGAAAAGTAACTATGCTTCCGTGATCCAAAAAAATAAAAAAATTAAAAAATAGAAACACCTTATTTACGAAACCATTAGTTGTGAACACATAATGTAAATAGAGAAAGATGATCTAGGCTTATCCTTATTATAAATAGGGTAGCAGGTTAGAACCTATGGAGCAAGTAAATCACACGAGAAAAAGAGAAAAAAAAATAAAAGGAGAGAAGTGAGCGTGATCATCCCATTTAACATGGTAGCAATCCTACCAAACCCTTTTGCATTGAAATCTAACAGCAACCACCGTTACTTATGCTACGGAGCAGCCGGGATTCTCCAATTCACTGGACAGGATCAGACTCCATTGTTCACAACGGAGAATGCACAAACACCCGGATACGTGCATATCAAGCACAATGCAACCGGCAAATACTTGGTAAGGGCTCCTGATCAAAGTGGACCGCCACTGAAGATCGTTGCCACCGCTGACACACCAAACGAAAACACGACCGATGAAAATTGCACTTTGTTCGAGTCTGAGAACGTCGGACCAAATACCCCCACACAAGTGGTCTTCCGATTTCGCCATGTGCAGAGCAAGCTGTATATAAGGCCAACCTATGTGCAAGGTTTAGACGGTGTCCTATGTGCATTGAATGCCAACACTGACGGCAATGGAGTAGAGGCTCTCCTTACAGCCGTCGGGCGTCGTTGATCAAATTACCACGTGATGTTTGTGGGTAACGTCTCTGGAAACCCTCACGAGACTTCATTCGTCCCATACAGGTCTCCTATGGATTTAAAAGGCTTGTTGCATGTGCTTAAATGTAATCGAGTTCCCTACGAAAGTGGCATTAATTTCATCACAAGTTTTTCGTGTTTTTTTTTCCTCTGTTTTTTAAAGTATTTTAGTTTCACTGAATCACGTGTATTAAACAAATAAACATAGTTCGCATGAGCTGTGGTTATGTCCTCTGTGCAGCAGTGTGTTCAATAAAAGTTATGTTTCTTGCAATATCCGATGGGGTGTAGGGTGATATCGTGCATCAACTTAGGTGTTTAATCTATTTTCATGCATCTTAAACCAAACAATATGACAGGCCTAAGAAAACTTCGTGAATATGAAAATATAAAATTTCCGTAAATGTGTCCATAGTTTCCGTAAAGTTGCCCATATCTTTTTCTTTCCAAATCAAACAAAGTGGTCATACATCATTAATAACTAACTCGATCAAGAACCTTTCGAAGGCAATTTTAAGTTCAGATAATTTTCTAATAGCATCTCTAATAGGAGACACAAGAGCATTTACATTGGAGAGATGCTAATTTGAGATACGAAAATCACATTTACATCCCAATTTACAATTCTAGAACTGTTGTGGCTTATTTTAATCTGACAGGGGAGAGAGGGGGCATGGCAGAGAGAGTAGAGAGATATGTGTTTGTAGGGTTGTGTAGAGGATGTGTTATAGTAATAAGGGAGGGAAGAATCCTTCTCCTCAAAGGAAAACAGGTCTTATTGCGGATGAATAATTAGCATCAAATCTACTCTATGATTTACACAATCACACTTAAATACAATGTTTGTAACACTCCCCCTAGAGTTGAGGAAGTCGACTCGTCAGCACTGATTATGGGAACACGTTAGTTTCAAAGTAAAGTAGGAACTTGCATATGGAACTAAGTTTCACAAAAAAACCAATGGCTATGGTAAAACCTAAGTAGGGATAAAACCCATAGTCTTAGGAAAAATGCATGAGTAATGCAAAGTCAAATGAAACATCTACTATACATCATCAGGGATATGATCAACCCAAGGTGGGTGCCTCGTCGAAACCTCATTAGGTAGCACAACCCCAATGGGAAAAATGCTCCTATTCTTTGGAAAAAGACTACATTAAGCTTTAGCAAATATACTTCAGGATAGTCCCCTAAGTTCGACATAATTCCAAAGAGAACTAACAATGTTACAATTGAGAAAGTTTACGCATAACTATTCCTTGAACAAGCTTCTAAAACGTCGCCTTCGGTAGTGATTTGGTGAAGAGGTCGGCCAAATTGTCTTCTAAATGGATGTGTGTGACTTCAATCTTCGGATGATCACGCTGTTGATTTGAGAATAAGAACTTTGGTGCAATGTGCTTGGTGTTGTCTCCTTTGATGTAATTGTTCTTGAGATGTTCGATACATCATGCGTTATCTTTATAGATCATCATCGGGATGTCAACGACATGGTAAAGATCGCAGGAACTTCGAATATGGCCCACAACTGCTCTCAGCCAAAAGCATTCCCGAGTAGCTTGTTGTAAGGTGAGAATTTCAGCATGGTTAGACAAAGTGGCAACTAAGGTCTATTTAGTTGACCTCCAAGGTACTGCGGTGTCTCTAACATTAAAGACATAACCTATTTTAGAGAAAGCCTTGTGTGGATCAGATAAGTATCATGCGTCAGCATAGCGAAGAAGGTGAGAATCAACTCGAGATAATGGGGTGTGGCATCACTTGAGGAACCGTAGGGATAGAACAAGCCCAGATCCATAGTACCCTTAAGGTAACGGAAGATATCTTTAACACCAGTCCAGTGTCTACATGTTGGTGCATTACTGTATCTTGCCAAAAGAGTAACAGCGAAGGAGATGTCGGGTCTAGTTCATTGAGCTAAGTACAGTAAAGCGCCTATCGCACTTAGATAAGGAACTTCGGTCTCCAAAATCTCTCCATTATCCTTCTTAAAATGGAAGGTTGTTTTACATCTAGCAATTGTACGACCATAGGCGTACTCGAAGACTTCACTTTATCCTCATTCAAGTGGCATAACACCTTCTGGGTGTAGTTCGATTGATGTAATAAGATTTCATCCAAACGGTGCTCTATCTCGAGACCGAGAAAGTATCAAGTCTTTCTCAAATTTTTCATCTCAAATTCCAACTTCAGGTCCGTGGCAGTTCTCTCGAGCTCTTCAAGAGTTCTGATGAGGTTCATGTTGTCAACATAAACTGCAACAATCGCAAGACCGGAATGTGACTTCTTAATTAATACGCAAGGGCATAGTTTGTTGTTCACATATCCCTGACTAGTCAAATACTCACTCAGATGGTTATACCACATTGTTATGGATTGCTTCAAACCGTAAAGTGAACGCCTCAGCCGAATTGAGAGCATGTTCTGGGGTTTGGAAATATTTGAACTAGTTAATGTAAGTCATTCGGGAACTTTCATATAAATTTTCGTATCATGATCCCCATAGAGATACGCAGTTACTACATGCATCAGCTGCATACTCAGCTTTTCTGAAACTACCAAACTGATAAGGTAGTGAAAAGATATCACATCGATAATGGGTGAATAAGTTTTGTCATAGTCAATCCCGGGGCGTTGTGAAAAGCCTTGTGCTCCAAGATGAGCTTTGAAACACACAATTTTGTTCTTCTCATTACACTTCTGAACGAAAACCCACTTGTATCCAACGAGCTTCACATGTGGAGAAGTAGGAGTTACGGGTCTAAACACCTTATGTTTCACAAGCGAATCAAGTTCTAATTGGATTGCTTCTTTCTAGTTTAACCAATCAGTTTTACGTTGACAATCATCAATGGAACGGAGTTCAATGTCATCCCTCAGCATGATCTCATTAGCTACCACATATGCTAATGCATCGTCGATGGTCATCTCATTTATATACCAAACATCATCCAAGCTAGCATAATGGACCGAAATCTCTCATTCCTGGGAGGCGGATTCGTCTCTTCAAGGATGCTTCTGTAATCCAGAATTTCTTCATGAGTTGGATAGAATGAGTAGGCAACAGTTAAATTCACGGTAGGCTCAAAAGCCTATGATGTGGGTTTCCTCTTCTGGGGGTGTGAATCCATTGAACCAAGTGGTCTACCATGCTTTTGTGTAGGGGAAGAGGATTGGCTTGCTGCTAATGTATGTTGATCGGCCAAAGTGGCGTCCCTAGCCTCCAGTAGGGAAGTCCGTAGTACATTTGGTACATCCATCTTTGCAAGCATATTTGCTACTGGAATATGTGATCTTGTCACTCGCGCTAGATCTGTGAAAGTATCTGGCATGCTTTGAAGATCTAACATGCACTGCACTTCAGTTTCAAATAGAGCAGTGTGGGTATCTAAATGAGACAAAGTGGGAGTCGTCCATGATAATTTATGTTGTTCTTCAGAAGCG
This sequence comes from Pyrus x bretschneideri, assembly GCF_019419815.1. NCBI lineage: Eukaryota > Viridiplantae > Streptophyta > Magnoliopsida > Rosales > Rosaceae > Pyrus > Pyrus x bretschneideri. The sequence continues at coordinate 258,948 of NW_025999507.1, forward strand.
GTGACTTTCTTATCTCCTCTTAACAACAGGAAGACTGTCTTATAGAAGTGACAATCTATGAAACCAGCAATAAAAAGATCGCCTATCAAAGGTTCTAAGTAATGAATAATTGAAGGCGAATCATATTCGACATAGATTCCCATCCTTCGCTGAGGCCCTATTTTTTTGTACATAAAGACTTTGAAATCAGCACATAGACCACACAACAAAAAATGTGTAGATGCGATATGTCGGGTTAGTATTCGTTAACCAACTAAATGATGCTATAATGTTGGGTTGCAACAGGCCTCAGGCAAACCAATATGACTGCGTGCAACATTGCATGACACCAAGCAGCGATCAGGAGCTTGGTACGTATGACCAATGATCGAGCAATCATTTGTAAGTGCTTAATGAATATCTCTGCCAGGCCGTTTTGGGTGTGAACATGGGGTACTGAATGTTCAACTTCAACCCCAATCGATATACAATAATCATCAAAAGTTTTAGATGTGAATTCTTCAATATTATCCAATTGAATAAATTTGATTGGATAATCAAGGTGGTGAGCCCTTGAGCCTGAGCTAACAGTCTGAAGAATGCAACGTTCTATGTGGACAACAAACACACGTGTGACCAGCATGTGGAAGCGTCAACCAATACCATAAAATATCTAAATGATCTGCATAGAAAGTGAATTGGTCCACAAATGTCCCCTTAATTCTTTCATAGAAAAATAAGAGGATTCAAATGAATCTTGTCATAAGAACACTTAATGATAAGCTTTTCCATGAAGCAGGTTTGACATAAGATTCCTTAAATCGAACCTAAACTTCGAGTTAGTGGATGCCCATACAATCTTGTCCCAAATGATCATGTTCAAGTGTAATTTCGTGAGCGGTCCTTGAGGTATAGCCAACCACATAATGGCTCTTTATAGGGTGTATGCTTGTAGTGTACAGACCACTCGAGATATGCTCCATCTTCTCTAGAATACGCTTCTGGTCATATTTGTAAGAAGTGATGCACATAAATCCAACTCCATTTTCTACATAGGTTTCAGCGTGGTAATTATTGTCTCTAATGTCCTTGAAATTCAAGAACGTTCTTCTTGAACGTGGAGAATAAAGTGCCTCTTCAATGGTCAAGATTGTACCATTGGACAAAATTATACGTGCTTTACTGTATCCTTCGATCAGGTTGGATGGGCCCAAAAGGGTTGTAAGAGGTGCATTCTTAGGTACGAAGTTAGTGAAATAGATGCCTTCACGCAAAACAATGTGCTTGGTTGCACTGTCTACCAGACAACTAACGTTCCCACTAGTCATACCTAGAAATAAAAATTACTTTGAATCGGTCAAATGCATAAAAGTTGTGACAACAAATATCCATTCAAAATAATTTAAGTATTTAAGGATGGTAATTAAAAAAATAAACTTAATAACCAAAAACAAATCTCCAACAACCATAAAGGAAAAATTTTCAAACTTAAACCAAAAACAAGAGGGGGTTAGCCACAAGGTTGAATTCGACCCCCAGGGTTCGAAAATCAACAAAAATAGTTCATGTCTAAGATTCTAATCTTCCATAGGGGTAATAGCCTCTTGAAAATCACAAACCTTTATTTTCGTACTCTCCAGTTCATCCACTTGCACAAAGTTTGATTCATCATTCTTTCGACAAGAATGATATTCAGCTACAACCTTCAGAGGAGCACGACAAACATGGGACCAATGGTCATTTGAACCACAACAGTAATACATATCCGCATCCATGGTGTCATGTGCTTTTCCCTTATTCTTGAAGTTCAAGGCCTTAGGAGCTAGGTTTGAACTTTTTTGGGCTCGGTTTCCTCCTTTAGATGGGCCTTGGCTCTGTTAACCTTGACAGGATGGCTTCTGGCCACCCCTACCACACTTATGTTGGCATTTTGGGCATTGGTTTGTGTTGCTTCAGGCACAACAGCTGCCCCAGTAGGTCGAGCTTGATGATTCTTCCTCAACAATTGATTATGCTTTTCATCGAGAAGTAAAATAGAGATCAAATCCGAAAACTTAGTGAACTTTTGAGCCCTATATTGTTGCTACAAGACAATATTGGTAGCAAACAAGGTCAAATAGGCATTCTCTAGAAGATCCTTTTTGGTGAAGTTCTCGTTATAAAACTCGAGAAGTAATTGGATTCGACAAACTTCAGAATTATATTCATTCACAAATGCTCTAGTCGTGTCCTGCTTTAGGCAACAAGATGTCCTTTTGGTGATCAAAGCGATTAGCCAAAGTGATCCAAAGTGTTCATGGATCTTCCTTAGCAAGATACTCGGTTTGCAGTGCATCATGAATATGTCTTTGGATGAAGACCAAGGCAGTGGCTTTCTTAGCTACGCCAACCAAGTTATCCGTCTCATCTTCAATGACGGGACCCAAATTATTTACGGTGGGGTGGAGCTTCACATATTGGACCCACTTGCGGTAGTTTCTTCCAGAGACCTCTAAAGCGGCGAAGTCAAGTTTGTTCAAATTCGACATGTCCCTATCACAAAATAAATGGACAAGATTATGGTTAGTGTAATGGAGAAAAAATCAATCCATTCACATAGGAGTAGAACATTCAGGTTCTAATAGACATTTATTGGTTTAAAGTTTCATGAAAAAAATTTCGTGTTTACATGGGTGATGTTTTTAAGGAAAACTTCAGGTTTTCAAACAAGGCATGTTTCTAGAAACTTCGGCTTTCGAAAGAATTATGAACTTCAGGTTCATATGTTCCTGCAGACAAACACAAATATATATTCAGAAATATGCAACAAGAAAATATGCAAATAGATCTTCAGGGTCTATCATTATAATTGAATTAATTATTTGGACTTCGGGAAAAAATTAATGTGTGGGTGAAAAATTATAAAACCCAAAAGTGCCTAAATAGGCAATTAAACTCGGGGCCCGAAACAGTGGACCAAAGCCCACAGGTGGACTGAGTAATTATGGCCATCCAGCCCCGCCCAAAATGGGCTAGGGTAGGCATGGGTGGGTTGTAGGCCCAATAAACCAGAGGCCCATATGGGCGTGGATTGAGTTCGACATGGTGCGATACATTGATACTACAACGGCAAGCTGGGATCGTGTGCATGTGTGTACACTGATGCACCAGCCAAAGGCTAGGATCCATTGTGTTGAGGTGTAGGTGCACCGATGCACCTAATGCGGGCTGGGATCTGCTGCCAAGCATTAGGGACACCATAGCCCTATGGGCTACTGTCACGCTGGGCCGAGCCAACGCAGTGGAATGCTACAGGCGAGCCTAAAAGAGGAAAAAAAAATTCAAGCCGAGAAGAAACCAAGGCCAAACTGGGCTTGGGTTTTAGCCAAAGAACACCCCAGCTTCATTGGGTGTGGTCAATGGGGAAGAAGGTCGGCGTCGCTGCTTTAGGCAGCTGTGTTCTAGTCAAATAACTCGGAGCGAGTCATGGAACCTTGATGGTGTAATGCAGAAATGGAAATCTCCACCTCCATAAGTGAAAGACCCTTAGATTCGAATTGGGGTTTTCGAAATCCATGGAATTGCAAACGAATCTCAGCCAAATTCATAGTCGACAATGGCTGTAGGTCTTCAGGGATGGTAACCATAATGGCTACAGGCCATGCGTGTGACGTCATGAAGGGCGTTGAGGCTTTTGGGCTGGGTTCCAAAGGCTTGGAGCTTCGAGCTTCGGCCGGGGTTGGGGTTTGGGTTCGAAGAACCCTAGAGTTTTTTTTTTTTTTTTTTTTTTTTCAATTTCCAGATTAATTCAATGCATGTTTAATAAAGTATTTAATGCATGAGCATATATTTGTTGCAATTCATGGCAATATCAATTCACATAATTCAACAATTATGGATATAATGCATACACAATTATGTAGAATCTAAAATTCACATAATTCAACAATTATGAATATAATGCATTCTACATGTACTAAAATCGAAAAGCAAATCAAAATTCCTAACATTTGTTAGCTGTATGAACGATGATACCCAGTTAGTCAAGGATAATGCACATTATTTGATATGTGCAAATTAATGTTCATTAACCATTTCTTGACAATGATAGAACTCCCACAGCTGAGAAGCTTTGGCAACTTGAAGTTGTTTGATCAGTCTTCATGAAATTCATCCCCTCAAGAATAGGAGGCAATAATAAAGCGCCCATGCGAAGCATCAATTATGTCAGAGAGTACTCTTGGGTTTTTGTGTTTCAATAATCGAGATCGGAGAAGGAAGAGATAAGAGGGGAAAGTCCACAAATTATTGTTAAATTATTCTTTCAAGGGAGACCATAAATCAGTAATCCATATCATACCAGCATAACAAGCCAAATGTCATTCGATATCTACTACGCCTGCTCCTGCTTTATGTGTGTACAAAACTTGCATTTGTTTAGATGAAATTGTTGGAAATTATATATTGTAATATATAATTTTAATAATTGAATGAAAAATATTGTTAACCAATTTCTTGGAAAGGTTATGTTGTTTAGGTGTATTCCTTGATAAGTGATGTATACTTATAGATGAAAAGTTACATCTCTTTAATAAGTAGAAATTGGATTCTATTTAAACCCATGAAACCATTGGTATTAAAGATAGAAAATTAGAGTTAATTTTTACTCTTGAGAAATAGGGTTTCCCCACTTTGTTTCTCTCATGTTTTGTGAGTCAAATTCCGAGTCGTGTCTTGAGAGTACGGAATATATAAAGTTCGTAAGAGTTTGAAGATTGAAGTGCTTTGACTTCGGATTATAGATTGTTGAATCCTGGGAGATGGACGCCTACCGAACTACAAGCACAAGAGTAGGGGCGAAATTCTATCTTTAGGACATTGCATTTATGTAAGCCTCAATCTCCAAGTTTGTCAGTTATTCTAACTTTTTCTCTAGTTGTTTATATTAATCTCATATATAATTGATGTCGTGAATTTCTTTATGATTATTATGATTGGAATTAGATTGTTATTTTTCATATTTTCTAATATTGCTCCAACAGAAATATAGATAGAGATGTGAGTGAACTTCGATAGGACAAGGGGTGTACATAAATAAAACTATGAATAATAAACGAAGCATTCTGTCAAAGAAAAAAATTAAGTTAAATAAAAGTGTACAATTAATAACAGCCAATTGTTTTTCTCCTTTTGCTAACATGTGTAATATATTAGCATTTAGTAACTGTCCTTGAGCTTCAATTCTCATCTGTAACTTCATTTGAACCTATTTTAAAAACTAGCGACAATGATTAAAAGATGGACGATGTTCGTGGCAAAGGTGGATGGCCCCTCGCACAGCTCCCCAAGGGTGGATGGCACTTGGTGTATGATAGTCGAGCTTTTGCTGCTTGGTGTGCTACAAGTGGTTTTTATAGTTAATTTGAAAGGTGCCTTTGTAGGGCCTTAGGTGTAGGCCTTGAGGCTCACAATCAAAACTAACAAGGTGCTAAGCGTGGCAATGTTATCTTAGTATAACAGACGTTGAAATAAAGGTGATTTGAGTGGTTACTTGCGCCCCGAGTTACTCAAACTTCTTTTTGTTAATGGATTGTCACAGATGGGTTAAGTCTGCATTAAATTCTTTTTCTTGCCTTGCAAACAAGGACTTTTAGTTCATAATCTTGTATGTTCGAAACGAAAGGAGTCCAGAGCCCTTTAAACCATTTCTTCCTTTCTAGTTTATTTTAATGACACAAAGTTCATTAACTTAACCAGATTCGAATGCAAATGGACCTTCTTAAGTGGAAAACATATGGAAATTGCTTGAACATATACTAAACAGTACATTAAGAGACAGATCCACTAATTTAAGGTGCAAGTAAAGAGACTTGGGCATGATTTCACCTTGTCAGCTACTCCTACTTTACCTCGGATATCCTCTTTCCTAATCTTATCCTTTCTCATGTTCCCACACATCCAGCGAAGCATTCTCATCTCTGCTACACTCATTTTATATACGTGTTGATGCTTCACCGCCTAACATTCCTTGCCATAGAACATTGCTGGTCTTATTACTGTCCTAAAAAAATTTCCCTTCAGCTTTAGTGGCATACGACGGTCGCACAACACACTCGATACACTCTTCCACTTCATCTATCCAGCTTGTATTCTATGGTTGTGGTCTCCTTCCAACTCTCTGTTCTTTTGTAAGACAGATCCAAGGTAGCGGGTAGTGGAATCAATCGCTCTTTGGTACTTCCTGATCTCTAATCCTTACCCCTAACTCATTTGAACCTCCGTTCACACTGAACTTACACTCCATATACTCTGTCATTGACCAACTTAGGCGAAGACTTTTAGATTCCAACACTTCTCTCCAAATATTAAGCTTCTCATTTACTCCATCTTGAGTTTCATGTATCAACACTATAGAATGAAATAATAACAAAATAATTACAAAAACTAAAATGATACTAACTTGATGGATAGATAGGATAGCAAAGTTATATCATTCGAACAGTATTTCCATCCAATTCTTGTGCTTGCGGTTCGATGACGTATGCCTAAGCAGCATACACCTGTCTAATTCTACAACCCACACCATATTGTAGAATTCTGGCGAATATCTTTGTGTGTTTACTCTTTGGAAGCTTTATACAAGCGAGAAAGAAAAACAAATAAGATGACTTATGTTGGAAATGAGACTCTAGTTATATAGGCTATTTCATACCCTTTCAAATCACTTTTTTTATGTATTTGAACGCACACAACTCAATCCAATAGTTGTGTCTCTTAATCAAAACATTTTTAATATTAATTAAAAACTTAATCCGAAAATAAAATTAGTTTTAACTTTCAAGGCCCAAGGCCCTTGTCTTGATTAATTAATATTAATTATATAAGGGTATATTTCACAAGCCTAATCTACACAACCACAAGGCCCAAGCCTTCTATCCTCATTCCAAATGACCCAATCCTAATTACTAATGTAAAAAACAATCCTAATAGAAACCCCATTCGAGGAGTAGCCCCGACGTGGGACACTTTGAGGCACAGAACTCCAACAACACCCCACATTTTGAGCCGAAAATTAAATCCTAAGGCAAGCTGAGGTACAAGAGTAAACAATAGATGTGACATACATCAAGAGAGGTGTCCTTTGGTCTTGAACCTACCTTAGTGTATACTTATTGGATTTACTAGGTGATGCAATGAATATGAACACATTACAAATTCATACCTATGTGTTCATTTTCGTCCTGAACAAATCCTGGATTCATGAGAACTTTAGAGAATGTAGCCATGTAATTCTCATAAATGTGACCCCACATTTACACTCATATAGGTGATATTGATTAAGAATAGGCTGCTTCTGTCCCACTTGATTTACGAGTATCAATATCATTAAACTAAGGGTGATTTTGTATAAAATCAATAAAAAATTTCAATATTAACAATATATCAATCATATTTAATTCTGACGCTGCGTTGGTTTCTAGTGTTTTTTTTTTTTTTTTTTTTGTCACTCACACACCTCTTAACCTTCACACCTCACGCAACTCCTAATTTTTGCATTTGGATTCAGACACTGTAATGCAATGTCTGTTTTCAGGTTCAGTTTTTTACATTATTTTTACATTTGGATTTAGACATTACAATGCAGTGTTTGTTTCCTAGTTCTATTTTTTATATTGTTTTTACATTTGGATTTAGACACTGCAATCCAATGTCCGTTGTCTAGTTCTATTTTTCACATTTTGATTCAGACACTGCAATGTTTCGTAGTTCCTCTTTTTTTTTTTTTTTTTTTTTTTTTTTGTCTTACATTTGATTTAGACACTGTGTTTCAGTGTCACATCCCCGCCCAGACCCCCACCACATCCCGGGCTTGACTCTGCCGCAGCACGATATTGTTCGCTTTGGGCCCCGACCACGCCCTCACGGTTTTGTTTTATGGGAACTCACACGAGAACTTCCCAGTGGGTCACCTATCCTGGGAATGCTCTCGTCCGAAATCACTTAACTTCGGAGTTCCTACAGAACCCGAAGCCAGTGAGCTCCCAAAAGGCCTCGTGCTAGGTAAAGATGGGAATATACATATAAGGCTTACATGACCCACTCCTCTGGGCGATGTGGGATGTTACATTCAGTGTCTATTTCCAGGTTCTGTTTTTTCCGTCTCCTATGCTTCACACTTTGCACGACTCCTTTTACATTTGCTGGATATCTATGACGTCCTTTTTTTTTTTTTTTATTCTTTCTTGTGTTTTGTTTTTGCTGCTGATAGTTGCACTTTTCTTTGGAATTCTCTTTTTTCTCTCAACATTGTATTTGGTATTGGGAAAGTTTCAAAGCACTGGGATTTATCGAACTATTTATTCGGGTTTGACGAAGGAGAGAGAAAGATAAAGAGGCAGGGAGAGGAGAGATAAAAAATGAGAGTGAAGAGAAAGAAGGAAAGAGAGAGGCATGATAGAAATTTGGGAGAGAATGAAAATAGGGAAGAGAGAGTGGAGGTGATAAGGAATGAAAAAAAGTGAAGAGAGAAAGGAATAATAGTTGTTTTATAACTAGCTTAGACTCATGTGGCATGCTTCATTGACCTATGCATAATTATGATAAATAATTCATTGATCATGTCCAAAAATAAAATTGGCTATGGCTAATTAGCGAAGATTTTGTTGACCTTTGGCCAAATATCCTTTAAACTAATGTATGCTTCAAACATTAGCAATCAACACACTTTTTCCGTCATAGGAATGGGTATGTGTGTTTCGTCTTCGAACCTAGCCAAACCAGTTTGTTTATTGAACCTAGACCATGGGACCTTCAATCAACTAGGTTAGGCCTTCGTTTGGTAGATTCATTTACTCTATTAGCTTAAACCCATTCCCTGGATGTATGCTTAACTTGAAAACACAATGAGAAAGCCAAAAAACATCATGAAATATGAAATATGAAATATAGATGTAATATAGATAGAGATGTAAGTGAACCGTCAAGTGTACTAAACTGGCATTTGGTTAGATGAGTATAGATAGAGATGTGAGTGAACTTATATAAAAGATGGGGTGTAAATAAATAAAACTCTGAATAATAAACGATGCATTCTATCAAAGAAAAAAAAATTAAATTGAAGTATACGAATAAAAGCCAATTCTTTTTCTCATTTTGCGAACATGTAGAACATATTAGCATTTGGCAACTTCTTCTCTCAGATAGAATAGTGAACAAAAAATATAAAAATAAAAAATCAATATAAGCATATAAAGAATGCTAAGTCTTTGTCATCAAATTGTTGTAGTATCTTGTAAACGAAAGCATCTTGTTTCGAAATCACCTCCATTTGAACCAACATAATCGTAGCTTCCTTTACTATTTAAGTCAAAATGTATGGAACGCCCCTCAACCTTAAGCTTTGTATTTTTATTTTCTTCTCTTATTCCCTGTTCATAAATCTGAAAAGTCGATCCACTGTTCTTCTTATAAGCATCATTCATCCTCTCTGTTATGTTTCTTCCTCGATCTTGTTCACTTCATTTCCATAAAATTCGATAGAGCCAAATTGAAATCTGTTAATTGGACTCTCGTTGCTTCTATATTATCGGGCCCTCTTAAGTCGAGGGCGGGGTCCTTTTGCACCTTCTCCAATATGGCTTGCAAGTACTTCCCTTGAGCTTCAATTCTCATTTGCAACAACTTTTGAACCTCTTAAAAGGTAGCGACAATGATTAGAAGATACAAGTCATATTTTGGACCAACTGTCATAATTACAACCTCAAGACTGGATTCTAAATTCCAAAATTAGATGAGCAATGCTTCCTGATTCCGCATGATTAGACATTTGCAATTCACACAACCTTAAATTTTAAAAGAACACACAAAAGAAACAAAACTTAAAAGTATCCCCCTCTTTTTACCTTCTCAAAATCGTGTCTTAGGGAAGCTGTTGTCAGAGGCTTAGCTTTCTAGTGTTTACAATCCACGAAATGAAAAATAAATAAAAAAGAGCCTCTATAACCAAAATATGCATGATGGTATTTTTCATTAGACAAATTAGTTATTGACTACAAATTGGGTAGTTTAATTATAATTACCTCTTGAGTCCTAGTTTTAGCTTTCCTTATTTAATGGCTTTTAGAGCTGAAAGTTTGAGAGCGACTGCAAATAAAAGATCAAAAGAAATTTAAATTCATAAAAATTAATAAAACCCCAACAGAGAAAACTGAGTTTTAAGTTTTTGCTGAACTTACAACACATAAAAGATATGTTTTTGTAACTGTTTGGGCCCAAAATATTATTGTTGGGCCGAGCAGCAGGATGTGCTCGGCCCAAGGTGATGACAAATACTATAGGCCGAATAATAAATCCCGGGCCAGTTGGCAGGGTCGGCCAAATCCTATCCTAAGTAGTCCGGATAAACAGAAAAGGTCGAGGAAGTCCTGGTGCGACCAGGATTCCCGACCAGCTAAGAATAAAGCCTCGAAAGGAAGGAAAATTCAGAATCCCAGTAGGAGTAGGTTTGTTCGAGTTAGAGTTGAAATGGGACAAGGACTCCCAATCCGAATCAGAATGTGAATTGGTCTCAAGGAATGTGGTGCTATAAATACAAGAAATCATGGAACAGAAAAGCCCCTTCAAAAATCAGCATACAATTGCCCTGCGCAAAACCTCTCAAACATCTTGAGATTTTTCCTTTTCTTTTTCTGCCGACACACCTTCAGTTTGGATAAACAGCACTGTGAAGGCACCCGGTGAGCATCTTCAGTTTGGATAAACAGCACTGCTGCCGCAGAATCAGCCGACCGAGAAGCACCTTCAGTTTGGATAAACAGCACTGCGTCGAGGTCGACCGGTTACCTATCTAAGTCTCGGCCGAGAAGGGTTTTCGAACCTTTGTTGGCAGAGGTCACCTTGCTAGCCTTCTCGGCATAGTCAGGTGTTACGAATTGCATTGCTCGGCGTACTGGACGCCGAGTGATTTTATGATTGGATACTCTGATGGCTACTAAGTAAGCACACAAATTAAAACCCTCTTGTGACAATTGTAGTATATAAATAAGTAGGGATCGTTCTTAACCGGGGATTAGGAGGGATTGCAAAATCACTTGGAAACTGACTCAAAAACGTAAAATAAAGTTTGAAACACTAAACTAGACTCAAAGAATGCAAAACTAACAATAAAAACACTCAAACAAATCAAAAGACTCAAAGAATACAAAACACTTATAAACACAAATTAAAACACTTTCTAACTAAATTAGACACTAAGGTACAGGGGGATTGTGGTTTTGACGAAAATAAATTAAATGCACAAATCGTAATTTAAAGGCAGAATTTAAATATGAATGTGATGAAATATGGAATGAATGCTAGCTAGAAGGTTCTTCTCCACACATGTCACACTTGCATACAATTTGATTTTCAGTTGGTCTTTCGATAAATTATAAATACTCAACGCCCCAAGTTAACTGTGAATTGCACTAATTAACCATCAGTTTTTCCACAAGTTATTAAGTTGGATGATTGCATACGACAACCCAAAACATTCCCTACAAGTTCCCTACATGAATTGCATAATAGAGATACAAGCAAGAATCATTAAGTTCTATGAAAAACATAAGCATTGACGAAGCATTCGTTACTATGAATTGCATGAAACTTATGCTAAGAATTCATTCAACGCGATCGTTTTCAAGCGACCTTCACTACTTGTGATTATAAGATTGTAACTATTAGGTGAAACTCCCTCATAATCTAGCATCATATTCATGCATGAAAATTAAGCGTGCACTCTCAACCAACATACATAAATAAGTTATCGATCAAGCAGTTAAACAAATTGAATTCACCATTCATGAAATTCCAACCAAAAGTAATCAATTCATATTGCAAGCATAAACATGGTTTCGAATCACCCCCTAGCTAACTAGGGGGATTTAGCCTCTCATGGTCACAAAAAGAGAAATAAAATTGAATTTAAACATAAAGAACAAAGGATGGATTACACCTAGAACGCCCAACGAATCCACTTGAATTTCTGCGCGTCTAAGTCCTCTTTCCTCTTCTCCTTGCTGCGACAGTTTGGTTATGGGTGGTTTTTGGATGGTTTTCTGGGTTAGGGATAGATTTAAGGTGGTTTAGGGATGCGGCAAGGCTATGGGGTGGTGTGTGAAGGTTTGTATGGTGGTGGAAAATGTGAAGGAAGGCTGCGGCTGGAATAGAAAAATGTGGAAGTGCTGCGGCTGGAATTGTTTTTGAATGGGAAAAATGGCGGCTGTTCGGTTGTTGATGGAATCTCACGGTTTTGAAGAATAATGGGCCATAATAATGGAGTGAATGATTAGGGTTAGAATAATAAGAAATGGCTGAATGGGTGCTACGGATTAGGAGAGAATGCCATATTTCTTGCGGCTAAATGTGGGATAATGGGAATTGCCGCTGGTTTTTTTGAATGCGAGAATAAATGGGAAATAATGGCTGAAATAATTAGGGTTATAGAATGGTGGCTGACGGAATAGACTAATGGGATCTTAGGGTGGAATTAATGGGGGGGGGGGGGGCCACGGGCAGAGATGAAAAATGGGTGAATGGTGCGGCTGATGTTTATATGTGGGAAGGTGTTGCGGCTGGAATGAATTGTTTTAGGTTGCTGCGTGATTTTTGGAATGAATGATGGCTCCCTGCGGCTTAGGTTTTTATTTGGTGATGGAATACACGGATTTTTGGTGGAATGGAAGGGTTATGGAATTAAAATTGAATGGGAGGAAAAAGGGTGACGGCTTAAATGGAAATTATTTTATGGTGGCTAATATGAATAATGGAGCAATGGGAGATGCGGCTAGAATGGTAGAACCTAGGGTTTGAAAAATGTTTTTGTTCCAGAAATTAATCCCTAGCTTATTTAAAATTAAATCAAAGGCTTACGAAAATAGGAAATTAAAACATAAATATAAAGGTGCGGCTAGGAAGGGAAATAGGGCTAGGGCCTTGGTTTTGTGTCCTAAAGTGCATACGAGGCCTATGAAGTGGCTAGAAAATATGGACGTTTAGAATTAGGAAAGGTTACCAAAACGGGAAACTTAGGGTCAACTTTCCTAAAATAGGAAGCCTTGTTTGAGTAGGATTCTTCGTTTTGGTAAGAATTCATCGTTGGCATAGGAATTCGTCGTTTCTTCAAGTCTTCAACTCATTCGTTCCTCTTTCGCTCCAAAAGACTCCAATTTGCATCTTCTTGCACACTTTGGCCTTATAATCTGAAAATACACAAAAGTGGCCTTAAACACTAACATAGATAAGTAAACACAACATAAATGCACGAGAACAAGCTAATTAAGTCGCATGAATATGCGCCTATCATACTCACAAATAAGTTTCAGGGTTCGGCATTCCGATGGCCGAACTACGTTTACCATCAAGACATACATCACATTCGAGTACCTGTGCCCATATAGTTTGGTCTCGATTCGGCGTGCTTATACTCTTACGAATATAATCACAGTGACCAAATCAGGCTCCAACGATTTGTGAACTCCGCAGAATTAGTAGCCTTGTCTTCAGGCTAGAGAACCCAAAGACCGAGAGCGTTCCTTCCTCAGTCGCAATCGCAAGATAGAGAAGTCAACGACGCGCTCAACTCGACATCAACGAATTTTACTCCTCGGCCAAGCTCGGCCGACGAGTTGGCACGCCCCGCATTCAACCGAAGGACGTAGTTAGCTTGCTAGTTACTCGGCCTGCGCGCCACGTAGGTTTTGTAATTTTTAGAGTCAACATTTTGGCACGCCTGGTGGGACATTTGTGCTAAACCTTCGGAGTTCATGACCGTTGAGACACGGTCTACAAAGAAGAGAGCAACTATGGGAAAGTCAACAGCTGACTTACCAGTGCAAGGCCTTGGGCAGGATTTGCACCCTGCAAAAAATCCGATCATTGCTGCGCCGCCCGAGGCCACAAGTGTGACACGCCGAGAAAATGAAATCTGTCTCGGCGGGCAACCTCACAACTCAGCGGTCCCAAATCATACGACGGGCATGTTTGTGGAGGGGATAGTGGAAGATTGCGACAACGATGGTGGGGAAGGCTCTGATCCACCAACTAGGTCGTTTCTTCGGAGACGACTTGATGAACAGTATCGTCAGGTCGAGCAGTCGATTGGTCAAAAGATGAAGGATTTACTAGAGGCAATACGAAGTAACAACGATACACAGACCAGAATGCTTGAAATATTGGTTAGTAAAGCCTTCGAAGATGGCCAGGTCGACCAACTTCGGCAGCTTTCTACGAACGTGCCAATACCAGCCGAAAGAGGGTCCGCCCGTCCGCAACCAATCATCTTAGAAAAAAGAGGAGGACCGGGAAATAGATCCGAGGGACCAAGCCAGGGAGAAGAAGCCGCTTCCGTAAACATGACTGAAGTCCAGAGAATGATTGACTCGGCCCTAAAGAAGGGGCCGAAGTTTCCAAAATTCATCCATCCATACCCGGCTTATGTAGAAAGGTTTGAATACCCACGAGGTTTTAAGATCCCTGATTTCAGCCTCTTCGCCGGGGAATCGTCTTTATCCTCATTAGAACATGTGGCTCGGTTCACAGCGCAGTGTGGGGACGTCAATAGCGACTTCTATAAATTACGGCTGTTTAACTTTTCACTAACAGGCTCAGCTTTCACCTGGTACATTAATCTTCCGCCCAACTCCGTGCAGAGTTGGGAAGAGTTAGTCGAAAAGTTCCATGAACAATTCTATCGGCCACGGATGGAGATGTCCGTATCATCGTTGGCCAGGATGGCTCAAGCATCCGACGAATCTCTAATGGAATACCTAACAAGGTTTAAGTCGGCCAGGAATTGGTGCCGAGTACCACTCCCCGAAGTGGAATTCGTCAAGATCGCCCTCAACGGATTAGACGTGGAGTACAAAAAGAAGTTTCTGGGGGCAAACATTCGAGATATGTACGAACTTGCTCAACACGTCGAACAGTATGATTATTTGCTCTGAGAGGAAAAGATATCGAAGTCACCATCCTGGGGAACGTTGTATAAGAATCCCACGGTTAGCTATGCATCGGCCAAAAGCGAGGACCCTCAGTATGTTAGTGTGGATGCGGCCGAGATAGTAATAGATAAACTCTACGTCTGCAAGGCTTTGGCTCAAGTGAGTTCCAAAGACACCAAAATCCGTGCGGCCGCCGAGGAGACGAGTAAGTCGTCGAAAGTATACACTTTCGACATCACCAAAGCCGATGCAATTTTCGATCAACTATTGGCAGCAAAGATCATCAAGCTTCGGCCGGGACATACTATCCCTAAGGCCGATGAATTGAAGGGAAAGATATACTGCAAGTATCATAATTCTAATAAGCATGCAACCAATAATTGTTGGAAATGTGCCCTAAAACCAATCATATGATGATACTTTATGGACATTTCACATGTTAAACTAATCTAGTTTAATATTAAGGGCAAACATTATTATTTGAGCCGTCTCATATAAATGTTATATGCTTAAACGATAAGTCCAAGGAATATGTGATTGGAAGAATGCGATCTAAAGAAGTTAGATTCATGAGACCATTCTTTCATTGACACATCCTAAACGTTCCTGATCATAGGATTGTCAATTGGGCATTGACAGTTCGTTAAGATCAGTACGTGCTATGTCTTCTCTCAGGGTGAGTGACTAGTTTCGAGTCATTGGTGTGTGTGACATCAAGACAAGTACGTAGGTGCTCAATAGAGAATGAGTTCACTGAACACGATCAACGAAGAGTTCTCATATTCATGTCACATGAGAACTCATGGTTGGGATACTGCAAAGTAGTCCTTTGACCTGAGGCATCACAACTGCCGAGGAGACGAGTAAGTCGTTGAAAGTATACACTTTCGACATCACCAAAGCCGATGCAATTTTCGATCAACTATTGGCAGCAAAGATCATCAAGCTTCGGCCGAGACATATTATCCCTAAGGCCGATGAATTGAAGGGAAAGATATACTGCAAGTATCATAATTCTAATAAGCATGCAACCAATAATTGTGTTGTATTCCGGGACACAATTCAAAGTTGGATCGAGAAAGGAAAGTTGAAATTTCTGGAAAAGCAGATGGCGGTCGACGTCAATCCCTTCCCTTCAACAACAATTGGTATGGTGGATGCTCATCTTCCTAAAAACAAAGGGAAGGCCGAATACGTCCCGGTGCAGCATATCCGCAGACGGAATGGTCAAACAAGACTAAAGCTTGATTTATTTTCAAATGCACCACCTGCGGAACGATCAGGGCCACACGCCGATGAGCCTATGACGGGGTCGAGTCCCGACGAAACTCATGAATCAAAGGTTTTATGTGACCGTTGTAAAACACCAGTTGAACCTGGGAAGAAGACATCTTCAACACCCCTCACGGCCCCTACAACATCACCGAAGGGACTTGGTAAAGGTCCACGACGCCAAGTGTTTGATAGACCCGGCCCACAAGTACAAGTACGCCCGAAAGACCAGGCCCCGGTCAGACGGCGTATTAACTTCGACGTACCTTTCTATAATGAGGATTATTACTCGCGCAATACCAACAGTTCAGGCTCACCACCAAGGACATCGGATCAACGCTGGTACAGTTACAATTCTCCGAGTGGCTTATATACAGCGCTATCTAAATCTCAAAAACGTCGCCGCCAACGGATAGATTGCATGGCTTGACGACGAGAAGTGCAGGCCAGCCCTACCAACCAGTGGCAACCAAAAAAGGCCGTGGAAAACATTAGTGAACGGCCAACCCCGACTATCATAACCGAGTTAGTCGAAGGGAGGAAAGTAGCGGCTCCTGGCTTCGAAACCACTATCGAAGCTGAGAAACGCATCAAGCTCCTTCTCCGGCCTGGGGAGACGAAAGCTCCTCTCGAATACTTTAGACAAGAGGCCGAAAGGAAACTTTCTCCGTTACCACCGCGCGAGCCGTTTATCAAAATACGTCGCAACTTACACCCTCCATTCCTTAGTGAATCCCTGGAGTACATGCGAGAGTTCCATAAGAAATATTCCGCCAATGACTTGTACGGACTACCCAAGGCGTGTCAGGAAGCCCTCGACCTAGCTCTAACTTGCCCTGATGCCGAGCAAATTATTCAGAAAACTTCCGACCCAGCAATCAAAGCTAGGTTCCAACATATACGGGAGGCTCGGGTGCTTGGTTTTGACGTCGATCCTTACACAGATATTGACGCCACCAAATTATCCTTCTCATTCGAAGACCTTTAGCATTTGCGCCATCATTTCGAAGTTTTTTCGGCTGTATCTCTCTTCAGCCTCACGGCCGACGAGGAAAAATGGATAACACGGTTAGATACATATCTAGACACGAGGAATGCCCGTATCGCCTAAGAAGAACGAGCTTGTATAACGAAGGACCAACATAAATCTTCGACAGTAAACATAGTCGAGGAAAATAGCCAAAACAGACTCGACTTGGTCAACACGCCTCAGATGCCGGTTCATACCGAGGCACTCAAAAGTTCGATCGAGGATGTTCCGCCGACTGCTACTACGGTTGGTTCTGCAGAAGCCGACGACCACGATCCGATGGGTCCCTCGGTCATCGAACATATGAAGATCAGTATGGTCCACGTCCTACCAGCTGAATTCCAACCAAGTACCCACCAGTCAAATTTCTTGGACGGGGACGTGGTTGCCGAGGAAGCAACACAAGTAGATTTCGTCGCAAACGACGACGACAGGGAAACCCGAAACGGGGACAGCCTTAAGGCAGCTTTAGCCGAACTATTTCCCCGTTCCCCCTCGGTTAATCTCCAGCACCTGAAGCCGTTGTACGTCACGGCTTACATCGAGGGATTTCCCATTTCTAAAGTGTTTGTCGACTGTGGAGCCACAGTCAACATTATGTCGATGTCCGTCATGAAGGCTTTACGCCATTCTGATAATGAACTCATTCCGTCAGGTATCACTATGAGCAGCTTGGTTGGTGACAAGTCTCAGACCAAAGGAATGCTCCCGTTGGAAGTTAGCATTGCCGGTCGTCAACACATGACGGCATTCTTTATAATTGATTCCAAGACCGACTATAACGCATTACTTGGCCGCGATTGGATCCACTAAACCAGTTGCATTCCTTCATCGCTATACCAAGTCCTCATTTTTTGGGATGGCAAATCGGTCGTAGTCCACCCAGCCGATAACCAACCATTTGAAACCAACATGATTCAGGCTTGCTATTACGATGATCACGTCGGCTACATCACCCTCCAAGGCCTTAACGAGGATGGGCGGCCGAGGAGAATTTCGGTACAGAAAGTGATTGAGGTCGGCCCCGAGACTGTCCAACAGGATTCGGCGAGACTAGGCTTGGCAGATTTAGTCACCAATGCCGATGATTGATGACACCAAGCAAGAACGACGTCAGGCCGCGGTTTCATCTACAATGGAACGTTTGCTGGCCCATTGGTACGCCATTACCAAGCAACCAAATTCCGGCATCAATTTAATCGAATTTTTGGCCGAAGCGGATAACGGCCCCGTTCTTTCTTTCGATAAAGTTCAGGCTGCATCGGCCGAACTCGAAGACCATCGGCCCCAGGTCAAGGACCCATTAGAAGAAGTTAATGTAGGCACGGTCGATGATCCTCGAACATTGTTTATCAGCGCGTTACTCCCACCGTCCATGAAGGTCGAACTCCGTAAGTTACTCCAGGAATTTAAAGATTGTTTCGCGTGGAGCTACCATGAAATGCCAGGCCTCGATCGAAACCTCGTAGAGCATGAGCTACGCATCAAGGACGGGTGTAAGCCTTTTCGACAACCCCCTCGCCGATTTTCGACCGAGGTACAACTCGGCATTAAAGAAGAATTAGTTCGGGTTCTAAAAGCTAGGTTTATTAGGACCGCTCGGTACGTCGAATGGTTGGCCAATATCGTCCCAGTATTGAAGAAAAACGGTGCCCTTCGCATTTGCATCGATTTCCGTAATCTAAATCTGGCTACTCCCAAGCACGAATATACAATGCCAATCTCAGATTTGCTAATTGATGCCGCAGCTAATCATGAACTGCTATCTTTTATGGACGGCCATGCGGGTTACAACCAGATTTTCATCGCCGAAGCCGACGTCCACAAGACGGTTTTCCACTGCCCGGGGCCCTTGGTACTTACGAATGGGTAGTCATGCCATTCGGCCTCAAGAATGTCGGCGCCACATACCAACGAGCCATGAATATGATATTTCACGATCTAATCGGTACAATCGTCGAGGTTTATATCGATGATGTGGTGGTAAAGTCTAAACGCCGCCAAACGCACCTGGATGATCTGCGGCAAGCGTTCCTTCGCATGCGCAAGAATAATCTCAAAATGAATCCGACCAAGTGTGCTTTCGGTGTTTCGGCCGGTAATTTCCTCGGCTTTCTGGTGCGCCATCGCGGCATCGAAGTCGACGAAAATAAAGCCCGCGCCATCATTAGCGCCCCACCTCCGACAACAAAGAAACAGCTCCAGTTGTTACTCGGGCAGATAAATTTCCTCCGCCGCTTCATCGCCAATTTGGCCGGTAAGATGAAGGCATTCTCTACGCTCCTTAAACTTAAGGATACCGACAAATTTGAATGGCGCGAAGAGCATCAAACTGCATTTACGCAAATCAAGGTGGCCCTTTCCACCCCACCCGTGCTGGTTCCACCCTGTCACAACAAACCCCTTAAATTATACATTTCGGCAGCCGCCGAATCCATTGGTTGTCTCCTCGCGCAAGATAACAATGTAGGACGTGAGCAAGCTATCTTTTATCTTAGCCGAAATCTGAATTCACCAGAGCTCAATTATTCACCTGTCGAAAAACTTTGCTTAGCTTTGTTTTTTACCGCATCTAAGCTTCAGCATTACATGCTCCCATCAGTTACGCAGGTCATCGCCCAAACAGACGTAATTCGTTACATGCTCACTTGGCCTATCGTCAAAGGCCGAATCAGGAAATGGACGCTCGCCTTATCCGAGTTCAGCCTGCAGTACGTACCCCAAAAGGCCGTCAAGGGGCAAGCTCTCGCTGACTTCTTGGCCCAACACCCTTCCCCTTATGGTTTTGAGGGAGGTGATGTCGACATCGGTTTAGTCACCACACACGATAACCATTGGACTATGCATTTTGATGGTTCCAGTACTTCGACCTCGGCGGGTGTCGGTATTGCAATTCAGTCACCTGACTACTGCCGATGGTATTTTTCTCTCAAGTTGGATTTCAGCTGCACGAATAATCAGGCCGAATATGAAGCCCTCATTATCGGCGTCCACGTTTTACACGATCTACGGGCCTCCCGCGTTCTCGTCCTCGGTGATTCCGAACTTGTGATTAACCAATTGAACGGCATTTTTCGTTGCATGAGTTGTACTTTAGCGCCCTATCACATGGTCGCCACCTACCTGGCCGAGTCATTCGAACGGATCACATTTGAACATATTTCACGAATCCACAACACAGACTCCAACAAACTTGCCCAGATCGCCTCCGGAGCACAACTCATGGGGGGAAGCTAGGCCGAATTGCAGCCACAAGTCTGCAATCGTACCCAGCCTTGATCAATCGGCAAACTCTCCAGCGCGCTCACGTAATACGCACTAGGGTAATGTCGCTCCCATCCCTACTAGAACGAGGAGACCCCGTAGAAGTACGTGCCATCGAGGTAGAACCAGATGATTGGAGAAAGACGATGTTACGGTACCTCGATAACCCCAACGGGAAACACGACCGGAGAACGAAGGTCCTCGCCACGAATTACGTGTCGTACCAAAATGAATTATACCGCAAGGGTGAGGACGGGTTACTACTATTATGCCTCGGCCCACACGAGGCTGCCCAAGCAATGGCCGAGGTACATGAAGGAATTTGTGGGGCACACCAGTCTGGATGAAAGATGCACTGGTTACTTCGACGACATGGTTATTTTTGGCCCAGTATATTGAAGGATTGCATCGAATATGCACGAAGATGTGTACCATGCCAAATTCATGGACCCGTGCAGAGAGCCCCGGCCGAATTACTTCAC
Organism: Pyrus x bretschneideri; assembly: GCF_019419815.1. Taxonomy (NCBI): domain Eukaryota; kingdom Viridiplantae; phylum Streptophyta; class Magnoliopsida; order Rosales; family Rosaceae; genus Pyrus; species Pyrus x bretschneideri. The sequence goes on from NW_025999507.1 coordinate 279,932, forward strand.
TCAGTTACTAAACCATGGCCCTTCAGGGGATGGGCAATGGACGTAATTGGCAAAATCACGCCATCATCGGGAGCGGCGAAACACGCGTGGATAATTGTAGCAACTGACTATTTCACTAAATGGGTCGAGGCAAGATCATACGCTGATTTAACAGCCAAAGAGGTATGCAATTTCGTAGAGGAGAATATTGTGACCAGATTCGGCGTACCAGAAACGATCATAACTGACAATGGCACCATATTCACGACCGATAGGTTTAAGGAATATGCGGCAAATTTGAATATCCGACTTGAACAATCTACGCCGTACTACCCTCAGGCAAACAGACAGGCCGAGGCAAGCAATAAGGTGTTGATCGGCATTCTCGAAAAAATGGTAAGAGAGAGACCTGGGTTATGGCATTTGAAGTTAAATGAAGCATTATGAGCGTACCGAACTTCACCCCGGTCGACCACTGGAACCACTCCTTATGCGTTAACTTATGGACACGACGCTATGTTACCAGTCGAGTTGAGTATAAGCTCATTACGAGTAGTCGAGCAGAGTAGTTTGTTCAATGTCGAGTATGGTCAAGCGATGCGACAAGAATTAGAAGACTTAGAAGAAAATCGAATCGACGCGAGTAACTTATTGATAGCACAAAAGAAAATTGCCGAGCGAGCGTATAACCAGCGTGTAAGACAAAAAACGTTCGGCGAAGGAGAATTAGTTTGGCAAACTGTGTTGCCTGTCGGGATTAAAGACCCCCGATTCAGTAAATGGTCGCCGAATTGGGAAGGGCCATTCATCGTTCACAAAGTCCTCGGCAAGGGGGCATATCATCTCAGAGATCGGGCGGGTTCAGTTCACAAATTGCCGATTAATGGAAAATTTTTAAAAAAGTACTATCCAATTACATGGGAAATGTAAGAGTAAGACCATTGTATTGATAGCAAAAGACCATTTTATTGATAGCAAAAGAACCATTGTATTGATAATAAGAGAACAAATACAATGATAAATTCCTAGGGGGTCGAGGGGAGGAAAGTCTTAAGGGCAGCTTTTAGCTCCAACCACTTCTCTTCGCCCAAAATTATCTCAGCCTGCCTCGTCTTTTTATTGCACTGAAGCTGCTGGATATGCCGTGCGCCGGCCGCGAAGGCCGTCAGCCGAGCCCTGTTGGCCTCGAAGTCCTTCTCAAGCTCGGAAGCAGCAGCAGACCTTTGCCGTTGAAGGTCAGAAATTTGACGTTGGAGGTCAGAGATCTGGCGATCAAACTCGGTCAGCTTCGCTTTCCTGGCTTTGATTGCCTCCATCTTAGCTCGGCCGGCCTCTTGCGCGACCTTGGCAACCTTCAGGTCATCCTCCGCTTGTAGGGCTCACTCAAAGATGTGGAAGTGTTGCCAAGTCCGCTCCAAGAGGTCGGTGAGGAAGGAGATATTCTCCGTGCTTAGGTAACCGCCGCTGGCAAGGTCATTAAGACACTCCCCAACGGAGTCAAGACCCTTGGATCGGAGAGCTTGGGAGGCAGTGAGAGACAGGACTTCATGCAGCTTCACGAAGGCTTCGGCCTCAGGCATGGCTCCCGCTGGTTCGGCAAGAGTAGCAGAGGAACCGGCCTCACCAGTCGTGCTCTGAAGAAGAGCGTCGAGCTTCACTTCCCACAATGGCTGCACATGAAAGGAAAACTTTGTGAAGGAAAGTAAGACGTCGTGATATAGTGCATGACAAAAACGGATTGTTTTAGACCTGCCGAGAATAGACTTCGGCCATGCCCTCTGGGTCATTGCTCGAACCCAGGGAACTTAATGCCCGAGCCCAGTGCCTTAGACCGCTTCACAATTCACGCGGCCGATGGAGGTCATCTACATTTGATGGCCACGACGGTGGCCAGGAAATATAGACAACGCCCGTCGGCGCATAAAATTGTCGGTGAAATGAACGTTCGGGCACCTGACATTTAATAGTCTTTTAAGAACATGCGTCATGAGAAAATCAACGCAAAAGAAACAAGACTTACAAAGGCCGAGGAGACTTCCTCAAGAGGAATGGGAAGGTCTTCATCCTGCGGGTGGATCGGCGTTTCGGCCGTGGCCTCAGGATCGGCCATAGGTCTCTTGCCGCGATCCGCCGCAGAAGGACACGGTCGAGCGGTCGCCTCGACGACCAGAGGAAGATGGACGGGACGAGAGTTGACTGGTTGACGACGGTGTTCCAGCGGGACTTCGTCGCTCTCGCTCTCGACATCCTGAACAAAAAGAAAAACATTTTGCGTTACGACTAGAAACCTAAAGAAACAAGAGTGGAAGTAGAATTATACCTCTTCCAGAATGACCGTTGGAGTAGAGGGTGCCTCGACAGGTGCAGCCGACTTCCCCACGGTAGGCGCCACGACCAGCTCCGGAGCTGGAGCTGATGCGACGATTGGATCGGCCGTGGTCTCAGGAAGGGAGACGGCTGGAGGAATCGGGTTTGGAGAAGTCGGGGCAGCCGGTACAAAAGGAGAGCCGGCAGGAGCAGGTGTCCCTGTAGTGTCACTGGGGACGACATGAATCTCCCGGTTGCCCTTCTTCGCCAATTTCTTAACGCGTTTAGAAGGGCGAAGAGCATCATCCTCCGGCTCGGCCTCTCGATGAGGGCGTTTGGCAGGGGTTGTCCGCTCGGTGGCGATGGTCCTCTTCGTGGAGACCAACTTCTTCGCCCTCGCCACCGCGGCGACCATTTCAACCTTCCTCGACACGCGACCCCCTGAAATAGCAAAGTAATTAATAACAAGGACAAGTGATATAAAAAAAAACAGAGCGGAAAGACTATACCTTGGGCCGACTCCTTAGGTTGGGCCGAGGGCGCTAGTCTGGGACGGTCGCCGAAGATTTTGATCACCATGTCTTCGGCCGGGACGCCGAAGAAGTCACTGGTGTACTCCTCCCACCAGTCCTCGAAGGTGTCGGTTCCCAAAGATTCAGGAACCGTTGGCCGGAGCCGGAATTTCTTGCACTTCTCCTGAAACTCCTGCTCCGATGTCTTGCATTCCCTTTCAAAGGAACCTGAAAGACGCTCTCGACTCAGGAGAGACCGAGAGGCAAGCAGGGGGACGGGGCAGCCTTGAAGGTAGCCGAGCTGCCGGGCGACAAAATGGGGGTGATAGACCTCCTAGCTGGCTCGGCGGGCGTCACAACCAAGAGGAAGATCGCGAGCCAAAACGAAAGACCCCCAGCATTGACGGATGTCCGCATCCTCGGACTCGGCCCACGCGGGCGTAGGAAGCCTGATCGAGGCAGGGTACTCCTGGCGCCGGCATACCAGGAACTCGTCATCCGAAAGGACGTCGAGGCCGAGGAAGTGTTTAAAGACCTCGTCGGCTCGGTGAAGTGGTGCCGGTCGAGAGGCCAGTTGAAGGCCAAGGGCGGCCGATTGTTGAAAGGAAGGAACTTCCGACCGAAGGGTGGAAAAGTAAACCTGCAACCAGAGTTGGAACATCCAGAAGGGTCCATTCTGGTGCAGGTCAATCTTGCTAATAGTTGCCTCGACCAAGCAATAGTAGAGATTGGCGAGTATAGCCAGGCTGAACGTCAAGGAGCGACCACTAGCCAGTGCCTGGGCCACCAGCATGTTCTCGACCAGGCATTTGTTTGACCTGGTACAACAGATGAATTTGTTGTACCAGTAGAAGAGGAAGGCCTCGTGTTCTCCCTTCCTAAGGCCTTCCTCGCCTCGGCCGGCGAAGTGAAGGATGAGAGTGTTGTAGTTGAAGAAGTTCTTGTGGAGCTTCTGAACTTCTTCCCTTGAGGGCTCCCGATCACAACGGCTTAGCGTCTCGACGGCCCTTTCGTCGAATAATGCCTTCAGGTCGAGAGGAGAGGGGCATCCGGAAAGGGCGGCATCAATGGGAAGGCCGGTTGGAGAAGTCCCAAGGATGGCCGAAATGTCGAGGACTGTGGGGCCGAGAGGGCCGAAAGGCAGGATCATGGTGTTGGTGGCCAAACACCATAAACTTAGCGCCGCCATGAGCAACTCCTTATCCATGGCAATCTCCATGGTCGACAGAATAATGGCATCGTAGATACCAAGAGCCTTCCACTCCTTGCCAAAGAATGTGCTCATTCGGTCAACCCAGGTGGCCCAGGCTGTGGTGGTCGAGGGCCAGGCTCCCTGAGGCCGCGCCAGAGTCCATTTCGACCAGTCGAACCCCTACAGCAGGGGTATTAAACACTGCTCCTTGAGAAGAGTAGTGATAGACGACGGCACTGCGTCTCTGAAAAGGGGACCCAGAATCTGGTGGGTAGTGGCCATGTCATTTTCAAATCGCAGCGTCTTGACGGCGCTCCGATCAATGAAATCCTTACATTTGATGCACTCGTCAGAAAGCTTTGAGATAAAGGAGGCCAATGATGGAAGAAGGGATTTGGAGTTAAAAAGGAGGTTGCAGGAAGAAGAACTGGAAGGCTTTATTTGAACGAACAGGAATGATAAAATTGAGATTTTGGAATTTCTGAAGGCGTGAGATGCGAATGACAGAAGTGTGGGTATTTATAGGCTTTTCAGAATGAAGATCAAACGTCTGGAATTCAAAAAGCACTGGTTCAAATTGGGGGGAAATTTAACCCGGAAAGGTTCCAATCATTTCGGATATTTTGGGAACCTGCGAAGATAGGATCGAGGGGTCGAAAATCCAGGACGCACGATTGCGTGCGACGACGATTTTAATGCATTAATTAGGATAAGACGCTTCAGTAAGTGCACGATCTCGAGGGCCATGATTGAAAGCTTTTAAGAGCGGCGGAGAATCGACACGTAGCTGTACGTTAGGGGCAACGAGGAGAGTGCAATCCTGTCTCATAAATGTGCAGGAGTAATGGTCATTAAGGAAGCAAAGTCCAAAAAGCAATAGGCGTTTCCGCTTCTTCAAGGCCGAGGCCCGACCAAAAGTTAACAGTCGGCGACCTCAGAAGCGAGGGGGCAATGTTTGGGCCCAAAATATTATTGTTGGGCCGAGCAGCAGGATGTGCTCCGCCCAAGGTGATGACAAATACTATGGGCCGAATAATAAATCCCGGGCCAGTTGGCAGGGTCGGCCAAATCCTATCCTAAGTAGTCCGGATAAACAGAAAAGGTCGAGGAAGTCCTGGTGCAACCAGGATTCCCGACCAGCTAAGAATAAAGCCTCGAAAGGAAGGAAAATTCAGAATCCCAGTAGGAGTAGGTTTGTTCGAGTTAGAGTTGAAATGGGACAAGGACTCCCAATCCGAATCAGAATGCGAATTGGTCTCAAGGAATGGGGTGCTATAAATACAAGAAATCATGCAACAGAAAAGCCCCTTCAAAAATCAGCATACAATTGCCCTGCGCAAAACCTCTCAAACATCTTGAGATTTTTCCTTTTCTTTTTCTGCCGACACACCTTCAGTTTGGATAAACAGCATTGTGAAGGCACCCGGCGAGCATCTTCAGTTTGGATAAACAACACTGCTGCCACAGAATCAGCCGACCGAGAAGCACCTTCAGTTTGGATAAACAGCACTGCGTCGAGGTCGACCGGTTACCTATCTAAGTCTCGGCCGAGAAGGGTTTTCGAACCTTTGTTGGCAGAGGTCACCTTGCTAGCCTTCTCGGCATAGTCAGGTGTTACGAATTGCATTGCTCGGCGTACTGGACGCCGAGTGATTTTATGATTGGATACTCGCAAGTAAGTTTCAGGGTTCGGCATTCCGACGGCCGAACTACGTTTACCATCAAGACATACATCACATTCGAGTACCTGTGCCCATATAGTTTGGTCTCGATTCCGCGTGCTTATACTCTTACGAATATAATCACAGTGACCGAATCAGGCTCCAACGATTTGTGAACTCCGCAGAATTAGTAGCCTTGTCTTCAGGCTAGAGAACCCAGAGACGGAGAACGTTCCTTCCTCGGTCGCAATCGCAAGATGGAGAAGTCAACGACGCGCTCAACGCGACATCAACGAATTTTACTCCTCGGCCAAGCTCGGCCGACGAGTTGGCACGCCCCGCATTCAACCGAAGGACGTAGTTAGCTTGCTAGTTACTCGGCCTACGCGCCATGTAGGTTTTGTAATTTTTAGAGTCAACAGTAACACATTTAGATTCTTGGGTTCAAATTTTGGAAAAATAATCATTGATACATGAAAAAAATGTCGGAAAAATATGTTGAAAAGAAGATGAGTTGTTCATATTATTTGATTTGATAAAGTTTGGTAATACTCACTGGTCCACTTTGATGCTAGAGAGTGGTTGGCCATTTGGCTTGAACAGCAGAACATATGCGCTTCTGTGTAAATACAATACCAAAACAAAAAATGAACAAAAACTCTTTGAAAATTAACATCTCTTATTCCATACAATATATACAATATATATGAATAAATTGCTTACGGGTCTGACTTCAATATAACCCCACTCCTCTTCATCCATCTAGAATCCCAGCAGCTGCTACTGTTGTAGTTCCTGCAGCTGCTACTGCTATATTGAAATTGACTACCTTATATAGTTGATTTCACATTCTTACACACGACAAACCAAAAAACATCCAAAACATATCAATAATCTAAAAAAAGGCCAATTTAATACATATTCTCAAACAAGTGGTAAGCACTGATAACAGAAAAAATGAACAACCACTGTGAAAAATACACCCGAAGAGTTAGTGAAATTAGATATAGAACATGTAATCATTTATAAAACAACATGAATAAATAAAGGAAAACTTAACAACTCACCCTCACCGAAATCAATCAAACACTATAAATCTGCAATTAACAAAACAAACAGCAAAAATTCATAAAATCAAACATGCAAAAAAAATAAATAAATTAAAAAAATAAAATAAAATCAAACATGCAACAATATAAATCTATTAAACAGAAGTTAAGATAACATTAATGAATTTGACCTACTATTTTACTATATTCGATTTTTGGAATTTTGAGTGAATGAATGGCAAAAGAACATATAACAAAATAACAGAAGCGTACCCCATTAGAGGAAGCCGCCCAACCAACCGGCCAGAAACATCAGCAAAGGTACAGAGCCCCGTTGCACTGAAGAATCAGAAGACCAAATCACTATATGAGCAACCCATATGAGAGGTAGAGAGAAGCGGAAAAACAAAAGGAAAAAGTGAGGAGAGAATGCAATGAAAACAAAAGAAAAAGCATTAAGGCCTCTGAATAGAATAGTTCTCGATGATCAACACGTGGAAGACAGAGGCTGAAAAATCAGAGCAAAACCAAAAAATAAAACAATCAGCCTCTGAACAGAACCCCGCACAATGATCAACACGTGGAAGACAGAGGCCCAAAAAGCGGAGTATAACCAAAAATTAAAACAATCAGAGGCCAAGCAACAACATTTGTGGGACAGAGAGAGAAAAAATAATAATTAAAAAATTAATGGCGGGACAAACAAATTATTTAAAATATGGGAGTTAAATCAGGCCAAATGGTTTGTGGCACAGCAATCACTAAAAAATTATAAAAACCAAGAGAAAAGCACAGAAACAGAGAGAGTTACGAAAGTGTTGCAAATCATGCTATGATTAAATAGTAGTTTATTTGCCAATTTTATAATTTTTAAAACAAAATTAAATGGCGCTCTAAGACGGATCAGATTTATGTAAATTGGTAAACTTAGTTTTGATTATCTGGAGTAAAAATAATCATTTCCGTCTTTTCTCTTTAGAGGAATTAACTATTATCAATTTATATAGATACCTTCTTCTTCTAACTTATTGTGAATACATGGCTTATTATTTGTTTGTCTAGTGAAAGGTTTAAGGCCAATATTCAAAAGTATAAACAGACATCCTTTCACTAATGATAAATCCTGCCCATATTTTGTAAATCTGTGAAAGAACATATTAGATTAAAATATGTGGAGTGGGTATATCTCTAGTGCAAATGTCTACTTTTATACTTTTATCTCTAGTGAAAAGAAGCTAGTTTATATATATATATATATATATATATATATATTAGTAATAGCTAATTCGCCTAAAGAGAAAGCCTAGTAAAAATTGTAATTAAATGTAGAACGTCAATAAAACAAAGTTAACAAAGTACTAATTAATTTTACATACCTTTGAATATTTGTGTCTTCATTGCTTGAAAATGTATTTGTCAACGTTGTAAATCCCTTGCTGAATTAGCTTTTTTTTTTTCCTAAAATTGTAAAACAAAGTGTTAAAAAAAGATTGTATGGCACTTAATAAATAATATATAATAATTAGTTGAGATGGAATAATATATAATAATTAGTTGAGATGGATGGAAAAATGGAGTCATACATAGGATGAAACAGCAAAAACTAAATTTGAATATAGGAAATAAAAAAACAATTTGTAATTCATTATCATGCATTGTTATCTATTTTATGCTAAACATAAAAGATAATGTCTATTAGTAAGAGTGAAGCTAGTGTTTTGGAATGGGTGTTCTAGACGCTAAAGAATTGAGAAACTGAGATTAAGAGCAATTCTGATGACGGAATTGAGAATTAATAGGTATGTAATTAAAAAGTTATCTTATTGCTAAGTTTGAATTTGACTAATGATAGGTATATATAATGAAATTTTTTTGCCACAAAATGAAATCTGAACAGAACGCATGTAGTCAAGTGGGAAGCAATGTTAATTTGAAACAAAAAAAAAGAATTCAAATAAAGATGAAATGCCAATTAAAACTTAAATGGAAAAAGGATGAAATAATGCCTCAACATATTATAAATGTTTCTCTAAAACTTAATTGAGAAGATAAAAACAGTGACCCACTTTTTGTTAACTAACATCTCTGCAACAGTTTTAGCATAAAAAAATTTGCCTTGCTGGCTAAATTTTTCAGCTAATCAAATTGCTAAGAAGCATATATATAGCCAATAAATAAGATAAATTGGATATTTCATGTATACTTAATATATTAGAGTATAAAACTTAGACCAAATGAGCGACCTTTAGGCACTTAATCACATCAGGACATTATTTTAACAAAAACAGAAAAATATTGCATGAAATATTTTTTTCTGCGGAAAAAAATAAGGAAACAGGGGAAAGCAAAAGCATTTCCCCCTATACATACTTGCTAAAAGTTACCATAGGAAACCACAACATATAAAAAAATTTACAACATATTGATAAAAAAGACCATGTGTCAATACACTTTAGCTAACCATTTTCTGGGCATAAACAGAACCACCACTGACTAAATAATAATGTTCTGCAAAACTAACATAATACTACAACCGTAGAATAAGAATAAGTCACAAAAATACATGACAATAACAGAAAGTAGAAAACAAAGAAAATTGAAAGGAAACCAAATAATCTCAACTAATTGAACACCTAATTTCTGTAAATCCAAAACTAATAGCTCCTTATACATAGTTGCCAACTTATTACAATAAACCACAGCAATGCATAAAAAGCTTTACAACACGTTCTAATTAAAATCTAAGGAAAAAAAATGTTAAGTTTTGTCCATTTTAAAATCGAAGAAACAAAACCCACAGATTTAAATAACCATGTGCATCTTACCCTCAAATGTTTCATAAGCACAAAAACTATCTAAGATGTTTTTCTCCCTTTGCAAATGCAACCTACAAAACAAATCAAGCAAAAAATTAAAAAAAATAAAAAACGAAAGGGTAATTAACAAAGCTCAAAAACCCTAGCACAAAAATGTCATAAACAGGATAAAAATGGCCAGCAAGTCTAACTACGACAGATAACAGTGTAAATGTTACTAATATAACTTGTCACACATAATAAACAACACTATTAAACTGGAATATTAATCCAGCAGATTTATATACCATTATAAATGATATCAAAATGAGCTGCAATACAAAGCAGTGAAGATTTATACCCACCAGATCCTTCTCACAGTCCAAAATCCAAATAAAGACTTCAAATCCATAAAATTACAATGAAATTAATACCATAATGTACCAAACAACTGTAAAAAATAAAATGCACCAAAGGCAAACATGAATTCAACAGGCCAAATAAGCAAAAAGATTCATACCTCAATTGAATTTTGAACTTGATTCTCTCGCCAAAAAATCTTAATCTACAAAACCAAATTAGTTTTATTAATAATAAAGTAACACGATAATGCATCAAACAACATTAAAAAATAAAATCTAGTAAAGGTAAAGATAAATTCAACAATCTAAATAAGCGCAAGCATTGATATCTGAACTGAATTTGCAGGTTAATTTTGTCGTTTAAAAATTCTGATCTACAAAACCAAATTAGTTCTATATTAACACCGATAAGTTAAGAATTGATATGAAAAACAAATCTATAATTGAGGCCTTAAAATATATTATAAGATCAATTAATACAAAGAAAGAATCAATACCACACTCACAACCTTATATTTTCACCAGTACATATGCATATTGCTCCAGGTTGTTAAATCAGATCTTAAAGACCATGTTCCTAACACCAGAACTAACGACTTGAGATTCATATGAATTATAGCCAAGCCAAACCAAACCATTTAGGTTGTCAATAATGCCCAAATAAGCAGTTTAGCTTGGTTTCTTGAGAAGATCAGGTTAGTCAGGTTGCTGAAGAAACAACTACACACCAATTCTCAAACTGCACAGCTACTAAATTACAATAGTATTGTATCGATGACTGAAAATGATCTCTAGAGCATCTAGGTACCCAGGCTTTCAATTAAAAAACTTATCCAATTGAATTCAATTAAAAAAAATGATCTCTCAGATGAGTTATGACAGAAAACATACCAAAGGCAGTGGAAGCAGTACGTCGATGTCAGACATGAAACTTAGCTGATTCAACTAAGCGGGCCTGCTAACCAGAATGCTCAGACCTGGATCATATTTAAAAAGAAACCCATAAATCATCATGATCTCAATTAAATATAATCAAGATAAGAACAACATAACAGCCACAGATCACATAATCGAAAAGAAATTTCGCAAGTCATCCACAATAATCAAAAGCTAAATTAAACCCAAAAATTAATCATGATCATCCATTTGTATTGCTGGAAATGTTTAGCCCTTAATTAAAACACCAAAATAAAAAATTCCTCACTCACAGTACAAAACCGAAACATACAAAGCAAAACCCAAAAATTAATCATCATTATTCCTCTTTTTTTTTCATTTTTTTTTTTTATTTTGAGGGAAAAATCGAAGCACAAACAATCAAAAAACCCAAATAAAAAAAAAAAAACAACAAAGAGATAAATTATATACTTGACCCAGAAAAAGCTAGGAAGAATAAAACCCTAAAACTCAAAGAAAAATGTTTCCTGCAACCAAAATACAAAATTAGAGATAACAACAAGACGTAGAGCGCGAAAAAACAAAGAAAACGCTGGGCCAAAAAGCCAAATAGCCCAAATTCACAACAATCAATCATAAAATTCTCTTCCTAACCAAACAGAAAATAAACCAACACATGAATCAACATACCTGAACGGGAGCGATTCATTTGTGCAAAACAGGGGAAAAAACGCCAAACACCTTCGAGAAGATCCGATCGGAACCGAAATCAAAAGACAGACGGGAAAACTAAAGAGAAACGGAACGACAGAAAGAAAACAGAAGAGGAAAAGAAAAAGTCGAAGATGCTTCCGGCATCTTTACTATAAAACACAACGTGGCCAAAGCTCAACCAAAAACACCAAAAAGCACCTTTCAAATGAGAGCAACAGCTGCAAACAAAAATGAAAGAGGGGCAAAATAGACAATTTACTGCACAATCCCACCAAAGTCCAAAAACCATAAATAAAATAAGGGATAAAACCGGATGGGCACTGTTAATGAACAGTACCCATCCGTTGAGCTTTAGTATATATAAAATAAAATGTTGAGGTTCTATCCCAAACCAATTAGAAATGAGAAGTTTCTTGAAAGTCGTTGCAAGGTTTATTAAATCTCCGATGTAGGACTCTCCCTTTCACATCCACACAAGCGAAAATTAGAATATTATTTGGCCACTAAGTACATGAGCTTTCCATAGATGTGTTTGTTGACGAATATTTAGATTGTTCTTGATTTACGGTGATTCAATTAATTAGCTGACTTGTGGCTAATATTATTGAGATATATATGATATGTATATCTTACATGTGGTATCAGAACTGATAAAATTTAGACCACTGAAATCATAAATCTTGTTCAAGATCAAATTTCCATCTAAATTCCAAGCTTTTGTCGAACCCAGAAAGAATTAAAGGAAAGACACCGTTTACAACTCAAAACGACACCGTTTAAAAAAAAAAAAAAAAAAAAAAAGGGGGGGGGGGGGGTGCGAAAGAGACGTCAGTGGTTTTTTAAATTTTTTACTGTTATTTTCTGGGTTTTTGGTTTCTTTTCTTTCTTGCTTTTGCTAAAAGTTGTGACGATTGAGAAGTTTTGTTTCTTCTTTCTCTTGACCACGACAATCCTCATTAACATTCAAACAAGAATATGCAAGTGCTGAAGGTACGTTTTGCTTTCTAATTCTTCAAAACTTTGGTTAAATAATTAGTTGTAGATTAGGAATTTTGGAATTTGACAGCAACATTGAGATGATTTAATTTGTTTGTAGATAACATCTGCAATTGAATATTGCTGAATCCAAATCGTTATTTTCTAACAAATATTGAACTTAAGTTGTAAATATAAATTGCTTCCATTGCTATAAATTAGTGTATGTTGTTGGTTTCATTGATACTTTCTGCAGAAATTGGATACATGTAATGAATGGCCTAAGAAATTCTTTCTCTTGGACATGGATCGGATCTGTGTTTGTAATTCCTTGTGAATTGTTTATTCTGTAAGTGCCTGATCTAAACATGTTCAGTGACTATATATATGATTAAATTGATTCACATTCAGAATTAAAAGTGTTGGAATTGATAGAAATCAAGAATCTTGTTAGATTCAAAGTCTTGATTTCATTGCTGTCATTCTGCATTTTCACTTAAAACCATCAACTTGGCTGCTGTGCTTGTACTCAATGGTGGAAGCAATTATAGAAAGTGGAGGAGAGAAATTGAGTTGCTTTTGATACTAAATAAGTATGACATAGCACATCAGCTCTTACTGGCAAAAGTACCAAAGCTGAAAAGGTGGAGTTTGAATGAAGGGCTAGAGCAAACAAAGTTGCACTTTCAATATTGGAAAGTGGCATGACTGACACTGTGTGTGGGGGTATTAAGAAATGTGATCTTGCAAAAGATTATCTCATAGCAATTGGGAACAAGTTCAAGGAACTTCAAAATGTTGAAATAGCTTAGTACATGACTCTTCTCACCACTTACAAGTTTGAAGGAGGAGGATCAATCATAGATCATATAATGAAGATGACTAATGCAGCTGAGAAACTAAATTCATTAGATATGAAGTTTTGTGAAAAGCAGCTTGTATTCATGATACTGCAAGCATTGCCCTTGAAGTTCAGTCAACTAAAGGTCCCTTACAATACTCAAGGTAAAACGTGGATGGTGGATAAACTTATAGCTCAATGCGTGCAAGAAGAAAACCGACAAAACCAGGACAAAGGCAAAGAAGCTTATCAATTTGTGCAATCAACCAAAGGAAAGAAGGAGTTTAAAGCAAATTCGGGTAAAACTTCTAAATCCAACTTCTCTGATAAGTCTATTATATCTGCTAAAAGTTCCAGTTCCTGTAAGTCTAACAATTTTAAGAAGAAGGCTAAGAATATTGATAAAATTAGATGTCATCACTGCAAAACCAAAGGACACTGTAGAAAAATTGTGAAATATTCAAGGGTTGCTTGAGGTCAAAGGGTAGAACTGATGTTTATATCTGTGAAGAATCGAATCTCATTGAAATTCCCGCAAACTCTTGGTGGTTTGATACTGGTGCATCTGTCCATTTAATTAATTCATTGCAAGGTTTTAAGAAACAAAAACAAACAAATTGTTATAATGTTTTTGTGGGTGAGGGAACCAAGGTTTCAGTTGAAGCTGTTGGCACTGTTAGACTCAAATTTGCAACTAATTTTGTGTTACAATTGGATTATGTTCTTTATGTGCCCTCAATGAGGAGAAATTTGCTTTCTGCTGGTTAGTGTTTCCGCGAGTACATGAGCATTCCATAGATGCGTTTGTTCACTAATATTTAGATTGTTCTTGATTTATGGTGATTCAATTGGCTTACTTGTGGTTAATTTTATTGAGATATATATGTTTATATGTATATCTTACAAATAATAGTATTGCAATTTTAATAGCAGTGAAGTATTGGTAAACCAAGGTGTAATCGAAGTGGAGCTTATAAGTGTAGGTTTCACGTACCCTTGTTTAGTATTCCCACTTCTAGATGATTTGATGCTAGAACTTGAGCAATGATGATTACTAAAATGTACGTATTTTATTTTAATTTTATTTTTTGAAAACTTTGACGGTACAGGAAGAATTTTATTGATATAAAAAAATAAGGTACACCTCATAATACCACAAAAAAGGAACATGAAAAAGAAGAGGAGATATAAACTTAACCCTTATAATACAACAAAAAAGGAACAGGAAAAAGAAGGGTGGGCATAAACCTTACCCCTCTAGAAACAAAAATAACAAAGATACAAAGAAAAAGAGGGAGGGGGGGGGGGGGACATGAAACCTAACCCCTCTAAAGCCGAACCTAAAGGTCTAAACCTGCAAAACCAACCAGCAACATGACAAGGTTAAGAGAAAAAAATTAAGAATGTAAGACCAACCAATATGCTGAGATGCATATTAAGTGGAGAAGAGGAAGCCAGGAATGCCAGCATAGTCTGAAAACAAAGCAGCATGAATCGTCAACGGAGGGGTATCATGCTATACTAAAGTTCGAAAAAAATATGGGCTTTTTAGCCAAAATGGTCCCTGAGATTTGCATAACACATCACTTTGGTTCTTGAGATTGAAAATCAATAGAAATGGTCCCTGAGATTGTCCACCATCCATTATTTTGGTCCTTCTGTTAAGTGGTCATGGAGCTCATACCAGAAACTGAGATTTTTGGCCGGAAGTTTGGGCAATTTTCAAAGCTTCATAACTCAATCGTTTCTTAACCAAATTCGACCCATAATATATCAAAACGAAGATAGGAAAGTGTTGAAAAAGATTATACCTATTTGGAAGCCCAATGATTGCCGAAGATGGTCGGAAAATAGCCTGAAAGGTGACTGGTTCGTAGGAAAATTGGAAACCTCGTTGAAAACTCTGTAAATTTTAATCGTTCATAACTTTTTCAATACTCAACGAAATTGAGTGATTCAATAACAAAAATCATACTTTACGTTGAGATAAAGAGAATGGTACTTTTTCAATGGCTAAATTGCCATGGTTTGGCCGAAAAACGGCTCGAAATTGGCTAACTCGATGAGATTAAGACAGCCAATTTCGAACCTTTTTTTGGCCAAACCATAGCAAGTTAGCCATGAAGAAAGGTATTATTCTCTTCATCTCGTTGAGAAATATGATTTTCAGTTTTGAATCACTCAATTTTGTATGAAGAAGTTATGAACGTTTAAAATTTACCCAGTTTTCAGCGAGTTTTCTAGCTTTCCGGCAGACCAGTCACCTTTCAGGCTATTTTCTGACCAAAAGGCAGTGAGTTAACCTTTCGAGAAAGGTATCGTTCTCTTTGTCTCGTTGAGAAGTATGATTTTCGTTGTTGAATCACTCGATTTTGTTGAGTATTGAAGAAGTTATGAAAGTTTAAAGTTTACCCAGTTTCTGGCCAGTTTTCTAGTTTTCCCGCGGACCAGTTACCCTTCAGGCTATTTTTTAGCCATCTATTTCATTATAAACATTTAACGTTTACCCAAAACATCAAAAGAGCCAAGGCCTATCTAAGGGAGGAAATAAAGCCCCGAAGCGCCCTAACCTCGCTCCTAGGTCCCGAAACTTCAAGAAGAAGGGCAAAGCACCTAAAATAATGGATGCGAATATGTGCTATCGCTGTGGTTCAAAGAACCATTGGTCCCGTGTTTGTCGAGCTCCGCAGAAGGTTGTAGCTAAATATCATTCTTGTCGTAAGAAGTTTGAATCAAACTTTATTCAATTGGACGAACCGGAGAATTCGAAGATGGAGGTTTCTGACTTTCAAGAGGCTATCACACCTATGGAAGATTAGAATCTTAGACATAAAGTATTTTTTTTAGTTGAAATAAGACCATGAGGCCGAATTCCACAGTAGTGGCCGAACCCCCTTATGTTTTTTGGTTAATTTTGAACAATTTTCCTTTATGTTTGGATTATTTGTTAATGATTTGTTTTTTGGATATTCAGTTTTTAATTAATTTCCATTCTTGAATACTTCAAATTATTTTGAATGGATATTTGTTTTTAAGAACTTTTATGCATGTGCCCGAATCAAATTAATTTTCATTCTAGGAATGACTAGTGGGGAAGTTAGTTGTCTGGCCGATAGTACAACTACGCAAACTGTTTTGAGTGAACACATCTATTTCACTAACTTCATACCTAAGAATGCACCTTTGAATATCCTGTCAGGCCCATCCAACCTGATCGAAGGATACGATAAGGCACGTATAATGTTATCCAATGGTACAATCTTAACCATTGATGAGGCACTTTATTCTCCACGTTTCGAAAGAACGTTGTTGAGCTTTTAGGGACATTAGAGATAAGAATTATCATGCTGAAACCCACATAGAAAATGGAGTTGAATTTATATGCATAACTTCCTACGAATATGGCCAGAAGCATATTCTAGAAAAGATGGAGCATATCCCGAGTGGTTTGTATACTATGACCATACGCCTCATAGAAAGCCACTATGTGGCCAACCCTACCTCTGGGACTGCGCACACACTTTGGCATGAACGTTTGGCACATCCAAGACGAATAGTGATGCGTCGTATCCTCAAATCATCACATAGGCATCCACTAACCTGGAGTTTAGGTTCAATTCAAGGAATCACATATCAAACATGTTATATGAGAAAGCTTATTACTAAGCCTTCTTATGACAAGATTCGTTCGAATCCTCCCATTTTTCTATAACAGATTCATGGGGACATTTGTGGACCGATTCACCCTTCATACAGACCATTTAGATATTTTATGGTTTTGGTTGACGTTTTCACATATTGGTCACACGTGTGCTTGTTGTCCAAAAAAAATGCTGCATTCTCCAAACTATTGGCTCAGGTTACCAAGCTCAAGGCTCACCACCCTGATTATTCGATCAAATCTATTCGATTGGATAATGCTGGAGAATTCATATCCAAAACTTTTGATGACTAGTACAAGTCGGTTGGGGTTAAAGTTGAACATTTAGTACCTCATGTTCACACCCAAAACTGCCTGGTAGAGGAATTCATTGAGTGCTTACAAATGATTGCTCGATCTTTGGTCATACGTACCAAGCTCGCAATCATTGCTTGGGCCATGCAATATTGTACGCGGCTGTTGGTCCGCCTGAGGCCTGTTGCAACCCAACCATATAGCGCTCTTTAGTTGGTTACCGAATACGAACTTAACATATCGCATCTGCGCATTTTTGGTTGTGCGATCTATGTGCCGATTTCGCCGCCTTTACATACAAAAATGGGGCATCAACAAAGGATGGAAATCTATGTCGGATATGATTCACCTTCGATTATTCGTTACTTAAAACCTTTGATAAGCGATCTATTTACTGCTCATTTCACGGATTGTCACTTCTATGACACAGTTTTCCCGTCGTTAGGGGGAGATAAGAAGGTCAATGTTCCTGATGAATGACATGAATTATCATGGATGACTCTCACTTTGTCCAATTTAGGTCCCCGCACTGCTTAGTCTGAAACTAAAGTGCAGCACATATTAGATCTCCAGAACATAGCTAAGAGTATGCCAGATGCTTTCATCGATCTAGCACGAGTGACAATATCACATATTTCAGCTGCGAATGTGCCTGCACAGATGGATGTACCCAATGTACGACGGACTTCCCATTTGAAGGCCTGAGACACCAATTTTGGTGATCCACATACATTAATGGCTAGCCAATCAACTACCCCTACACATAAGCATAGGAGACCTTTTGGTTCAAAGGATTCACACCCCCGGAAGAGGAAACCCACGGCACAGGCTTCTGAATAGCCTACCATGGGTTTGACTGTCGCTTACTCATTCTATCCAACTCATTAGGAAATTCTAAATTACGGAAGCGTCCTTGAAGAGACGAATCCTCCTCTAAAGAATCGTGAGATTTCGGTCTATTATGCTAGCTTAGATGATGTATGGTGTAGAAATGATAAGATCGTCGACGATGCATTAGCATATGCAGTAGTTACTAAGATCATATTGAGCGATGACATTGAACCCCGTTCCATTGATGAATGTCGACATAAAACCAATTGGTCAAACTAGAAACAAGCAAGCCAAGTTGAACTTAATTCGCCTGCGAAACATAAGTTGTTTGGACCCGTAGCTTCTACTCCTCCACATGTGAAGCTGATAGGAGCATATTCATGCGACTTAAATGGCTTGTTCTCGTGCATTTACGTTATGTTTCTTTAGTTATTTTAGTACTTTAAGCTATTTTCGTGTGTTTGTAGGTCCAAAGGGCTAAAGGAGCAAAAAGATGCATTTTGGAGACTTTTGGAGCACTTTTGGGCTAAGGATGGATAGCCTATGCTTGGAGCCAAAGTGTTGGACGAAATTGAAGACCTAATTGAAGACCAAAGTGTTGGAACCTTGTTCCCTTTAGTTTTAGGACATTTAAACCTTTCCTATATCCTTAGCCGTGCATAACATTCCAACATTCCATTCCTTCATTTCAACCACACTCCCACATATCATTACTTATCATCACCACTTATCACTTATCATAATCACATATCATACACTTATCATCACCACTTATCACTTATCATAATCACCCATAATCATTCACATAAATCAGCCACATGCATTCACTCTTCATAATTCAACCTAGCTGTCATGTTTCCCCTTTCATCATTCCCTCACATTCTTTAATTCAGTCAACACATGCTTACACATGCATTTTCAGCACCAAAGAATCATTGCACATGCATTTCCAACCCACATGCATCATTTAATCATTCAAACATACAGCCACATTCACTTTACCTAGCTGTCATGTTCCCTCTCC
The DNA here is from genome assembly GCF_019419815.1 of Pyrus x bretschneideri. Classification (NCBI taxonomy): domain Eukaryota; kingdom Viridiplantae; phylum Streptophyta; class Magnoliopsida; order Rosales; family Rosaceae; genus Pyrus; species Pyrus x bretschneideri. Next base: position 299,026 of record NW_025999507.1, read on the forward strand.
CATCCATTTTCAGATTTCCACCAACCAATCTAGTTGTCATTACACATGCATTCCCTTCTTTAATCATTCCTAGCTGCCATTCACATGTTCTCCCATCCCTTCTCTCCCTATAAAACCATGCATTGCATTCATTCAATTGATCTGATTCTTCCATACACATTTCAGTCACAAACACCAACCATTCCCTTGTGCCATGCTCTCTCCCTAATAATCCAAACACCACACCAGAAATCATCCCATTGCCGTGGCCTCCTGCTTCCATTTTCACCACTCCCCAAACCATTCACACCATCAAACTATCCATTAGACCTTGTGCTACAACGAAGAGGAAGATAAGAGGGCCTAAACGTTCATACAATTCAAGTTTGAGTTGTTGGAATGTTTAGGTGTTTCTTTGATTTCAATGTTTAATTTCAATACTCTTTGTTTTGTACGAATGCGGAATGGAAGAGAAGAGGGCCTAAACGTTCATACAATTCAAGTTTGAGTTGTTGGAATGTTTAGGTGTTTCTTTGATTCTCTTTGTTTTGTATCATGAGGAACTAAACCCCCCCCCCTTGGCTAGGGGGGGATTCGAAATATATGTTTATGCTTGCGTTTTGATTTGATTACTTCTAATTGCATTTCATAAGTCGTGGATTCAATTTGTTTAACTGTTTGATTGATAACTTATTTATGTATGTTTATTGAGAGTGCACGCTTAATTTTCATGCATGAATATGACGCTAGAATATAAGTGAGTTTCACCTAATAGTTACGAACTTATATTCACAAGTAGTGGAGGTTGCTTATAAACAATCGCGTTAAACGAATTCTTGGCATAAGTTTCATGCAATCATAGTAACGAATGCCTCGTCAACACTTATAATTTTCATAGAGCGTAATGATTCTTGCTTGTATCTCTATTATGCAATCATGTAGGGGACTTGTGGGAAATGTTTTGGGTTGTCGTATGCAATCATCCAATTCAATAACGTTAGGAAGATTTGAAGGTTAATTTAAGCGGACCTAATTAACCCGGGGTGATGAGTTTCATAATTTATTGAAATGCAATTGGAAATCTTTTTATTATGCAAGTGTAACATGTGTGGAGATGAACCCCTTGGCTAGCATCCATTCATTCCATTTCATCAATTTCATATTTACATTCTGTCTAGTTTATTAACTTGTTTCGTTATTTCAATTTTCCTCCAAAGCAAATCCCCCTTTAATTTGAAGTCTTAGATTAGTTAGAAAGTGTTTTGATTTGTGTTTCTAAGTATTTTGATTCAAGTTTTCATCCAATTTCGTCCAAATTAGTGTAGGTGCTCAAAACTGCCCAGAAAGTGGTTTTTAGGCAGTTTTGAGTCTTCTAGTTGCTGTTTTGGGTTTTAGGTTTGTTTAAGTGTTTTAACTTTAAGTTTTGCATTCTTTGAGTCTAGTTTAGTGTTAAAGTGTCTTAATTTGTGTTTTAAAGTGTTTTGAATCAACCTTTAATCTTAAATTCGTCCAAATTTGTGTTTAAGGTCAGAAACTGCCTAGTTAGTGTTTTTAGGCAGTTTTGAGTCTTTTGAACCTGTTTTGAGTCCTTTGAGTCTTTGTGAACGTTTTTAACTTTGTTTTTATGTTTTTGAGTCAATTTAGAGGTTTTAGCAAGCCCTCCTAATCCCCGGTCTAGAACGATCCCTACTTGCATCCTTACTACAATTTGACAACAAGAGGGTTAATTTGTGTGCGTATAATTCTCGCATCAGAAGCCCGTTGGCTATAAGTGGGTTTTTGTTCGGAAGTGAATGAGAAGAACAAAATTGTGCATTATAAAACTCGTCTTGTCGCGCAAGGTTTCTCACAACGCCCCGGGATTGACTATGGCGAAACTTATTCACCCGTTATGGATGTGATTACTTTTCGCTACCTTATAAGTTTGGTAGTTTCTGAAAAACTGAATATACAGCTGATAGACATAGTAACCGCATATCTTTATGGGGATCTTGATACAGAAATTTATATGAAAATTCCCAAAAGACTTACATTGACTGGATCAAATATTTCCAAACCTCGGAACACGCTCTCAATTCGGCTGTGGTGTTCACTCTACGGTTTGAAGCAATCTGGAAGAATGTGGAATAACCATTTAAGTGAGTATTTGACTAGTCAGGGATATGTGAACAATAAACTATGCCTTTGTGTGTTCATTAAGAAGTTACACTTCAGTTTTGCGATAGTTGCAGTATATATCGATGACATGAACCTTATCGGAACTCCTGAAGAGCTTGTGATAATTGCTGCACTTATGATGTCAGAATTTGAGATGAAGGATCTAGGAAAGACTCGATACTGTCTCAGTCTTGCGATAAAGTGCTATTCGGATGGAATATTAGTATATTAAACGAACTACACCCAGAAGTTGTTGCGTCATTTTAATGAGGATAAAGTGAAGCTTTTGAGTACCCCTATGGTTATTCAATCGCTAGATGCAAAATGAGATCCCTTCCATCCAAAGGAGGATGATGAAGAGATTTTGGAGCCTGAATTTCCGTATCTAAGTACAATAGGTGCTTTATTGTACTTAGCTCAATGCACTAGACCCAACATCTCTTTCGCTGTTAATCTTTTGGCAAGATACAGTAATACACCAACATGCAGACACTAGACTGGTGTTAAAGACATCTTCCGTTAGTACTACGGATTTGGGCTTGTACTATACCTATAGATCCTTAAGTAATGCTGCACCCCCTTATCTCGAGTCGATTCTCACCTTGTTGGTTATACCGACTCAGGATACTTATCTGATCTGCATAAGGCACGTTCTCAAATGGATTATGTCTTTACCGTTGGAGGCACCGCAATCTCTTGGAGGACAACTAAACAGACCTTAGTTGCCACTTCGTCTAACCATGCTGAAATTCTCACCTTACATGAATCAACTCGAGAATGCTTTTGGTTGAGAGCAGTTGTGGGCCATATTCGAAGCTCTTGCGATCTTTATCCCATCTATGAAGACAACGCAGTATGCATTGAACAACTCAAGAAGGGTTACATCAAAGAAGACAACACCAAGCTTGCATCGAAGTTTTTCTTCTCACATCAACGACAAGAGCATCAGAAGATTGAAGTCACGCAAATCCGTTCACAAGACAATCTGGCCGACCTCTTCACCAAATCACTACCAATGGCGATGTTTCAGAAGCTTGTTCAAGGAATTGGTATGCGTAAACTTTCTGAGTTGTAACATTGCTATTTCTCTTTGGAATTGTGTCAAACTCAGGGGAAGTATCCTGAAGTATACATGTTTGATCTTAATGTACTCTTTTTCCCTACGATTAGGATCATTTTTCCCACTGGGTTTTCGTTACCTAACTAGGTTTTAACGAGGCACCTACCTTGGGCTGATCATATCCCCGATGACATCCCGTAGATGTTTCATTTGACTTTGCATTTCTCACGCATTTTTCTCAACTAACAAATGAATGTTTGAGTGCTTGAATGTGTCTTTGTACTACATATTACGATGTCAATCCGTGCACATGCATTCTACATGTACGAAAATCGAAAAGAAAATCAAAATTCCTAATGTATCCTCTTCACAGTCACTTATTCTGTGTATCCTCTTCACTAAATATAAATGTGCATCAGTTGGTTGTGTCATAAATTGACATACCATATTCACTAGATAAGCAAGATCTGGTCTGATGAAGGTTAAGTACTGAAGTGCACCAACAGTACTTCGACATTGACTTGGATCAGATAGCACAGTTCTTCACTAGCAAGAATTTGAGTGTGTGGCTTTGAGGGAGTAGATGTTGGCTTACAGGATTCCATACTTGTTTTCTTCAATAATTCTTACCATACTTTGACTAATTTATGAACAGAGATCCATCATCACTGTTCTGAACATGTAACCCTAAAAAATAAGTAAGTTTACCCATGTCCTTGAGATCAAACGCACCTGCTAAGTCATCGATTACAGCCTGCAGCTTAGTTGGACTACAACCAGTAAGGATGATATCATCCACCTACAACAACAACAACAAAATAATGTCTTCATTATTAATCTTGACAACTAAGCCAAAATAATGTCTTCATCATCAAACACACCTTGCTTGCAATTTGTTTACATTATATAGCCTCAACCAAGGAAACACAGCTGAGCCAAAAATCTTTAATGATTGTACATCAAGTACTTTATGATATAACAATTGATAGGGAGAACACATTGATAGAGTCTTACAAGGCATCCTGTTAACTAAGAAAATTGAATGTTCACATGCAAAGTACCAAAACTTAGAGGTTAAACCAGCAACATTGAGTAATGTGATAGCAGTCTCCACTATATGTCTGTGTTTTCTTTCTGCCACTCCATTTTGTTGTGGAGTGTAAGGGTAAGAAATAAACTGAATGATACCCTTACTAGCTATAAAAGAAGTCAAGCTTTTACTCACATACTCTCTTCCTCCATTTATTTGCAAGCTTTTCATATGTTTCCCAAATTGTGTAAGTACAAAGTTGTAAAATCTCACAAAAATTGTAAACACTTCTGATTTATTACTCATTGGAAAAATTCACACATATCTGGTATATTCATCAATTAAAGTTACATAATACCTATTTCCTTCTAAGGACTTAATAGGAGAAGGACCCTAAATATCTTAATGCACTTTTTAAAATGGATAGGTAGAGGTATCTGATCTAATTGGAAATGCAGTTCTAGACATTTTTGATGCGAGAATTACTTGACACTCAAATTAAACCCTCGTTTGACAATTGTAGTAGAATGGATAAGTGAGGGATCATTCTAGACCGGGGATTAGGAGGGCTTGCTAAAACCTTCTAAATTGACTTAAAAACATAAAAACACAATATAAAACACTATTTAATGCTCGAAGAAAGCAAAACTAAAAATAAGAAAGATTAAGACTAAGACTTCAACGAAATAGGGGGGAATTGGATTTGGACGAATTTAAACTAAAACGTAAAAACAATATAAAACGTTAAACTAGACTCAAAGAATGTGAAACTAAACGTTAAAACACTAAGACAAACCAAAAGAATCAAAATGCTTTAAAAACACAAACTAAATTGATTTCTAACTATATTGAACATTAAAGCAAAAGGGGGATTGAGGTTTGATGAAAATTGAAATAACGAAACAAGTTAATAACTAGACAGAATGTAATTGATGAAATAAGATGGTTGGTGAATTAGCTAGAGGTTCTTTCTCCACACATGATATTTATGCATATGAATCAATTTCCAGTTATTCCTTCATTGAATTATGAACGACAATGCCCCAAATTAACCGTGACATCACTAGTTAACCCTCAGATTTTCCTTATATTATTGGATTGGATGGCATCATTCGACAACCCAAAATATTCTCAAAAGTTCCCTACATGTCATCATAATAGAGATACAATCGAAGATCATTAAGAATAATGAAAACCATAAGCATTGACAAAGCATTTGCAACTATGACATCATGTTACTCATGCTAAGAATTAAACTTAACGCGATCGTGACAAGCGACCTTCACTACTTTCAAGTATAAGTTAGTAACGATTATGTGAAACCTTCTTAAACTTTAGCCACATATTCATGCATGCTAATTAAGTGTCGACCCTCAATCAACAAACATAAATAAGTGAATCATCAAATAGTTAAGCCAATTGCATTCACGAATCAAGAGTTCATAACCGGAATTCATCAATTCATATTACATAAATAATCATGGTATTGAAATCACCCCTAGCCAAAAAGGGTTTAGTTCCTCATAACTTTGAAATCAAAGAAACACCTAAACATTCCAACAACTCAAATGTGAATTGTATGAACGTTTAGGCCCTCTTATCTTCCATTCCTCATATTACAAAACAAAGAGAATTGAATTTAAACATTGAAATCAAAGAAACACCTAAACATTCCAACAACTCAAACGTGAATTGTATGAACGTTTAGGCCCTCTTGTCTTCCTCTTTATTGTGGCACAAGGACTAATGGATGTTGTTGGTGTGTTGAATGGATTGGGGGATTATGGAAATGGATGAGGAGTGGTGGAGAAAATGGAGAGACTCACGGCTAGGGAGAAGAATGGATGATTTTTGAGGTGTGTTGTGTATGAAATGAGATGATTTTTTGAATGAATGAATGCAAGGGTATTTATAGGAGGAGTGGAGATGTATATGGCTATTTGTTTAAGGTGTTTGTGGTTGCAATGATGAAGAATTGCATGTGGAAATAAAAGGGAAAATGTGGTGAAATGATGAAGTAGGAAGGTGGAAATGCATGTGAGATGTTGGAAAGGAAATGGGAATATGAGTAGGCCATGGGATGGGAGTTGTTTTGTTGGTGTAAATGTGCCATGGTTGCAATGATGAAGAATAAAGGGTGCATGTGGGGTGGAATTGAATGAATGCAAAGTGAATGAATAATGAAATGAGTTAAAGAGAGAGAATGTGGTGAAATGATGAAGTAGGAAGGTGGAAATGCATGTGACTTGTTTGTGGAATAAAGAATGAATGGTGGAATGATGAAGAGTTGCATAAAGAATGCATGTAGGGTTAGCTAGGTTGGCTTTGTTTGGGTGCATGTGTGTTAATGGTGGTTTTGCATGTGAATTGATGGATTGTTTTTGATGGAATGGATGGTTCTTTGCATGGCTTTTGAAGTGATTGTGGGCTTTGGAATTGGAAGGAAATGCATGGCCTTGGGGTTGGTTTAAGAGAGAATGGGCTAGGCTCTTTGTTTTATGTCCAAAATGAATACAAGGCCTTCAAATTCGTCCAACACTTTGGCTCCAATCATATGCTATCCATTCCAAGCCCAATTTTGCTCCAAAATGCTCCAAAATGCATCTTTTTGCTTCCTTAGCCATATAAACCTAAAAACACACGAAAATGGCTTAAACTACTAAAACAACTATGAATTAACAACATAGATGCACGAAAACAAGCTAAGTAAGTCGCCTAAATATGCTCCTATCAAACTCCCCCACACTTATCTTTTGCTAGTCCTCGAGCAAAACAGAATAAAAACAAATAAACAAAACGACACTAAACACGTAAAACACAACCTACACCTTCCAACAATCGTTTCAGGGATTTCCAATGCACATGACAAGTTAAAAATTATTATTCCCACAGAATTTAGCCATCTTTACCCTTAAGTACATTCTTAATCATAGTCACCACATACTAGTTCACAATTAAGCATTTAAAACCATGTTTTGAATGTAGTAACATGCCTTAGAGAATTTGCTCAATTCCTTACAAGATACGCACTCAATTTTCACTCAGATTTTCTAACTACACACCCTAATCTAGTCATATGTGAGAAGATTGATGTAAACATGAAAACGAACACTCACATATATGTATCACAAAGAACGCAATTTTTGGAGTTAATAAGCATGTTTAGATTATGATCTCATGAATGGAATGCTACTACTTAGACGCGAGAACCAGTGACACCATATGCTCATACCAAATTCAAACTCCACAATTGAAATACATAACACTCAAGATTGAAGTCACGGGTTGTAATGGGGCTTGGGGCGTGTGGATAACAAAGAAGGGATATGGAAAACAAAGGTTCTTAAAGAAATAGTGAGCAAGGCAATTGAATCAACTTAGAATTTTCTTTTGAATGAAAACTCAACTTTGGAACAAAAAGGGAGACAATTTAGGGCCAGAATTGGTGTTTTGAGCCCTTACTTCAATCACTCATTCTTTCATTTTTTTTCAAGCTCTTTTTTCTTTCTTTCTTTTCTTTTCTGTTTTTCTTTTCTTTTGAAACTCAAAACATACTTAAGAACAAGCATTCCTTCTCCCACACTCATTTTCTTGCATAATGTAACTCAAAAGGAATTCATTTAAGTCATGCTCACTATCTTCTAAGAACAAAGGTGTGGATTGTCCTAAACTAGGCTAGGTGAGGATAATGTGGGTTGACAAAGAATAAAGGCTAAACAAAGCTCAACGGGGGTAAAACTTACAACATATACGAAATATGGGAAGTGAGGTTATTTGGCTATGGTGGCAATTACACAACTTCATCTTGAATATGTTATGTAAATCAATAACATGCTTTGAATGAAATGGGCATGAGTTCTAGCATTTGGAACTATATGATGAAACGCCTTCTAAGTAGTAACCAAGCAAAGAATAATGAGATCATGCAACAACTTTAGAAAACAAGAAATCACAGATTATACTCTCCAAAGAACGTTATAGGCTCAAGTCTCTCAGGGTTGTAGCGTTTGTTTGAGTTCCTTCCTTCAAGCATGTTACATAACTAATTTTTTCTTTTATGATTGCATGTGAAGTCATACATTATAACCATAACCAAGCATATACCAAGAGTAAATCAAACTTTTCTCCATGTTTATAACTCTTTTCAACAGTCATGCAATTAGAAACCAAATCCTTATCATTGTGTTGGAAGGTGACCTACGACACAAAAACGACTCAAAACACTCTTTTTAGGCTTTTCAAAACATGTTTTTCAAAATTTTATGTGATTTTCGAATTTTTAAGTCAAAACACACTAAACACACTTAAAAACAGCAAGAAACAACATTTGAAGTTATGGTGGAAAAAACCCTACGAATTTGCATCAAAACACTTTAGTAACTCCCCCACACTTAAATCAAACATTGTCCTCAATGTTAAAAACCACACTAAACACAAGCAAACATATAAACAGCAATTAAACATACTAAACATGGCAGAATGTATCTAACAAAGAGAAGAGTTTAGAGATGCAAATCTGGTTATGGAGTGTTCGTTCCATCTTCTCCTTGGTGATTGCAGTGAGGCTTGGATCTTTGTGATTCCACAGGCTTACTCTTGAATTGCGCTGCTCCCATCGTTGATTTTCCTTTGTGCTACTCTTGAACTGGGCAGCAGGCTTCCTTTGGTCTCCCCCGAAGGTCTGAGCTTCCTCCTCTTATCTGTTTCTTTGTTCAATCTCTCCAGTTCGTATTGAAGAGGGTTAGAGGATAGCTCAGCAAAGCTAGGTAAGCAACCAGGGAATAGAGTCCAGATAGACTCCAAGTGCCGGCTGATTGCTTCTTTCACTTTGCCATGCAAGTAATATCAAGGACAAAGGAAAAGACAGGGAAAGAGCATGATATGAGATACCTTTGCTTTTGCCCTTGATGATATGAGATACCTTTGCTTTTGAAGAAGCGGTGAATGAATCAGCACATGTATTTGTGGTGCTGTTTCCTCCTGGGTCATCTGTACTCCAGGCATCTGGTATCATCTTTGGGGAAGAAGAAAGAATTGAGTATTTCGAAAGGCTTTGCTGGGAGTGCGCCCTCAGAGGTGAGAAAGAGTTGGGCATTTTCTTCAGTTCTGTCTTGCCAAAAAAAAAATGAAGGTCGACATATATAGGGAATTCAATAGCAAGTGGTGATACTGTTCTTTTACCGTTGTCGACAAACATTTTGATCCCGCATATCCGGCTTTTTGGAATAGTGACGACTCTTCGATCTTTGAAGACGTCTCTTCGATAAAGCTGCACGCGTTTTCTGAAAAGCAGATAAAGCGTCGCCGAACTTTGCGCTTGTCGGCTAAAGACGTGTAGTTGCGATGATGGCCTCCACGTGTTGAACGCGTTTTCTGAAAAGCCGAGGCTTTTTGAATCGGTGGACGCGTTGCCTTGGCTTTTTATAGAGCTATCGATCACCGCCAACTTACACACTCTGAAGATTTTCCATTCTTGAAACTCATCTCCGGCCCTTTGAAAATCTACTCCGTCCACCCCTTCTCTTTTAACTTCGTGAACAATGGCTAGCTCATCCAACCCATCGAACCTTTGCTTAGATTTGAGTCTAAGCAGTGATCCGGTCGCGTCTCGTCAAGGTAAGGTATGGTGCCCGTCTTTCTTATCTTCCCATGGCCCTCTTACAGATGAGGACTCTGTGATGACGGATCCCACAACGGCTACGATAGTGGCTCGGAACCTCCTCACTCCCAAAGACAGTCAGCTGCTTTCAGGACGGTCCGATGAGTTGGCCGTTCAAGAATCCCTGGCTCTGAGTGTTCAGTGCGCTGGCTCTGTGTCCAACATGGGCCAACGCCTTCTTGCTCGCTCCCGACAGGTTGAATCCTTGATGGCGGAGGTGGAGAGTCTTAAGCAGGAGATCAAACAGCTTAAGTACAAGAACCGAAGTTTGCACGTGCTTGCCAACAATTATTCAACAGGCATGAAGAGGAAGCTTGATGAGCTTGATGACCGTCAACGGTTTGCAGCTTTCTTCCAGAGGCACCTCTTTCCTGGGTCATCCAGCGTTCCACCAAGGTTTGGGGCCTTGAATGATCTATCTTCGGTGCCTCCCGCTCCTATGCCTCCTGCTCCGATGCCTCTTGCTCCGATACCTCCTGCTCCGATGCCTCCTGCTCCGATGTCTCCTGCTCCGAGAGTGTTGCCACGTAGTGGGGCCTCACGTACACAACCTTTGTAACGGCTCCATCTTTCTGCTATGTTTAGATACAATTGTAATTTATCGAAAAAAAATCAATGAACAAGCAAAAGTTTTATTTACTGTATTGGGTTGCCTCCCAAGTAGCGCTTGCTTTAACGTCGTACAGCCGGACGATGCTCCCTTGAAGGTTTATGGAACCCCACGGCATGGAGGGGTGCAACTACAATCTGTCTGACGAACCACTTCATGCTTTGGGTCCTTGAATGGAGTGGGATAATGATCCTTTCTTATTGTCGTGTTTTGCTTTTCTACATCAACACGAATTCTCCCACGACGTTGAATTCGATTAGGTACCTGCACCACACGAGGTAACAACCTATTAGTTGAAATGGGAATCGAATTTGGAATAGGTGGCTTACCTTTGTACGGCAAAGAAGTGGTAGCACAATGGACGGATGCACAAGGGTTGTTCATGGCCAATTGTGGTGCTTTCAAGGTTGGAGCCGTGCATTCATTGTGCTCTACTCCAAGTTCCTTCTCGGTGGTAGTTCGAGAAACCTCCTTCTTGATCTTTGTTGAATACTCCGTCCCTATGTGTTCAATTACATTAATGGCACAACAAGAACGAACATCATTAGTATCATCAATCGATTCAGGAATCTTAAAGTTAATCATATCACCACCAAAGGTCATAGTGACTGCTCCTTTGGCCACATCAATCTTGGTTTGAGCTGTTTTCATGAAAGGTCGTCCAAGTAAGAGTGGTGATGATGGAGAGTGTGCCGAATCTTCCATGTCTAGGACGTAGAAATCAGCCGGAAAAATTAAATGGTTCACCTGCACAAGCACATCTTCCAAAACTCCTTTTGGATACGCGTTAGAACGATCGGCCAATTGTATAATTACTGTAAACACGAGAAATTCCTGAAACAAGCGACAAGAATACGTGTACAAAATATATATTTTGTATTAATGATTTTGGGGTTACAATCTCTTTGTAATTTGGTCCTCTGATTCTATCTTCGTAGGGTGTGGGTTTGTGGATGAGTTGTTGATCCAAAGGGCCGTCGGGGCTTGATCTAAGGATGCACAGCTGATGAATGGATCTTCAAGGGGCGTTGGGCTTGATCTTGAAGGTTGATGGATGAACGGATCTTCAAGGGCTTTTGGGCTTAATCTTGAAGGATGAACGGATGTGTGGATTTGTTGAGGTTGTTGATCCAAAGGGGCCGTTGGGGCTTGATCTTAGGATGAACGGATCTTCAAGGGTTTCTGGGCTTAATCTTGAAGGATGAACGGATGTGTGGATTTGTTGAGGTTGTTGATCCAAAGGGGCCGTTGGGGCTTGATCTTAGGATGAATGGATCTTCAAGGGCCGTCGGGGCTTGATCTTGAGTTGGTGGAAGTTCTTCAAGGGCGTTGGGGCTTGATCTTGAACTGAACGGATGATGAACGATGAACACTTTCCTCAAGGGCCATCGGGGCTTGATCTTGAGTTGGTGGAAGTTCTTCAAGGGCCGTCGGGGCTTGATCTTGAATTGAACGGATGATGAACGATGAACACTTTCTTCAAGGGCCGTCGGGGCTTGATCTTGAGTTGGTGGAAGTTCTTCAAGGGCCGTCGGGGCTTGATCTTGAATTGAACGGATGATGAACGATGAACACTTTCCTCAAGGGCCGTCGGGGCTTGATCTTGAAGGTGGATTTGACGAAGAACGAAGATTGCTTTCTTGATCCTTCGGGATTTGCTTGAGAGCTTTAGAGTTTCAAGGCTTCTTTCTTTCTTCCTTCCTTTCCTTCTTCTTTTCTTCTTTTCCTTCCCCCTTTTCTTCTTTTCCTTTCTCCTTCTCCTTCTTTTCTCTAAATGAATGCATTGGCCTCCTATTTATAGAATTTCAAAACTTGATTTTTGGATTTAAATAATCAGATGAAATAAATCATTTCTGCCAGGTATTGACACGTGTCATATTTGATGACTTTTCCAATTTATTTCGATTTTTCGTTGAATCACACGCTACATGTAAAATTTATGTGACACGTGAACATTGAAATTTTAATTATTGGTCAACATTCATTTCACCGAAATTTTGATGTCTACAAATGCCCCCACTTCAAGGCGCGTCGTAGACATGTGCTTGTCACGTGTGGAAGATGCGTTTTGAAGTCCCTTAATGTAGATGTCAACCCAAGGGCCGTCGAGGCTTGATCTTGAATTGGGCTGGAAATTTCTTCAAGGACCATCGAGGCTTGATCTTGAGCTTGACTGGAAGATTTTCTGGTTTCCTCCAATCGTTGATTTTCCACAGGCTTAATCTTGAACTGGGCTGGAGGATTCTTTTGGTCTCCTCCGAAGGTCTGAACTTACTCCTTTTATCTGGAGTTGAATTTGATTCAAGGGTGGTGAACACTTGATTTTGAATCGGACTTGTGATTTCTTCAAGAGCCATCGAGGCTTGATCTTGAACTGGGCTGGAGGATTCTCTTGAACTGGGCTGGAGGATTCTTTTGGTCTCCTCCGAAGGTCTGAACTTACTCCTTTTATCTGGAGTTGAATTTGATTCAAGGGTGGTGAACACTTGATTTTGAATCGGACTTGTGATTTCTTCAAGAGTCATCGAGGCTTGATCTTGAACTGGGCTGGAGGATTCTTTTGGTCTCCCCTACCGTTGATTTTCCTTTGTGCTACTCTTGAATTGGGTAGCAGGATTCAGACACATGGCAGGCAAGCAGGAGGTGGAAGTGATGACCTGTTTCTTTGTTCAATCTTTCCCCAATTCGTATTGAAGAGGGTAGATCGGAAAACTGACTCCAAGTGCCGTCTGATTGCTCTTTTCACTTTGCCATGCGAGTAATAACAAGGACAAAGGAAAGGACATGAAGAAAGCATGATATAAGATACCTTTGCTTTTGAAGAAGCAGCGAATGAATCAGCACATATATTTGTTGTGCTTGTCTCCACATGCTTTGATGTATCATTTTCACTTGTCTTACTTGCTTCCTTTGCAGAAGTGGTATTTCCTTATGCAGGTTTGGCATCTTCTCGTGTAGTATTTGTCCTCTGATGCAGGAATGGAATGCAACCTTTGCATTTAAATGGTGCTTCAAAACATTACTTCTCCGCGACGATGAGTACTCGAGAGCAATGCAAGGTAAGCAACCAGGCAAAGGTTCCAGGCAATCAGTTCCAGGTCGGAAGTTTGATTTCAGGTTCCAACTGATAACTCTATTTCCCCTTCTCCTGCATGTAAGAGCAAGGACAAAGAAAAGGACAGGGAAAAAGCATGATATGAGATACCTTTGCTTTCGCCCTTGATGATATGAGATACTTTTGCTTTTGAAGAAGCGGTGAATGAATCAGCACATGCTTCCATCTACCGTTTCCTCCTGGGTCATCTGTACTCCAGGCATCTGGTATCATCTTTGGGGAAGAGGAAAAAAATTGAGTATTTTGAGATGTTTTGCTGGGAGTGTACTCTCGGAGGTGAGGAAGAGTTGGACATTTTTTTTTTTTTTTCGCAGGTCTGCCTTGCTATAAAAGATGAAGGTCGACATATATAGGGATTTCCCAATAGCAAGTGGTGGTACTGTTCTTTTACCCTTGTCGACAAACGTTTTGATCCCGCAAATCCGGCTTTTTGAAATAGTGATGACTCTTCGATCTCTGAACGACGCCTCTTCGATTTCTGAACGACGCCTCTTCGATTTCTGCACGAGCGTCTCTTTTGACAAAATGGCGCGCGTTTTCTGAAAAGCAGAGAAAGCGTCGCCGAACTTTGCGCTTGTCAGCTAAAGACGTGTAGCTGCGATGATGACCTCCACGTGATCTTTTGACAAAGTGGCACCCGTGCTTTGAAAAGCCGCGAAAGCGTCGCCAGTCTCCACGTGTTTTCAACTTTGTCGGAGATCTTTTGACAAAGTTGAACGCGTTTTCTGGAAAGCCGAGAAAGCGTCGCCTAACTTACGCCGGAAAATCCAGCTTTTGAGATTTGCAGAGCGATGTCTCTTCTCTTTTGAATAAGCGGCCCTTCGATTTCTGAACCAACGCCTCTTTGATTTCTGAGCAAGCGCCTCTTCCTTTTTATAGAGGTATTGATCACCTGTAACATGCATACTTTGAAGGTTGCTCATTCCTGAAAATCATCTCCGGCCTTTTGAGTTTTAACTCCATCCACCCATCTCTTTTAACACCTTTGAAAAATGGCTAACCCATCGAACCTTAGCTTAGAATTGAGTCTCAGCAGTGATCCGGTTGCGCCACTTCAAGGTAATGTATGGTGTCCTTCTTTCTTATCCTCTAACGGTCCTCTTACAGGTGAAGACTCCGTGATGCAGGACGCCACAACAGCTACAATAGTAGCTAGGAACCTCCTTACTCCAAAAGATAGTAGGCTGCTGTCAGGACGGTCCGATGAGTTGGCCGTTCAAGAGTCCCTCGCTCTTAGTGTTCAGTGTGCGGGCTCTGTGTCCAACATGGGCCAACGCCTGCTTGCTCGGTCCCGTCAAGTGGAATCATTGATGGCAGAGGTGGAAGATCTTAAACAGGAGATTAAACAGCTTAAGTACGAGAATAGAAGTTTGCATGTGCTTGCAAATAACTATTCGTCGGGCATGAAGAGGAAGCTTGAGGAGCTTGATGATCGTCAACGGTTTGCAGCTTTCTTCCAGAGGCACCTCTTTCCTGGGTCATCCAGCGTTCCGCCAAGTATTGAGGCCTCGAATGCTCTATCTCCGATGCCTCTTGCTCCGATGCCTTCTGCTCTGAGAGTGTTGCCACGTAGTGGGGCTTCACGTACACATCCTTTGTGAAAGCTTCAACTTTTCTTTTTTTTTTTTTTTTTTTTTTTTTTTTTTTTTTTTTACACATTTGTAATTTCTCGAAAATCAATGAACATGCTTTGTTTTATTTAGTGTATTATGCTAAATACAGATAAAACATATACATCACCGTCCATCACCATTTTTTTTTTTTTTTTTTTTTCTTTTCTTTGCTTTCGGTGACGCTGATTCACCATTCATTTATATATATATATATATATTTCAGATGGTGCCAGAAGCACCACCATCGTTTTTTTTCTTTCTTTTTTATTATATATATATATATATATATATTTTTTTTTTCTTTTGAAAGATGCTTCCAGCATCATCATTGATTTTTTTTTTTATTATTCTTTTGAAATATGCTTCCCGGCATAATCATTGCTACTTTTTTTTTTTTTTTTTTTTTTTTTTTTTTTTTTTCTTTATAAGGCCATCTGCAAGGCTGAGTTCGTGGGTGAAAACCCAGGCCGAGTCCGAGAGAAGACGGAGGAGATCTTTGGGTGTGAGTTGACAAACTTTGATTTTGTCAATCACATTCAAAGGCAGCAGCAGAGGCAAGCAGACGGACGAGATCTTTGGGTGTGAGTTGACAAACTTTGATTTTGTTGAGCACATTCAAAGGCAGCAGCCATGGCGGAGGTGCAGAAGCAGCCAGAGGCAGAGCGTAAGGCGTCGAGTTTGAAGACCGGCTAGTCGTTTGACGGCGGTCAATGAAGCTCTTCGTTGATTTTGATCATGGTGCCCAGAATGACGAACTCGAGGTAGTGCAAGGCGTCAAGCCTGATATGGAGGAATTGCCGCATTCCATGGACAAGGCCAGGGAACACTAGGAAGACAAGGAATTTGCGAAGAGAAGCCATTGACATTCTGTTCTTCACTTTTATGTAAACCATTTCGAGTACCATTCGGAACCTTTTTATCTGCAGGATTTAGAGAAGAAGCCATGGAATCACAAACAGGTGCATCCACTCCGAAGCTGAGGACTCTACCATTGCTTTTTTAATGCAGGGTGGTGAACTTCATTTGGAGCATCAATCCGAGCTGCTTCAAAAGCCTCGCTAATGGTCATGTGGCGAAAGTGTGAGGCAGTAGGAAAGTGACGTGGCATTGAGCTGCAGGAAACCAATACTGGCAGTAACAACCCCAAGAGAAAGAGACTCATTGCTCTAAGAATGACTTTCTTTGTGGCAGTTGTCTTGTTGGGTATTTTCTTGAATGCAAGACTGATGGAGACGCCAACAAGAAAAAGAAAAAAATGGCATTACAAAATCTGCAAGTGTAACGCCCAACCACGGAGAGTGGTTTATCGACGGGAAAGCTCCTCCGGCATCATCGACCAAAATCATCAACGCGACGGTGAGGCCACGGAAGATGTCGAGAGAGGCCAGGTGTTGATTAGGCGTCGATGCATGTGTGCCGTTGGATGGTGAGGCGGGCACAAGACTTGGGATCTCATTAGAAATGGATGATTCTCCGTCTCTGTCTCTGTCTCTGTAGGGATGAAGAAGAGGAGCAACGTCGTCGACGGCTGCAGACATTATCTTGATCTCGGTGACAGTCAGTCAGGCATCACTCACTCACTTCTCAGCTCCTCTTTCGGTTCATTTCTCTGTCTGGTGCTCCGTGACTCGATTCTCAGCTCCGAGACCACCTGCAACATGGAAATCCGATTGTGCAGGCGCTCGATTGCCTCTGAGTTGTGGGTTTCGTGGGGAATTCATTGGCGAGCGATCTGGGATGCGGTGGGGTCGAGGAACAGGCCGACGTTGCCAGCGCCGATGACGGAGATCTTGGCGTGGCGTTTGGTGTGGAGCGAGTTCACTCGGGGAAGCTGAGATCCTCATCGTTGTCGTCGATGGGATGCGATTCCTTGCAGAAAATCGAGTGGGAGAAGAAGAGGAGAGCGCTGAGTGCGAACGCGAGAACGAGTCGACTCGCCATTTTTGAGCGAGTGAGTGAGCGAGTTCAGGGATCCAATCCTAGAGATTCAGCTGATCGGTTCTTCATCTGGGGAAGAAACAATGCTTTCTTCACAATCTGAGGAGGAGAAGCCATTGTTGGAGTCGATTCCTCTTCTGGGTTCGTCTTCAATGCTTGAAATTCCAGAGAGAGGAGCTGTTTGCTAATTCTGATGGGTTTGCTGGTGTTGCTGCTGCTGGGTTTGTTGGAGGATTCGAAGGGCCTGGCTTTGAAGCTGGTAGAGGAGATTGAGCCTGGACTCGCCAACGATCTGTCATGCGCCGGCGGTGAAGAGAGAGAGAGAGAGAGTCGATGAGGGAGGACTTCTGGAGCTTGGCGGTGAGGATCAAGCTGTTGTTTTCAGGTCCGTAAGCACCTAAAATCTGGAGGAGTTTCTCAATGATATTTGGTGACAGAAGGGCCACGTCATCGAACCACCACGCTCTGCAGGACGAGCTCGGCCTGATGGATTCCGGGGTGGAAGAGAGTCTGAACCCAGATCCAGTTTCCGGAGAATCCCAATTTATCTTCTGGCTTGTGTTTGTTTTGCTTGGAGATATGGCGAGTGACCTTGCTCTGAGACGCCTCGTCGGCGGCAAGATTCCCATTCGCTCGATCCATGTCACCAAATACGGCCTTATTCACACAGAGAGCGAGAGAGGGAGAGAGTGAGAGAGAGCTGGGCCTGGATTTGGGCTGCTCTTTTTGTGGACTTCAACTTCTGTTTCTTTGAGTTGGCATGGGTCTTAAGTGTAGGCAGATCCACTTTAACATGTATAATTTTTATTTTTTTTATTATTATTATTTTTTTTTTAATTTTTAATTTTTTAAATTTTTTTTTTTTTTTAATTTTTTAATTTTTAATTTTTTTTTTATTTTTTAATTTTTTATTTTTTTGGATAGAGAATATATATATATTTTTCTAATACATAGAAACATATGTATTATTTTTTTTTTTTTTTTTTTTTTTTTTTTTTTTTTTAATAAAGAAAATTGCTTTTTTTTTTTTTTTGAGTAGAGAATATATATATATTTTTCTAATACATAGAAACATATGTATATATATATATATATTTTTTTTTTTTTTTTTTTTTTTTTGAGTAGAGAATATATATATTTTTAATACATAGTAACATATGTATTTTTTTTTTTTTTTTTTTTTTTTTTTTTTTTTTACAGGTCTTACTGCATTCACAAATTTCCTTGCTGCCTTTTGACGGATTACCCATGTTCACAATTGGTGGCAGCTTCTTGTGAATTTGGAATAGGTGACGGAGTGAGCAAGATGTGGGTGCAACTGTACTCTTTGCCTGGTGCTTGTTGCAGCGCGCCACTTTTTACCATGTGGTGTTGTGCAAAAGACTGCAGCGGGATTTTGCTGTGTAATGCCTTTTGGTCACGGTTTTCCCTCGGCGGTGACTTTGTTGTGCACATTGACCTTACTGCTTGTCGTGGGCTCTTTACCACTGCTACTTGAAGCTTGTCCCAAAGTGTCACTTTTATCGTGTGTGGTTGTGCAAAAGACTGCAGCGAGTTTATGCTGTGTAGTGTCTTTTGGTCACAACTTTCCTCGGTGGTGACGTTGGTGTGATGCTCACCCTTGTAATACGGCTTTGTAACCAAATCATTCCTTTAAAGAAATAAAGTATTCATAGTTTGAATTCGCTTTTTTTCTTCAAAGTGTTTGTGTTTTTGTTGGTGATGTGACTGTACTTGAAGTTTTGAAGTTTCAAGTTGCCTACGTACCCTTGGTTGAGGAGGGATCAAGTCATGACGTAGTTCAAATGAGTGATGGTTTTGATGATGATTTTGACGATGATTTTGATGGTGATTTTGATGGTGATTTTGCCGTACACAGTTTATGCTCTTGCGGGCCAGGAGCGTGGTGCGTTTGCTTTAGGGGTAGTAGCGCTTCAAAAATCTGCCGTTGATGGGGCCGATCTTCAACCCGTCTTCCGCCATGATTAAGTAGGCGCCATTGGTGTAGATCTCTTGTATCACGTAGGGTCCATCCCACTTTGATGTGAACTTGCTTTTTGTCTTATGAGTTGTGATGATGGGCCTACGCAATGCCAGCACGAGATCTCCGGCTTGGAAAGACCTTGGGCGGATTTTCTTGTTGAATGCCTTGGATAACCGTGCTTGGTAGCATTCCAAGTGTTGTTGAGCTTCGAGCCTTTTCTCATCCAGCGCTTCCAACTCCTGAAGGCGCAACTTTGCATTTTCTTCATCAGTCAAGCCTTCTTGTATAGCCATCCTTAATGAGGGGATTTGACTTTCGAGCGGTAGAACAGCTTCTACGCCATATACAAGAGAATAAGGTGTAGCTTGGGTAGGAGTCCTATGTGTAGTCCTATATGCCCAAAGTGCTTCACTTATTCTTTCATGCCAGTCTCTCTTTGTTCGGCCGATTACCTTTTTCAGGAGGTTGCACAACGTCTTGTTGAATGCCTCTGCCAGGCCGTTGGCCGGAGCATGATACATGGAAGACTTGTGCTGCTTGAACTTGTATTTGTCGCAAAGCTCGTCCACGAGTCGGTTGGAGAACTGCTTTCCGTTGTCAGTGATAATGTAGCGAGGCACCCCATATCGGTGGATGATATGCTCCTTGATGAAACGAACAACAGTTTCCTTTTTTACTTCCCTTAAAGGTATGGCTTCAGCCCACTTGGAGAAGTAATCTGTTGCAGCTAGGATGTAAGCTTCCCCTGCAGATGACTTTGGCGTAATTGGTCCTACAACGTCCAATCCCCATGCGTCGAACGGCCATGAAGCAACTGTAGGGTGTAATGGTTCAGGCGGTTGATGTATGAAGTTGGCGTGGAATTGGCAGGCTTGGCACCTTTTGGCGTGTTCCAGGCAGTCCTTCACCATACTTGGCCAGTAGTAACCCATTCTTTTAAGCCGGAAATGTAACTTTGGTCCAGACTGATGTGCCCCACACACACCTGAATGTGCTTCTTCCATGGCTTGATTAACTTCTTCCTCACCTAGGCATCTCAGGAGCACTCCTTCAAACGAGCGTCGGTAGAGTGTTCCTTTGTAGTAAAGGAAGCGAGGTGCTCGTCGACGTATTTCGGAACGGTGTCTAAGATCATCTGGAAGCTTTCCGTGCTCTAAGTAGTCGATCAGCGGCTGTCTCCACTCTTCAGCATCGACTGGAAGTACTGAGATGACATTTGTATCATCTAGTGACATTTCATTAACGAGCGGAATCACCCACCTTTGGCAAACTGGCACGTCTGCAACTTCATCTTTTCCTAGTGTCATACTCGAGGCTAGATTGGCGAGAGCGTCTGCCATTTGATTTTCCTTTCTTGGCACATGTTCCAGTGTCACAGCTTCGAACTTTCGTAGCAGTTGGGTCGCTAGCCGGAAGTATGGGACGAGATCATCTTTCCTCACCTCATATTCAGTTAAGAGTTGATTGATTATGAGCTTGGAATCGCCATACACCTCAAGAGCTGTGATTTCCATGTTGATCGCCATTTGGAGCCCGATTATCAATGCTTGGTACTCAGCAACATTGTTGGAGCATAGCTCATTCAGTTGGAAGGAGTAAGGTAGTATTTGCCTTTGTGGCGTCATGAATACCACTCCTGCCCCCGCTCCGTCTGCTCGTGCGGATCCATCGAAGAACATCGTCCATGTCGGAAAAATATTGATGTAGAACACCTCTTCGTCAGGCAAGTCGTCTGAGATTTTCCAATCAGCCGGGATTGGATGATCGGCAAGGAAGTCTGCTAGCGCTTGTCCCTTGACGGCTTTAGCTGAGACGTAGATGATCTCATATTGATTAAGAAGCAAAGCCCATTTAGCGAGTCGCCCCGTCAAGACTGGCTTAGACATAACGTATTTGACAGGGTCGGCTTTAGCAACCAAGTGGATGGTGTAAGCATGCATGTAATGTCTGAGTTTCTGAATGGCAAACACCAAAGCGAGGCACATCTTTTCTATTGGGGAATAGTTCAACTCAGCGCCGGTGAGAGTCCGACTGAGGTAGTAAAGTGCTCCTTCTTTTTGGGATTCATTCTCTTGCGCCAAGAGTGCTCCGATTGAATTTTCCTGAGCAGCAATATACAATATGAGTGGTTTCCCGGGCACAGGTGCCCCCAGGACAGGTGGACTTAACAAATATTTCTTTATGCTTTCAAAAGCATTATGGCACGCTTTGTCCCATACGAATGGGACATCTTTCTTCATAAGACGACTGAACGGTTGACAACGTCCTGCGAGGTTGGAGATGAAGCGTCTAATGAAGGCTAGCCGTCCTTGTAGACTTTTCAGCTCATGCAGGTTTCTTGGCTCGGGCATGCTTTGAATGGCCTTGATCTTTGATTGGTCTACTTCAATACCACGGTGCTTGACGATGAATCCGAGGAATTTTCCAGAGGTGACGCCAAACGCACACTTTAACGGGTTCATCTTGAGGTTGTATTTTCGTAGCCTTTCGAACACTATTTGCAGATCCTTCAAGTGGTCTGATCTTTTCTTCGTCTTAACCACCACATCATCTACGTAACATTCTACGTTTTTGTGTAGCATGTCATTGAAGATTTTCTGCATTGCGCGTTGATACGTAGCTCCAGCGTTCTTTAGACCAAAGGGCATCACCTTGTAGCAGTAAATACCTTTTGGAGTACGAAAGGCTGTTAGTTCCTCGTCTTCGAGGGCCATGCGAATTTGATTGTACCCAGAAGAGCCATCCATGAATGATAATGCCTCATGGCCAGTGGTTGCATCCACCATGATTTCAATGATTGGCAAGGGGAAGTCGTCCTTTGGGCAAGCATCGTTGAGGTCCCGGAAGTCTACGCAAACACGTATTTGTCCTGATTTCTTAAGGACAATGACGATGTTGGAGATCCACTTGGGGTATTGCACTTCTCGAATAAAGCCTGCTTCGATTAGCTTGTCGATCTCGACCTCGATTTGTGGGATAAGCTCAGATCGATAGCGTCTTTGAGTTTGCTTTATCGGTCGTGTTCCAGGCTTGACCGCAAGATGATGAACAGCGATGATAGGGTCCAGGCCGGGCATTTCTTTGTAGGTCCAGGCAAAGACGTCTTTGTACTCTAACAACAGCTGATAATACTCCTCTATCTCATCTGTACTTAATAATGTACTTACGAAGATAGGCTTTGGTTCCTTGCTTGTACCTAAGTTGAGTTCCTTGAGATCATCGACCGTGGCTTGCCCCCCGTCTTCGAGCTGTGGTGGTGCAGCAGTGACATCTTCCTCGGGGATTTCGTCTTCTTTACCTTCTTGAACCGTGATGTGGAAAACATCTTGGATCTCCTCTTCAGTGCTGTCTTCTTGAGCTTGTTGGCATAAGGATTGTCTGGTGTGGATGATAGTACGCCTTCTCACTTTCAGTAGTCCCTTTGTGTCGACCTCCAAGATTGCTTGGCGCTTCATCCTTGAAGGAATCAAGCTTCGAACGTCATCTTTTTCTCCTAACCCATCGAGCTTTTCTTCCTTTGGTGTTGTCTTCCTCTTTCCAAAAGGCTTCTCATTATCTTCAAATTTTTCTGAAGCTGATCGTCGCAGAGGAGAGATAACTGTGCTGCTTTGTTTCTTAAGCTTTAACAACCGTTCAAAAACAGAGTTTTGGGATGTTGGCGCGTTAAGCCTCTTGAAGACAGAGGTTTGGTCTTGACCACCAATGCGATTAAACACTGACGTTCTGGAGCTTGAATGGCTCATCCTATCGAAGACCGACGTCCGAGGGGAGGGTTTAGGCTCTTCTTGGTCTTGTTCAATGCTCACGCTGATGTGTTGAGCGCTAGTGTTTTTCGCTTTGTTTGAAATCATCACAGGTGCATTTGGTGTGAAACCAAGTCCGGCTTTGTTGTTGTCAACTCCGTAACCATGCTCCTTCAACTTCTTTTGAGTTTTGGTAAGGTTACGTTCTTCGTCATTGACGGTGTTTGAAACCTTCTTTCCAGCCACCGCAGAAGAAGCGAAGTTGTACCCAGCCTTTGACATGAGTTTGTAGGCGTTAGGGTCGAAACCTTCCTCGGTCCTTTTGGTTGGAAGAAAGCTTGATTCCACCTTCTTTGGTAGAGCTTTTATGAAGCCTTGTGGTAGTCTTGCGACCTTAGCACCCCCTAGCTGTGTCAAAGGCAAAACTGCATTTGTCTTGAGCAACTTCACATTATCCGTGTGCCACTGTGTGTCGGCTTTTCTTGTTTCAGTTTCGAATGGAGATTGACCATTCTTTCTTCTTGACATCGGGATATATCGAAATATGGGTGCGTTCGGCCCTTCTGACGGTGTCCTACTCCCTTTGGTTGTTGCAGGTTTAGCAAACTCGTCATCGTCTTTGCTTGAAGATGGCACAGTCTGCTCTTTTTGCATTTTAGGGATGACTTGCCACTCCTGCTTTGTAGGTGCTGCTTTGCCCGTGGATCTGATATCTTCCGGCAGGGCTTCGGGTACCATGTCTTCATCCATGTAGAACTTGGCGTCTGCAAAGTGTGATTCGGCTTCGGTGAATGGCTTGGTATCACCTTGGATCACCTTCACCCCTTCTCGGTAAAATTTTAGGCATTGGTGAAGGGTGGACGGCACTACCCCATTTGCGTGGATCCAAGGTCTTCCTAAAAGCAAGCTGTAGGAAGTTCTTGCATCAATCACGTGGAATATCGTGCTTGATTTGAGCTCACCAATGGTCATCTCTACTCGGATCATGCCCATCGCCTTTTGTCCTCCTTGGTTAAAACCCTGGATCAGCAGACGGCTTAGGGATAGTTCATTCACCTTGATGCCGATTATGGTCATTGTTGATTTTGGCATGATGTTTATGGCCGACCCACCATCCACAAGCATGCGGTTGACTTTGTATTCCCTTACGTACCCTGAGACGAAGAGAGGACGGTTGTGAGGCTTTGATCCCAGCAGTAGGTCTTCGTCAGTGAAGTTAATTGTGTCATGGGTGGCACAACATGTGGCACATTCATGTGGCTGAAGCTTCAAGTCTTCGTCGTTACTTTCTCGCACTTCGTGGTCGTTGGGACCTGCCAGGACTGCTGCTAGTGCTCTTCGTATCCTTTTTGGCAATGGTAGCGCTTCCTCGATGCTAAAGTGTGTTGGCAGACCTTCTTCAGGTGTGAGGGTATTTTCTACCTCAGTGGCGATAGCTTTGCCTTTTGAGGGCTCTTCTATTTCTACTTCAACCATGTGACAGGCCACGGTAGTGCACTGTTGGAAAAAGTCATTCGGGAAGTACTCACGCAAGGAAATGGGAATGCGTGGCTTCTGCTCCATAGGTTCCCTAGCATATGTTGTTTTATTATGCTTTATGCTTCTTTTAGGCTTCGCATTGTTGCGGCCGTGGTGATTTCTTCTTTGTTCCACATTTGGCTGTATGACTCGTGGTCTTGGTTTCCTTGTCTTTTTGTAGGTTACCAATATCCATCCTTCTTCATTATCAGCATGTGCATCTTGGTCGCTTCTCTCCAGTGATGGTTGTGTAGGGGGTGCCGTGCAACTTGAGCATTCACGGGAACGGTCAGGTGTCGTCTGGAGAGGCACAGGATTAAACGATCCAAACGCAATTGTAGTGGTATGCGTTGCGGCCGTTTCCTCAAGATCGAGCTCAATTTGCCCTTGTTGCGCTAGCTTCATGATGAGTTCTTTAAGAACGAAGCACTTGCCAACAGGATGGCTTACAATACGATGGTACTTGCAGTACCTAGGATCGTTTGTGCGATTCATTTCTTCAGGACGCTTGCATTCGGGTAGCTCAATCACCTTTTTTTCCAGCAAGTCATCTAACATGGCAGCCATGTCAGAGTCAGGAAACGGGTACGTTTTCTGTTCCAACTCTCTCAAGGTGCTCTTGTATCTGTCTTGGGTGCGAGGAGGCTCACTTGTCTTTATCTCCTTCGCTTTCTTCTTAGAGGAGATCTTGATGGGCGCTGAGGAGGTCTTGATAGGCGCTGAGGAGGTCTTGATGGGGGTAGTGTTGATGGTGAAAGCTTCCTTAGCGGGCTTCTTCCCGGTCTTGTCTACATTTGGGGCGAATACTTTATCCTTATTGAAGTTAGTAATCGGCTCCTTTTTCCCGTGATTAGCGATACTCAGCTCCATGTCGTGGGAACGAGTTGCTAGCTCTTCGAATGTTCTGGGTTTTATGCCTTGGAGGATATAATGTAACCCCCAGTGCATGCCTTGAACGCACATCTCAATGGCAGAGGTTTCAGAAAGCCGATCTTTGCAATCCAGACTTAAGGAGCGCCATCTATTTATGTAGTTGACGACAGGTTCATCTCTCCACTGTTTCGTACTGGTCAGCTCTAGCATGCTTACAGTACGACGAGTGCTGTAGAAACGGTTGAGGAATTCCCTTTCTAGCTGGTCCCAACTGTTGATAGACTCAGGTTCGAGGTCAGTGTACCAGTCAAAAGCGTTACTTTTCAGCGAACGCACGAACTGTTTGACGAGGTAGTCTCCCTCTGTCCCAGCATTGTTGCAAGTTTCAATGAAATGGGCGACATGTTGCTTCGGGTTGCCTTTTCCATCAAACTGTATGAATTTTGGGGGCTGATAACCCCTTGGCATCTTCAAAGCATCAATCTTCTTGGAGTAAGGCTTTGAGTACAGTACGGAGTCATGCGAGCTTCCTTCGTACTGTGTCTTGATAGTGTTTGCAATCATCTCCTGTAGTTGCTGGATAGAGAGAGATCCCATGGACGCCGTTGCTTGGTCTAGTTTCAGCTTCTCTTCGACTTTCTCTGCTGGAGGCTCCTCTTCTTCGTCGCCTTCTTTCTTTAATAGGCCAACAATTGGGTCCACTTTCACGTCGGGCAGCGCATCTAGTTGGTTGACAAGTGCGGCAATCTGCAAGTCCTTCTCTTCCACAGTTCGTGTGAGCTTTGCGATTGCTTCATTCATCTGAGCTAGCTGCTCCTCGATTGAAGTTGCTCCAGTGGTCATGACTTGCATGGTTGTACTGCCGCTCGAATCAGCGTCGGAGAGTAGGGACTCTGAGTATTTCCTCGGGCTTTCCCCCCTTGATGCCCTTAGCGAGGCTAGGGTGATCACAGGCTCGTACCTCAGGTGCTCTTGTTCCTTTGACAGAGTTAATGCAGGGGCGGAAGCCGCGGCAAAAAGATCTCTTGCCTTACTTCGGGTTATGATGCCCGAAATATCACCAGTTGCGGCGATGATGTTCTTGTTCTTTGCTTTGATTGCAGGAACAGCTTGATCCTTTCTTGATGCCATTTGCGTTTTTTGATGATTTGAGGATAGAGATGAGAGGTAGAGATGTCCCACTGGGCGTGCCAAATTTGTAAACACGAGAAATTCCTGAAACAAGCGACAAGAATACGTGTACAAAATATATATTTTGTATTAATGATTTTGGGGTTACAATCTCTTTGTAATTTGGTCCTCTGATTCTATCTTCGTAGGGTGTGGGTTTGTGGATGAGTTGTTGATCCAAAGGGCCGTCGGGGCTTGATCTAAGGATGCACAGCTGATGAATGGATCTTCAAGGGGCGTTGGGCTTGATCTTGAAGGTTGATGGATGAACGGATCTTCAAGGGCTTTTGGGCTTAATCTTGAAGGATGAACGGATGTGTGGATTTGTTGAGGTTGTTGATCCAAAGGGGCCGTTGGGGCTTGATCTTAGGATGAACGGATCTTCAAGGGTTTCTGGGCTTAATCTTGAAGGATGAACGGATGTGTGGATTTGTTGAGGTTGTTGATCCAAAGGGGCCGTTGGGGCTTGATCTTAGGATGAACGGATCTTCAAGGGCCGTCGGGGCTTGATCTTGAGTTGGTGGAAGTTCTTCAAGGGCGTTGGGGCTTGATCTTGAACTGAACGGATGATGAACGATGAACACTTTCCTCAAGGGCCGTCGGGGCTTGATCTTGAGTTGGTGGAAGTTCTTCAAGGGCCGTCGGGGCTTGATCTTGAATTGAACGGATGATGAACGATGAACACTTTCTTCAAGGGCCGTCGGGGCTTGATCTTGAGTTGGTGGAAGTTCTTCAAGGGCCGTCGGGGCTTGATCTTGAATTGAACGGATGATGAACGATGAACACTTTCCTCAAGGGCCGTCGGGGCTTGATCTTGAAGGTGGATTTGACGAAGAACGAAGATTGCTTTCTTGATCCTTCGGGATTTGCTTGAGAGCTTTAGAGTTTCAAGGCTTCTTTCTTTCTTCCTTCCTTTCCTTCTTCTTTTCTTCTTTTCCTTCCCCCTTTTCTTCTTTTCCTTTCTCCTTCTCCTTCTTTTCTCTAAATGAATGCATTGGCCTCCTATTTATAGAATTTCAAAACTTGATTTTTGGATTTAAATAATCAGATGAAATAAATCATTTCTGCCAGGTATTGACACGTGTCATATTTGATGACTTTTCCAATTTATTTCGATTTTTCGTTGAATCACACGCTACATGTAAAATTTATGTGACACGTGAACATTGAAATTTTAATTATTGGTCAACATTCATTTCACCGAAATTTTGATGTCTACAATTACACCATCTTGTTTTAATTCACCCAAATTCATAGATGCATAAATAGAATAAGGCATGACATTTATGGATGCACCTAAATCAAGCATGGCATGTTCAAAACGATTATGTCCAATCACACAAGGAATCGTGAAACTACCGGGGTCTTTGCACTTGGTAGGCAGTTTACGTTGCAAAACAGCGGACACATTCTCGCTTACCTTTACTACCTCTTTGTTTGCCCTTCTTCTCTTTGTATTGCATAGGTCCTTGAGGAATTTAGCATACTTTGGAACCTGTTTGATTGCATCGAGAAGCGGTATGTTCACTTGCACCTTCCGGAACGTTTCAAGAATGTCCTTCTCGCTTTCTTCCTTTTTTTCTTGCATGAACCTGCGAGGAAAAGGTACATTGGGCAGATTAGGACGTGAAGTACATGAATTTGAACTTAAATTACCTGATTTGGCCGAGTTAGGGTGATTGGGGGCCTGCGACATTGGGTTTTTCACCCTTGCCGTGGGTGAGCTAGACACTTCCTCAGGTTGTGTCGTCTCTTCATCTACTTTCTGGGCAGATTTGGGATTGTTTAGCTCGGTCCCAACTTCTTTTCCACCCCTTAGGGTGATGGCCTTGGCGAATTCGAATCCTCCCTTTGGATTGACTGTGGTTGAGCTAGGAAGCTTTCCTTGCTCTCTAATCTGTCTAAGGAACTCAGAAATCTGCCCTATTTGTTTCTTCATATCCATCATCTCCTTCTCGTTATTTGCTATCCGGTTGTTTTGATTTTGCAACCCCTGCGAAATAGAGGTTAGTAATTGCATAGCTTGATCACTTTCCAAGGACGTACCTGAATGAGATGATGCCGAAGGTTGTTGGGGTTGTTGGGGTGCATACGGCTTGGAATAAAAACCAGGGGGGTTTGGCCTAAATCCTCCTTGTTGGGCAGCTTGTTGTGGCTCCCTCCATTTGAAGTTTGGATGGTCCCTCCATCCGGCATTGTAAGTGTTCGAGTATGGGTTGTTTTGATTTTGTCCTTGGAAACCAATTGCATTGGCAGATTCCCACCCACCATTCTCGATTAGTTGAGGGCACTTGTCGGATGGATGCCCTTGAATTGAGCACACGCCACAAACTTGGTGTTCTTGTGCTTTTGGACCAATCACAACCTGAGAAACAAGAGAAGTAAGATTAGCAAGTTGTGATTGAATTTCAGAAATAGCACTCACCTCATTTACACTTTGTTGCCGTGGGGCTTCCCTTTGGCCCACTCCTTCATATTGTTGAGCGTTGAGCGCTCGGTTGGCTATGAGAATCTTGGCATCCCTTGGTGTTTTGTCCACCAATGCTCCTCCCGCTGATGCATCAAGCATTTGACGTTCGATAGGAAGGAGGCCCTCATAGAAATATTGAAGGAGAAGTTCCTCCTTCATTTGATGTTGAGGACATGAAGCTACAAGGCCCTTGAAACGCTCATAATAAGCCGGGAATGTCTCACCATGATTCTGTAGAATACCACTAATTTTCTTCCGTAAGAGAATCACTCTCGAAGTAGGGAAGAATTTCTCCAAGAAAGCACGCTTCATACTCTCCCACGAAGTCACAGTTCCCGGGGCTAGTTCGTAGAGCCAATCTTTGGCCTTGTCCATAAGTGAAAATGGAAAGGCCTTCATCATCAATATACTCCCATCCACAGTGACGGGGGTCATGCTCGAACAAACCACCTCGAACTCCTTCAAGTGTTTGTTGGGGTCTTCCATAGACAAGCCATGGAACTTCGGAATATGGTGTAACAAACTGGATTTGAGTTCAAACACCTCAGTCTTCCCCTCTGCAGCCGTGGGGTATTGGATACAAAGAGGCAATGCAATATCCAAACCCGAGGCCGAAAGCTCATTGATGGTTCTATTATCTGCTGCCATGGTTTGTTCTTCTTCAAAAATCTGATCCGTGGGCTTTTCTTCTACACCTACTTCGTCTTCTTCAAGCCCAGGTTGTGGTGGAGGTTGTGGTGGCTCTTGTTGACTCCTCGTTCTCCTCAAAGTGCGTTCAAAATCACCGTCAAAGTCGGAGATGTTCTCTATAATAGGCCGAGAGCTACGAGTCATACACAGTACCTGAAAAACAAGAAAACAAACAAACTAAGAATCTGAAATA
Organism: Pyrus x bretschneideri; assembly: GCF_019419815.1. Taxonomy (NCBI): domain Eukaryota; kingdom Viridiplantae; phylum Streptophyta; class Magnoliopsida; order Rosales; family Rosaceae; genus Pyrus; species Pyrus x bretschneideri. Next base: position 328,828 of record NW_025999507.1, read on the forward strand.
AGAATGCACGAAAAACAACAAAAAAAATAAAAATAAAAATAAAGACAAGGGACTAGCAAAGTTGCTAATCCCCGGCAACGGCGCCAAAATTTGATGCGAGAATTACTTGACACTCAAACTAAACCCTCGTTTGACAATTGTAGTAGAATGGATAAGTGAGGGATCGTTCTAGACCGGGGATTAGGAGGGCTTGCTAAAACCTTCTAAATTGACTTAAAAACATAAAAACACAATATAAAACACTATTTAATGCTCGAAGAAAGCAAAACTAAAAATAAGAAAGATTAAGACTAAGACTTCAACGAAATAGGGGGGAATTGGATTTGGACGAATTTAAACTAAAACGTAAAAACAATATAAAACGTTAAACTAGACTCAAAGAATGTGAAACTAAACGTTAAAACACTAAGACAAACCAAAAGAATCAAAATGCTTTAAAAACACAAACTAAATTGATTTCTAACTATATTGAACATTAAAGCAAAAGGGGGATTGAGGTTTGATGAAAATTGAAATAACGAAACAAGTTAATAACTAGACAGAATGTAATTGATGAAATAAGATGGTTGGTGAATTAGCTAGAGGTTCTTTCTCCACACATGATATTTATGCATATGAATCAATTTCCAGTTATTCCTTCATTGAATTATGAACGACAATGCCCCAAATTAACCGTGACATCACTAGTTAACCCTCAGATTTTCCTTATATTATTGGATTGGATGGCATCATTCGACAACCCAAAATATTCTCAAAAGTTCCCTACATGTCATCATAATAGAGATACAATCGAAGATCATTAAGAATAATGAAAACCATAAGCATTGACAAAGCATTTGCAACTATGACATCATGTTACTCATGCTAAGAATTAAACTTAACGCGATCGTGACAAGCGACCTTCACTACTTTCAAGTATAAGTTAGTAACGATTATGTGAAACCTTCTTAAACTTTAGCCACATATTCATGCATGCTAATTAAGTGTCGACCCTCAATCAACAAACATAAATAAGTGAATCATCAAATAGTTAAGCCAATTGCATTCACGAATCAAGAGTTCATAACCGGAATTCATCAATTCATATTACATAAATAATCATGGTATTAAAATCACCCCTAGCCAAAAAGGGTTTAGTTCCTCATAACTTTGAAATCAAAGAAACACCTAAACAGTCCAACAACTCAAACGTGAATTGTATGAACGTTTAGGCCCTCTTATCTTCCATTCCTCATATTACAAAACAAAGAGAATTGAATTTAAACATTGAAATCAAAGAAACACCTAAACATTCCAACAACTCAAACGTGAATTGTATGAACGTTTAGGCCCTCTTGTCTTCCTCTTTATTGTGGCACAAGGACTAAGGGATGTTGTTGGTGTGTTGAATGGATTGGGGGATTATGGAAATGGATGAGGAGTGGTGGAGAAAATGGAGAGACTCACGGCTAGGGAGAAGAATGGATGATTTTTGAGGTGTGTTGTGTATGAAATGAGATGATTTTTTGAATGAATGAATGCAAGGGTATTTATAGGAGGAGTGGAGATGTATATGGCTATTTGTTTAAGGTGTTTGTGGTTGCAATGATGAAGAATTGCATGTGGAAATAAAAGGGAAAATGTGGTGAAATGGTGAAGTAGGAAGGTGGAAATGCATGTGAGATGTTGGAAAGGAAATGGGAATATGAGTAGGCCATGGCATGGGAGTTGTTTTGTTGGTGTAAATGTGCCATGGTTGCAATGATGAAGAATAAAGGGTGCATGTGGGGTGGAATTGAATGAATGCAAAGTGAATGAATAATGAAATGAGTTAAAGAGGGAGAATGTGGTGAAATGATGAAGTAGGAAGGTGGAAATGCATGTGACTTGTTTGTGGAATAAAGAATGAATGGTGGAATGATGAAGAGTTGCATAAAGAATGCATGTAGGGTTAGCTAGGTTGGCTTTGTTTGGGTGCATGTGTGTTAATGGTGGTTTTGCATGTGAATTGATGGATTGTTTTTGATGGAATGGATGGTTCTTTGCATGGCTTTTGAAGTGATTGTGGGCTTTGGAATTGGAAGGAAATGCATGGCCTTGGGGTTGGTTTAAGAGAGAATGGGCTAGGCCCTTTGTTTTATGTCCAAAATGAATACAAGGCCTTCAAATTAGTCCAACACTTTGGCTCCAATCATATGCTATCCATTCCAAGCCCAATTTTGCTCCAAAATGCTCCAAAATGCATCTTTTTGCTTCCTTAGCCATATGAACCTAAAAACACACGAAAATGGCTTAAACTACTAAAACAACTATGAATTAACAACATAGATGCACGAAAACAAGCTAAGTAAGTCGCCTAAATATGCTCCTATCAATTTTCCCTTGGATACAAGGAACACAAAAACTATGTTTATTATCTACACAAGTTGTAATACTGGACTTGTGTAACATAGAAGACATAATTTCCTATGTAGGGTGTCCCATCCTCCAAAGCCAAATCTCAGACTTTATAGCTTTTCCAAAATATGTTGTTTGACTACTTGTAATAGACTGCACTCCTCTTCTTTGTTGAACCACAGGAATGTGAAACAATTCTTCAGGCTTACTTTTTCCTTGATACACTATTTCCCTTGTCGTCTTGTCCTGCTCAAAGAATTCAGATTCTTCATATATAAACCAACTCTTATTGTCAGCACAAAGTTGTTTCACAAGTAATATGAGGAACATGTAATACTTTGTTGAGAATAAGATAATGGTTATTGGTTTGTAAAGTAGTTGAACCAATGTTATGTATTGACAAACCTGTACCATTTCCATTCGTCATTTTCTCAGAACCCTCAAAAGGTGTAACTTGAGTCAAAGCATTGATGTCAGTAGTCATATGATGAGATGCACCTAAATCAACAATCCAAGTATCCTGAGGAATGAACTGTGTAGTCTGTTGAGCATTCATAGCAAACAATTATGGTGGTGGTGGCTGACCTTGAAATGAATAATTGCTTCTTTGATAACAATCAAGAGCTGAATGTCCCCTTTTTCCATAGATTTGGCACTCAACAACAAAGCCTGAATTAGAAATGTCAATATTTCTATGGTAACAATTAGTCGTGGTGTGCCCCCTTTTGTTACATATTTGACACTTTATCACAACACCAGTCCTAGTATTAGTATTACCAGACCAAGAATTATTACCATTTTGCCGTGAATTGCTTGAGCCATATCCTATTTCCCGGAAGCTATTGTTGTTTCTGTAATTATTTCCCCTATATTGATTGCCATTTGATCGTTGAGTCCCAAATTGAATTCCCCCATTAGACTGTGCACTTGAATTATTTTGATCACTAGGATTGCCAATAAAACCATATCCATAGGATTCACCAGGGAACAAAGTAAGTGGTGGTGGTGGATAGAATGGTTGGTATGGAGCAGGATAGAATGGTTGTTGAAAATTTGGTGGTGGTAGTGAATTATTGGAAGAATTATCTTGAATATGAGAAGTAGTACCCTAAGACACAACAATGATTGTCCCCACTGTACTAAGGAATATGATTATGAGCCTGAGCATTCGAGCAAGATGCAGAACTAGAACTAGCATTAGAACCTTGAACATACATTGCAGATAAGCTCTGAGATAAGACATTAATCTACCCTTCAATTTCCTTTTCTGCACCCAGTAATTGTGCTTGGAACTCCTTCAAGGTAATCGATGACTCCCTAGCCAATATAACCATGCGAATGAGACTATATTCCTTAAGTAAACTAGCAAGACCATCAATCATTATATCATTATTAGACACAGATTCACCTGCAGCAGTTAGTTGTTCCCTATTACTTTTCAACTTCAAAAGATACTTATCAATTGTATCAATTCCTTTCTGAATTGTGTGCAGCTCTGTTTTGAGATGATTGACCCAAGACTTAGAAACAGATACATATCTATGAACAAGATTGGTCCATGCTTCATGAACAATCCTACAACCAAGAACATACTCCATTGCCTCATCAGTTAAGGTAGCAAGTAACAAACTCAATAGTTCCATATCGTTTGATTCCCAATCCATAAAAGCCACATTAATCTCCTTTGGAACCCTAGCTTCCGCACTAATGACATACTTTGATGGACACACAATTGTACCATGAAACTAACCAAACAATTTAACCCTCTTAAAACAGATTGAAATAGAAATGCCCATTTGGCGAAATTATCGTCTCTTAGCTTTATGGTAAGCATACCCAAAACTCCATCAGCTTTAAAGTTTGAAGTACTCATGATTATCTTCAAAAATCAAACAACTAAACACCCAGTTGAATTATACCCAGAGATTGACACTCTGATTGGAAATAACCAAGGAAGAATGAAACCTTCCTTAACAAACAGTCTCTTGGCTTAGAAAGAAAAACACTTTCTTGAAAGATTTACACTTACTTGAATTCGTGAAAGAATAATACTGTCACAAGAAAAATACTTGGATACTGTTGTTGCCATCCATGTCTTTCGGATCACCCAAAATTTGCTAGCTATTGTCTTTGTTCTTTTACATTTTATTTGATTAAAGTTTAACCATTCACAAAAAATGCATAAGCTAGTTAATGGTCACACATTATTAGGCCTATTTTTACTTTTGCACCTTTCTCACAAAATGACTGTGTTTTATAACTATTCTACTTATCCTCCCTACGAGCGTCTGAATACTAATTAACAGTAATACCCTGAAAACAAAACAATTTCGTTGTTCGAGGTTCTCAAGTATCAAATTTAAGTACAAAACAGATTTGCAAGAGCAGCTTGAGGTGTGTTGCTTTGCTATCGTTTACCTAAACCCGAACTTAGTGGCCAGATAATATTCTAGCTTTCACTTGTGAGAATGTGAAAGTTAAAGTGCCACGCCGAAGGTATAATAAACCTTGCAATGACTTCTTTGGAGGGCAACTTCCCAATTCTAATGGGTTTTGGGATAGAACCTGAACAATCATACCGTCCCACTTCCAACTTCTAAATATTATCACTACTTTTTAAAATAGGTTCAAAAGAAGTTCCAGATGAGAATTGATGTTCAAGGAAAGTTGCTAAAAACTAATATATTATACATGTTAGCAAAACGAGAAAAACAATTGGCTGTTATTAATTGTATACTTTTATTTAACTTATTTGTTTTCTTTGACAGAATGCATTTAGTATTCGTAGTTTTATTTATTTGCAACCCCTGTCCTTTCAAAGTTCACTGACATCTCTATCTAAACTAATGCAAGTTTGGGACACACATAAAGCAGGAGCAGGTGTTGTAGCTATCAAGTGACATCTGGCTTGTTTAGCTGGTATGATATTGATTACTGATTTATGGTCTCCCTTGAAAGAATAATTTAACTATAATTTGTGAAATAGGAGGGCAACATGTACGAAATGCATAAACGGGAATGCGATTTTAAGAGCAGTTAAGTACTGGAAACCCAGCTGCAATCAAAGCAGAGCTGATAAGTATTGGTTTCACATATCCTTCTTGTGAAAGGATTCTCACAGTCAACAAGTGATTGATTGAGCACTTGATTGTATCTTTATGTATTGATTGAGCAATTGAATGTGGCACGATCAATCCCTAACTTCCACGTCTACAAAAATCAAAAGAGTTCATTTTCCATCCACATTATTTCTTTCGGTTACCTGCAGAAACTGTCCCCACATTAGTTAAAGCCCTGCAAAGAGATCGGCTATTAAATTAGTAAGTCCAATTACTTTAGCTAATTAAACAACTCAGTTGTTGAAAACATCGTAAATAAATATACAACTCATAAAATATAAATTAGGAATTTGAATAATAGAACTACGTACCCCTAAGTAAAATATGAATCCATAGTGCCCTATACATGAAATATTTAAATAAAAATAAGCAATTTTCGAAACAGTGGATAGGGGTACATGTGCAAACTAAATTTCTGCTTGAATTAATCAGAAGTAATACAAAGTGTGGTAGGATAGCAAAAGCCTACCGAATTTTGGATAGACCATGAGATAAAGGTTTTACCCTACTCATGACGCCATTATACTGGCCAAAATATGTTATCTTGAGTATGCGCAAGCAAATAGTATTCCCAAGAAATTAATTAGGAGATAATGTCTTGAGATAATAGTAAAAATGTCCCTAATTGATTGTGACAGAGATTACTTATTTGATATGGTTTTTTTCGATTGGGTTGGCATTAAAGATAAGATTTAGTATTTAATCTTGTCTTTAATGCCTTTGATTTTTCTATGCCAAGAGCAGGGAACTTTCAGTTGTCTTACTTCGCTGCTTGAACTTCAGGATGCTGAGCTATGCGTGGGAGTATGTTTTCTCATTTAATAAGGGCAATCTGGTATTTCTTGAGAAAAAGTCCTTGTGTTGCGTTCAGAATTTTTGGGATTATTTTTTGCTACACAAATCCCCCACACTTGCTGGGCAGCAAAACGAGAAAAACAATTGGCTGTTATTAATTGTATACTTTTATTTAACTTATTTGTTTTCTTTGACAGAATGCATTTATTATTCGTAGTTTTATTCATTTGCACTGCATGTCCTTTCGAAGTTCAGTGACATCTCTATCTAAACGAATGCAAGTTTGGGACACACATAAAGCAGGAGCAGGTGTTGTAGCTATCAAGTGACATCTGGCTTGTTTAGCTGGTATGATACTGATTACTGATTTGGGTCTCCCTTGAAAGAATAATTTAACTATAATTTGTGAAATAGGAGGGCTACATGTACGAAATGCATAAACGGGAATGCGATTTTAAGAGCAGTTAAGTACTGGAAACAAAGCTCCAATCAAAGCGGAGCTGATAAGTATTGGTTTCACATATCCTTCTTGTGAAAGGATTCTCACAATTAACAAGTTATTGATTGAGCACTTGATTTTATCTTCATGTATTGATTGACCAATTGAATGTGGCACGATCAATCCCTAACTTCCACGTCTACAAAAATCAAAAGAGTTCATTTTCCATCCACATTATTTCTTTCGGTTACCTGCAGGAACTGTCCCCACATTAGTTAAAGCCCTGCAAAGAGATCGGCTATTAAATTAGTAAGTCCAATTACTTCAGCTAATTAAACAACTTAGTTGTTGAAAACATCGCAAATAAATATACACCTCATAAAATATAAATTAGGAATTTGAATAATAGAACTACGTACCCCTAAGTAAAATATGAATCCATAGTGCCCTATACATGAAATATTTAAATAAAAATAAGCAATTTTCGAAACAGTGGATAGGGGTACATGTGCAAACTGAATTTCTGCTTGAATTAATCAGAAGTAATACAAAGTGTGGTAGGATAGCAAAAGCATACCGAATTTTGGAGACCATGAGGTGAAGGTTTTACCCTACTCATGACGCCATTATACTGGCCAAAATATGTTATCTTGAGTATGCGCAAGCAAATAGTATTCCCAAGAAATTAATTAGGAGATAATATCTTGAGATAATGGTAAAATTGTCCCTAATTGATTGTGACAGGGATTACTTATTTGATATGGTTTTTTTCGATTGGGTTGGCATTAAAGATAAGATTTAGTATTTAATCTTGTCTTTAATGCCTTTGATTTTTCTATGCCAAGAGCAGGGAGCTTTCAGCTGTCTTACTTCGCTGCTTGAACTTCAGGATGCTGAGCTATGCGTGGGAGTATGTTTTCCCATTTAATAGGGGCAATCTGGTATTTCTTGAGAAAAAGTCCTTGTGTTGCGTCCAGGATTTTTGGGATTATTTTTTGCCCCACAAATCCCTCACACTTGCTGGGCTGCGTGCTGAAAATGGTGTAGGTGTAGAAATCTCAACCTGCTTAGGTGAGGAGAGAGTTGATTCCTAGTTTGATGTGGTTCTTCCACTTTGACTCGGAAATAAATTATTCTAGGAAACATAACCAATTGCCACCAAAACCTATTTGAGTCTACCATAAGTAGAGTGTTATTACTAATTAGATATGGAATCACAAAAAATAATTTTTTAATTAATTATCTTTAATAACAATAGGACTCTTCTGTATTAATTAAAGAGTGAGGATCCTCGCCGGATCCTCTTTGTGAGGATCCCGGGGATCCTCCAATTTGTTCATTATACATCGTGCGGTCAGTTTTTGTCAGGTATTGTTTATATTCAATTTTAAATAAAAAAATTACAATGATTTCTGATCGCATGATGTACGATGAACGGATATGATTGGAGAATCCCCGAGATCCTCACAAAGAGGATCCAACGAGTATCATCCTGGTTAATTAAAGACTTAGAACTTCTGAGAATTGTATTATTTTGTTGAAAGAAAAAACAGTGAGAAATATTAGTTAAAGACTAAGACCAATGACTACAGTCCCATAATCCTACAAAATAAATAAAAAACACCTTATTTACCAAACCATTGGTGTGAAAATATAATGTGAATAGAGAAAGATGCTTTGGGCTTATCCATATTATACGAAATCCATAAACAGCAATGCAATTTTAATAGCAGTTAAGTACTGGTAAACCAAGCTGCAATCAAATCGGAGTTGATAAGTATTGGTTTCACATACTCTTGTTGTGGACAGATTCTCACAATTAACAAGTGACAGATTGAGCGCTTGAATGTGTTTTCGTGTACTGATTCAGCAGTTGAATGTGTGTTTGTGTACATATCGCACGATCAATCCATGACTTCCACGTCTACAAATATAAAAAGAGTTCATTTTCCAGCCACATTGTTTCTTTCGGTTACGTGCAGGAGTTGTCCGCACATTAGTTAAAACCCCCCTGCAAAGAGATCAACTATTAAATCAATATGATGTCAGACCAATGACTTCAGCTAATTAAACAACTCAGTTGTTGAAAACATCGCAAATAAATATATGCCTCATAAAATATAAATAAGTAATCTGAATCATACAACTACCTACCCCTATGTAAAACATGAATCCATAGTGTCCTATACCTGAAATCTTTAAATAAAAAATAATTAATTTTCGAAATAATGGATTTGGGTACATGTGAAAACTCAATTTCTACTTGAATTAATAAGATGTAATACAAGGTGTCATAGGATAGCAAAAACTTACCGAATTTTGGAGAGATAAAGGTATTTATAGGTGGTGGCCGGTCATGAGGTTAGGATTTCACCCTACTCATGACGCCATTATACTAGCCAAAATATGTTATCTATAGGATGCGCAAGCAAATATTATTCCCAAGAAATTAATTAGGAGGTAATATGTTATCTATAGCCAAAATATGTTATCTATAGCCTTTGATTTTTCAATGCCAAGAGCAGGGAGCTTTCAGCAGTTGTAGTTTGTTGCTTGAACCTCCAGAGATGCTGAGCTATGCGTGGGAGTATGTGTTCCCATTTAATGAGGGCAATATCGTATTTTTGGAGAAAAAAGTCAATGTGTTGCGTCCAGGATTTTTTTGGATTATTTTTGGCTCCGCATATCCCCCAAACTTATTGGGCTGTGCATTGAAAATGGAGTAGGTGTAGAAATCTTAAGCCACTTAGGTGAGGAAAGAGTTATTTTCAAGTGTGATGTGATTCTTCCAGTTTAACTCAGAAATAAATTATTCTAGGAAACGAAACCAATTGCCACCAAAACCTATTTAAGTCTACCATTAGTAGAGTGTTATTTCTAATTATAGATGCAACCACAAAAATTTAGTTTTTAATTAGTTATCTTTAATAACAATAGGACTCTTCTGTAATAATTAAAGACTTAGAACAACTGAGAATTGTATTATTTTGTTGAAAGAAAAAACAATGAGAAATAATAGTTAAAGACTAGGCTTATCCGTATTATACGAAATGCATAAACAGGAATGCAATTTTAAAAGCAGTTAAGCACTGGTAAACCAAGCTGCAATCAAAGCGGAGCTGATAAGTATTGGTTTCACATACCCTTGTTGTGGAAAGATCCCCACAATCAACAAGTGACATATTGAGCGCTTCAATGTATCTTCATGTATTGATTGAGTGGTTGAAAGTGTCTTCTTGTACGTATGGCACGATCAATCCATGACTTCCATGTCTACAAAAATCAAAAGTGTTCATTTTCCATCCACATTGTTTCTTTCGGTTACCTGCAGGAATTGTCCCCACATTAGTTAAAGCCCTGGAATGTGATCAGCTATTAAATCAATATGGCGTTTGTTCAATGACTTCAGCTAATTAAACAACTCAGTTGCTGAAAAATCGCAAATAAATACATACCTCATAAAATATAATTTAGTAATCTGAATTGTACAACTACGTACCCCTAAGTAAAACATGAATCCATAGTGTCCTATACATGAAATCTTTAAATAAAAAATAAGCAATTTTCGAAACAATGGATTTAGGTACATATGAAAACTCAATTTCTACATGAATTAATCTGACGTAATACAAGGAGTCGTCGTATAGCAAAAGTTTACCAAATTTTGGGGAGATGGAGGTATTTATAGGAGGTGGCCGGGCATGAGCTTAGGGTTTTACTCTACACATGACGCCATTATACTTGCCAAAATATGTCATTTGTAGGATGCGCAAGCAAATAGTATTCCCAAGAAATTAATTAGGAGATAATATGTTGAGATAATGGTAAGAATGTCCCTAATTGATTGTGGCAACGATTCCTTACTTCATAGGGTTGTCTTCAATTGGGATGGTATTAAAGATAAGATTTATTATTAAATCATGTCTTTAATGCCTTTGATTTTTCAATGCCAAGAGCAGGGAGCTTTCAGCAGTCTTAGTTCATTGCTTGAACTTCCAGGGATACTAAGCTGTGCGTGGGAGTATGATTGCCCATTTAATGATTGCTGAAAATGGAGCAGGTGTAGAAATATCTAGCTGCTTAGGTGAGGTGAGAGTTGTTTCCTAATTTGATGTGGTTCTTCCACTTTGACTTGGAAATAAATTATTCTAAGAAAGGGAAGCCAATCGCCACTAAAACCTATTACCAAGTATAGATGCAATCACAAAAATTAATTTTTGAATTAGTTATCTTTAACAACCCTAGGACTCTTCTGTATTAATTAAGGACTTAGAACTGCTGAGAATTGTATTAGTTTGCTGAAAGAAAAAACAGTGAGAAATATTAGTTAAGGACCTAAGAAAAGTAACTACGCTTCCGTAATCCAAAATAAAAAAAATAAAAAAATAGAAACACCTTATTTACGAAACCATTAGTGTGAACACATAATGGAAATAGAGAAAGATGGTCTAGGCGCATCCTTATTATAAATAGGGTAGCAGGTTAGAACCTATGGAGCAAGTAAATCACACGAGAAAAAGAGAAAAAAAATAAAAGGAGAGAAGTGAGCGTGATCATCCCATTTAACATGGCAGCAATCCTACCAAACCCTTTTGCATTGAAATATAACAGCAACCACCGTTACTTGTGCTACGGAGCGGCCGGGATTCTCCAATTCACTGGACAGGATCAGACCCAATTGTTCACAACGGAGAATGCACAAACACCCGGATACGTGCATATCAAGCACAATGCAACCGGCAAATACTTGGTAAGGGCTCCTGCTCAAAGTGGACCGCCACTGAAGATCGTTGCCACCGCTGACACACCAAACGAAAACACGACCGATGAAAATTGCACTTTGTTCGAGTCTGAGAACGTCGGACCAAATACCCCCACACAAGTGGTCTTCCGACTTCGCCATGTGCAGAGCAAGCTGTATATAAGGCCAACCCTTGTGCAAGGTTTAAACGATGTCCTATGTGCATTGGATGCCAAAACCGACGGCAATGGAGTAGGGGCTCTCTTTACAGCCGTCGGGCTTCGTTGATCAAATTACCACATGATGTTTGTGGGTAACGTCTCTGGAAACCCTCACGAGACTTCACTCGTCCTATACGGGTCACCTATGGGTTTAAAAGGCTTGTTGCATGTGCCAAATGCAATCGAGTTCCCTGCGAAAGTGGCATTAATTTTCATCACAAGTTTTTCCGTTTTTTTTTCTCTCTGTTTTTTAAAGTATTTTAGCTTCACTGAATCACGTGTATTAAACAAATAAACATAGTTCGCATGATCGCATCAGCTGTGGTTATGTCCTTTGTGCAGCAGTGTGTTCAATAAAAGTTATGTTTCTTGCGAAATCTGATGGGGTGTAGGGTGATATGGTGCATCAACTTAGGTGTTTAATCTATTTTCAAGCATCTTAAACCAAACAATATGACAGGCCTGAGAAAACTTCGTGAAGATGAAAATATAAAATTTCCGTAAATGTGTCCATAGTTTCCGTAAAGTTGCCCATATTTTTTCTTTCCAAATCAAACAAAGTGGTCATACATCATTAATAACTAACTCGATCAAGAATCTTTCGAAGGCAATTTTAAGTTCAGATAATTTTCTAATAGCATCTCTAATAGGAGACACAAGAGCATTTACATTTGAGAGATGCTAATTGGAGATGTGCAAATCACATTTACATCTCAATTTACAATTCTAGAACTGTTGTGGCTTATTTTAATCTGACAAGGGATAAAGGGGGCATGGCAGAGAGAGTAGACAGAGATGTGTTTGTAGGGTTGTGTAGAGGATGTGTTATAGTAATAAGGGAAGGAAGAATCCTCCTCCTCCAAGGAAAACATGTCTTATTGCGGATGAATAACTAGCTTCAAATCTACTCTATGATTTACACAATCACACTTAAATACAATGTTTGTAACACTCCCCCTAGAGTTCAGGAAGTCGACTTGTCAGCACTGATTATGGGAACACGTTAGTTTCAAAGTAAAGTAGGAACTTGCATATGGAACTAAGTTTCACAAAAAAACCAATGGCTATGGTAAAACCTAAGTAGGGATAAAACCCATAGTCTTAGGAAAAATGCGTGAGAAATGCAAAGTCCAATGAAACATCTATGATACGTCATTAGGGATATGATCAACCCAAGGTGGGTGCCTCGTCAAAACCTCGTTAGGTAGCAAAACCCCAGTGGGAAAAATGCTCCTATTTGTTGGAAAAAGACTACATTAAGCTTAAGCAAATATACTTCAGGATACTCCGCCTAAGTTCGACATAATTCCAAGGAAAACTAACAATGTTACAACTCAGAAAGTTTACGCATACCTATTCCTTGAACAAGCTTCTAAAATGTCACCTTCGGTAGTGATTTGGTGAAGAGCTCGGCCAAATTATCTTCTAAATGGATGTGTGTGACTTCAATCTTCTGATGCTCTTGCTGTTGATTTGAGAATAAGAACTTTGGTGCAATGTGCTTGGTGTTGTCTCCATTGATGTAACCCTTCTTGAGATGTTCGATACATGATGCGTTATCTTTATAGATCATCACCGGGATGTCAACGACATGGTGAAGATCGTAGGAATTTCGAATATGGCCCACAACTGCTCTCAGTTAAGGAACCGTAGGGATAGAACAGGCCCAGATCCATAGTACCCTTAAGGTAATGGAAGATGTCTTTAACACCAGTCCAGTGTCTATGTGTTGGTGCATTACTGTATCTTGCCAAAAGATTAACATCGAAGGAGATGTCATGTCTAGTGCATTGAGCTTAATATAGTAAAGCGCCTATCGCACTTAGATAAGGAACTTCTGTCTCCAAAATCTCTCCATCATCCTCCTTAAAATGGAAGGTTGTTTTGCTTTTAGCAATCGTACGGACATAGGAGTACTCGAAGGCTTCACTTTATCCTCATTCAAGCAGCATAACACCTTCTGGGTGTAGTTCGATTGATGTACAAAGATTCCATCCAAACGATGCTCTATTCGAGACCGAGATAGTATCGAGTCTTTCTTAAATTTTTCATCTCAAATTCCAACTTCAGGTGTGTGGCAGTTCTTTCGAGCTCTTCAAGAGTTCTGATGAGGTTCATGTTGTCAACATAAACTGCAACAATCGCAAGACTGGAATGTGACTTCTTAATGAACACCCAAGGGCATAGTTTGTAGTTCACATATCCTTGACTAGTCAAATACTCACTTAGATGGTTATACCACATTGTTATGGATTGCTTCAAACCGTAGAGTGAACGCCTTAGCCGAATTGAGAGCATGTTCTAGGATTTGGAAATATTTGATCCAGTCAATGTAAGTCATTCGGGAACTTTCATATAAATTTTCGTATCATGATCCCCATAGAGATACGCAGTTACTACATGCATTAGCTGCATACTCAGTTATTCTGAAACTACCAAACTGATAAGGTAGTGAAAAGATATCACATCCATAATGGGTGAATAAGTTTTGTCATAGTCAATCCCGGGGCGTTGTGAGAAGCCTTGTGCTCCAAGATGAGCATTGTAACACACAATTTTGTTCTTCTCATTACACTTCTGAACGAAAACTTACTTGTATCCAACGAGCTTCATATATGGAGGAGTAGGAGCTACGGGTCTAACACCTTATGTTTCACAAGCGAATCAAGTTCGAATTAGATTGCTTCTTTCTAGTTTAACCAATCAGTTCTACGTCGACATTTATCAATGGAACGGAGTTCAATGTCATCCCTTAGCATGATCTCAGTAGCTACTACATATGCTAATGCATCGTCGATGGTCATCTCATTTATACACCAAACATCATCCAAGCTAGCATAATGGACCGAAATCTCTTATTCCTGGGAGGTGGATTCGTCTCTTCAATGATGCTTCTGTAATCTAGAATTTCTTCATGAGTTGGATAGAATGAGTAGGGGACAGTCAAAGTCACGGTAGGCTCAAAAGCCTATGTTGTGGGTTTCCTCTTCCGGGGGTATGAATCCATTGAACCAAGTGGTCTACCACGCTTTTGTGTAGGGGTAGAAGATTTACTTGCTGCTAATGTACGTGGATTGGCCAAAGTGGCGTCCCAGGTCTCCAGGAGGGAACTCCGTAGTACATTTGGTACATCCATCTTTGTAGGCACATTTGCAACTGGAATATGTGATCTTGTGACTCGCGCTAGATCTGTGAAAGCATCTGGCATGCTTTGAAGATCTAACATGCACTGCACTTCAATTTCAAACAGAGCAGTGCAGGTATCTAAATGAGACAAAGTGGGAGTCGTCCATGATAATTTGTGTTGTTCTTCAGAAGCGGTGACTTTCATATCTCCTCTTAACGACGGGAATACTGTCTCATAGAAGTGACAATCTGCGAAACCAGCGATAAAAAGATCGCCTATCAAAGGTTCTAAGTAATGAAATATTGAAGGAGAATCATATCCGACATAGATTCTCATCCTTCCCTGAGGCCCTATTTTTGTACGTAAAGGCTTTGAAATCAGCACATAGACCGCACAACAAAAAACGTGTAGATGCGATATGTTGGGTTAGTATTCGTTAACCAACTGAATGGCGCTATATTGTTGGGTTGCAACAGGCCTTAGGCAAACCAACATGATTGCATGCAATATTGCATGACACCAAGTAGTGATCGGGAGCTTGGTACGTATGACCAATGATCAAGCAATCATTTGTAAGCACTTAATGAATACCTCTGTCAGGTCGTTTTGGGTGTGAACATGGGGTACTGAATGTTCAACTTCAACCCCAATTGATATGCAATAGTCATCAAAAGTTTTAGATGTGAATTCTTCAGCATTATCCAATAGAATAAATTTGATTAGATAATCAGGGTGGCGAGCCCTTGAGCCTCAGCCAACAATATGAAGAATGCAACGTTCTATGTGGACAACAAACACACGTGTGACCAGTGTGTGGAAGCGTCAACCAATACCATAAAATATCTAAATGATCTGCATGGAAAGTGAATTGGTCCACAAATGTCCCCCTAATTCTTTTGTAGAAAAATAGGAGGATTCGAATGAATCTCTTCATAAGAACGCTTAATGATAAGCTTTCCCATGAAGCAGGTTTGACATGCGATTCCTTGAATCGAACCTAAACTTCGAGTTAGTGGATGCCCATACGATCATGTCCCAAATGATTGTGTCAAAGTGTAATTTCGTGAGTGGTCCTTGAGGTAGGGCCGACCACATAACGGCTCTCTATAGGGTGAAGTTCTTATTATAGAACTTGAGAAGTAATTGGATTCGACAAACTTCCGAATGATATTCATTCAGAAAAAGTACATGTGTCACGTCCAAAATTTTTGGAATTAATTTTGGCTCCACAAATCCCCACACCTACTGACTACGCGCTGAAAAGGGCAGTAGTTTTAGGAATCTCAAGCTGCTTAAGTGAGGAGAGAGTTGTTTCCCAATTTGATGTGGTTCTTCCGCTTTGACTTGGAAATAAATTATTCTAGGAAAGGTAACCAATTGCCACCAAAACCTATTTAAGTCTATCATTAGTAGAGGGTTATTACTAATTATAGACGCAATCACAAAAAATAATTTTGTAATTAGTTATCCTTAATAACAATAGGTGTGACAACCCGTCCCTAGTTTTACGTTTTTTTTTTTTTTTTTGATTTCTGATTGGGCTGCTGCCCTTTTTCTACCTTTTATCTAATTGGTCCTCCTTAACCAATTAATTAACTTTAAATAACCAACTTCAGACGTTCGTAACTATACCGTTATAATCCGGACTCGCAAACGGTTTTCACCTATATGTTCGTACCAACGAGTACTACTTAAATATGCTAAAAAAAAATATGGCTTATGACAATCCGTCCTAAGTTTTA
Source organism: Pyrus x bretschneideri (assembly GCF_019419815.1). NCBI lineage: Eukaryota > Viridiplantae > Streptophyta > Magnoliopsida > Rosales > Rosaceae > Pyrus > Pyrus x bretschneideri. The sequence continues at coordinate 345,388 of NW_025999507.1, forward strand.
CGTTTTTATTTATTTTAATCAAGGGAATGGACGAAAATGCCCTAGAGGCAAGGACTTTGACTTCTGTTAACCATCATTTAGAGAAATGTATGGCTTATTCTTTTAGCATATTTAAGTAGTACTCGTTGGTACGAACACATAAGTGAAAGTTGTTTGCGAGTCCGGATTATAACAGTATAGTTACGAACATTTGAAGTTGGTTATGTAAAGTTAGTTAATTAGTTAAGGAGGACCAATTAGATAAAATGTAGAAAAAGGGCAGCAGCCCAATTAGAAACCAGAAAAAAAAAAAAAAAAAAAAAAAAAAAAAAAAAAAAAAAAAGGAAGAAAATTTCCAGCTTTCCCGTGCACGCCACCACTGCGACCACCCAACTTCCAAGACCAATTCTGGCCAACACTGATGCAATCAAGAAGATGAGCTTGGATTAGCTTGTTTAGCGCTAGCTAAGGTATGTAAATTTTACATCAAATTCACTTGTCTTTTCTTACTTAGTTCCTTATATTTTTGAGCTATTTACTTTGTTTTTGTGTTTTGTAGGATTTATCAAGTAAAGAAAAGAAAAATAGCACAAGTGGGATTTTAAGTAACAAATTCGTCAAAACAGCCTGTGCAGATCAGCTGACTTTGGAAGCAAGTTACAGACAGCTCAGAATGAATTAGAGAATGCGCCTTATATGGCTGGAAAGCTACGGATGTCTATTTTCTGGAACATTTCGCGGATTGTTAATATCATTTTTCTAGAAGACGTTATGGCCATTTTATCACTGAAAGGTTCCCAAGAGGCTGAACATTTTGTAACTGACAAGAAAGCATTGAAAGCAATAAATCCAATAAATCTAGCAGCCAAAACTGATGCAATCAAGAACAAACCAGCTGACACCTATTCAAATATTAGAGGAAATGGAATTAAGGATGAGGATTAAGAGGGAGTAATTGTCATCACTAATGGCTATTAGTGGGTGAGTTAAGGAGAAGAAAATGATGCAGCAAGATTTGGTTTAAAAGTAGCGTTGGGGAAGGAAGGAAAAGGGAGATCCTTAGTCAATTTCTTTCGGTTCTATTTTCTCAAACTCATGTCTATCTTTTGTTTTCACTTAAGGATTGTGTAACTAAATTTTTAGTAGTTAGGGGCTGTTTGAAGCCCCGAATATGATTGCAAGTTTGTTATGACATTTCGTTTGAATTACTTTTATAATGGATGAAAATTGGTTCACTACTTGCCTCATTGATGAATTCTTTATGTGTTTTCTAGGGATGCATACTTAGTAAGCATATCTAGGATTCTAATGCTATGAAAATGTGTGTGCCTGCCCTTGTCGAATGAGGACCTACATATGTTCTAGAGTAGTACTTGTTAATTGCGATTAACATGTGAATCAATTTCTAGGATAAGTAAGACAACGCCAGTACTTACGATGCCTTGTGATGACTCAAACTCTTTTCGTTCTTAATGATTTCTACTTGTTAAATCTATGAACATGCCATTCTAGATTGCATGTTAGGGACTAAGTTAAGTTGAAAACGCCATTCTCTTAACATACTACATATGAAAGAGTAATAGGTTGAGTTCTAACATTGAGCCAACTTGAGCATCTTCATCCGAAAATAGAAGGAATTTGAATGAAACATAACATGTTTGCATGATTATTTGGTGGTGGAGAGCAATTCCCCTACCTCGTTTTTCTTAATTTGTGAACTACTTAAAATCTGTTTTTGTCCTATTTTTGTTCGATTTAATTTAAATAGCAAATCAACTCCAAAAATCCCAAAAAGACTACATTAAGCTTAAGCAAATATACTTCAGGATACTCCCCCTAAGTTCGACATAATTCCAAAGAGAACTAACAATGTTACAACTCAGAAAGTTTACGCATACCTATTCCTTGAACAAGCTTCTGAAACGTCGCATTCGGTTGTGATTTGGTGAAGAGGTTAGCCAAATTGTCTTCTAAATGGATGTGTGTGACTTCAATCTTCTGATGCACTTGCTATTGATTTGAGAATAAGAACTTCGGTGCAATGTGCTTGGTGTTGTCTCATTTGATGTAACCCTTATTGAGATGTTCGATACATGATGCGTTATCTTTATAGATCATCATCGGGATCTCAACGACAGGGTAAAGATCACAGGAACTTCAAATATGGCCCGCAATTGCTCTCAGCCAGAAGCATTCCCCAGCAGCTTCGTGTAAGGTGAGAATTTCAGCATGGTTAGATGAAGTGGCAACTAAGGTTTATTTAGTTGACCTCGAAGATACTGCAGTGTCTCCAACATTAAAGACATACCCTGTTTTAGAGCACGCCATGTGTGGATCAGATAAGTATCATGCGTTGGCATAACGAAGAATGCGAGAATCAACTCGAGACAACAGGGTGCGGCATCACTCAAAAAACCGTAGGGATAGAATAGGCCCAGATCAATAGTACCCTTAAGGTAACGGAAGATGACTTTAACACCAGTCCAATGTCGATGACTTTAACACCAGTCCAATGTCTACGTATTGGTGCATTACTGTATCTTGCCAAAAGACTAACAACAAAGGAGATGTCAGGTCTAGTGCATTGAGCTAAGTACAGTAAAGTGCCTATCGCACTTAGGTAAGGAACTTCGGTCTCCAAAATCTCTCCATCATCCTCCTTAAAATGGAAGGTTGTTTTGCATCTTGCAATCGTACGACCATATGAGTACTCGAAGGCTTGACTTTATCCTCATTCAAGCAGCATAAAACCTTCTAGGTGTAGTTCGATTGATGTACTAAGATTCCATCCAAATGGTGCTCTATCTTGAGACTGAGATAGTATTGAGTCTTTCTTAAAGTTTTCATCTCAAATTCCAACTTCAGGTGCATGGTAGTTCTCTTGAGCTCTTCAAGAGTTCTGATGAGGTTTATGTTTTCAACATAAACTGCAACAATCGCAAGATCGGAATATGACTTCTTAATGAACACACAAGGGCATAGTTTGTAGTTCACATATCCCTGACTAGTCAAACACTCAGATGGTTATACCACATTGTTATGGATTGCTTCAAACCGTAGGGTGAACACCTCAACCGAATTGAGAGCATATTTCGGGGTTTGGAAATATTTGATCCAGTCAATGTAAGTCATTCGGGAACTTTCATATAAATTTTCATATCATGATCTCCATAGAGATACGCAATTACTACATGCGTCAGCTGCATACTCAATTTTTCTGAAACTACCAAACTGATAAGGAAGCGAAAAGATATCACATCCATAATGGGTGAATAAGTGTTGTCATAGTCAATCTCGGGGTGTTGTGAGAAGCCTTATGCTCCGAGATGAGCTTTGTAACACACTATTTTGTTCTTTTCATTACACTTCTGACCGAAAACCCACTTGTATCCAATGGGCTTCACATGTGGAGGAGTATGAGCTGCTAGTCTAAACACCATATGCTTCACAAGCGAATCAAGTTTGAATTGAATTGCTTCTTTCTAGTTTAACCAAGCTATTGGTCTAAACACCTTATGTAATCTAGAATTTCTTCTTGAGTTGGATAGAATGAGTAGGTGACAGTCAAATTCACGATAGGCTCACAAGCCTATGTTGTGGGTTTCCTCTTCCGAGGGTGTGAATCCATTGAAACAAGTGCTCTACGACGCTTTTGTGTAGGGGCAGAAAATTGGCCTGCGGCTAATGTACGTGGATCTTCCAAAGTGGCGTCCTTGGACTCCAGTAGGGAAGTCCATAGTACATTTGGTACATCCATCTTTGCAGGCATATTTGCAACTGGAATATGTGATCTTATCACTCGCACTAGATCCATGAAAGCATCTGGCATGCGCTTAAGATCTAACATGCACTGCACTTCAATTTCAAACAAAGTCGTACGAGTATCTAAATGAGACAAAGTGGGAGTTGTCCATGATAATTTGCGTTGTTCTTCAGTAGCGGTGACTTTCTTATCTCCTCTTAACGACAGGAAGACTGTTTGATAGTGACAATCTGCGAAACCTGCAATAAAAAGATTGCCTGTCAAAGGTTTTAAGTAATGAATAATGGAAGGCGAATCATATCCGACATAGATTCCCATCCTTCGCCGAGGCCCTATTTTTGTACGTCAAGGCTTTGAAATCGGCACATAAACCGCACAACAAAAAACGTGTAGATGCGATATGTCAGGTTAGTAATCGTTAACCAACTGAATGGCGCTATATTTTTGGGTTGCAACAGGCCTCAGGCGAACCAACATGACTGCGTGCAATATTGGATGACACCAAGTAGCGATCGGGAGCTTGGTACGTATGACCAATGATCAAGCAATCCTTTGCAAGCGCTTAATGAATACCTCTGCCAGGCCGTTTTGGGTGTGAACATGGGGTACTGAATGTTCAACTTCAACCTCAATCGATATGCAACAGTCATCAAAAGTTTTAGATGTGAATTTTCTAGCATTATCTAATCGAATAAATTTGATTGGATAATCAGGGTGGTGAGCCCTTGAGCCTGAGCCAACAGTCTAAAGAATGCAACGTTCTTTGTGGACAACAAGCACACGTGTGACTAGCATGTGGAAGCGTCAACCAATACCATAAAATATCTAAATGATCTTTTGTAGAATGCAACAGTTTGAAGAATGCAACGTTCTAAGTGAATTCGTCCACAAATGTCCCCCTAATTCTTTTGTAGAAAAATAGGAGGATTCGTATGAATCTTGTCATAAGAATGCTTAATGATAAGCTTTCCCATGAAGCAGGTTTGACATGCGATTCCTTGAATCAAACCTAAACTTCGAGTTAGTGGATGCCCATACGATCATGTCTTAAATGATCGTGTCAAAGTGTAGTTTCATGAGCGGTTTGAGGTAGGGCTGACCACATAATGACTCTTTATAGGGTGTATACTTATAGTATACAGACCACTCAGGATACGCTCCATCTTCTTTAGAATACGTTTCTGATCATATTCATAGGAAGTGATGCACATAAATCCAACTCCATTTTCTACCTAGGTATTAGCGTGGTAATTATTGTCCCTAATGTCCTTGAACTTCCACAACGTTCTTCTTGAACGTGGAGAATAAAGTACCTCTTCAATGGTCATGATTGTACCATTGGACAACATTATACGTGCTTTACCGTATCCTTCGATCAGGTTGGATGGGCCTGAAAAGGGTTGTAAGAGGTGCATTCTCAGGTACGAAGTTAGTGAAATAGTGATAGGAGCATATTTATGCGACTTAATTGGCTTGTTCTCGTGCATATATGTTGTGTTTCCTTAGTTATTTTAGTGTTTAAAGTCACTTTTGTGTGTTTTCATGTTATAATGCCAAAGTGTGCAAGAAGATGCAAATTGGAGTCTTTTGGAGCAAAAGAGGAATGAATGGGATGAAGACTTGTAGAAATATGAATTCCTAATTGAAGATGGAGTCCTACTCACATGAGGATTCCTAGAACAACAATTTGATAGGAGCATATTTATGCGACTTAATTGGCTTGTTCTCGTGCATTTATGTTGTGTTTCCGTAGTTATTTTAGTGTTTAAAGTCACTTTTGTGTGTTTTCCGGTTATAAAGCCAAAGTGTGCAAGAAGATGCAAATTGGAGTCTTTTGGAGCAAAAGAGGAATGAATGGGATGAAGACTTGAAGAAATATGAAGTCCTAATCGAAGATGGAGTCCTACTCACATGAGGATTCCTAAAACAACAAGGATTCCTACTTGAAGTAGGAAAGTTAACCCTAGGTTTCCCATTTTGGTAACCTTTCCTAATCTTAAACGTCCGTATTTTCTAGCCACTTTGAAGGCCTTGTATGCACTTTAGGACACAAAACAAAGGCCCTAGCCCACTTTCACACCTTTGCCGTGGGTTTTCCCTTCTCCCCTTCCCTTGCCGTGCAAGGGGGGGCATTTTTGTCCTAGGTTATGCATTTAAACACATGCTCCTTCCTAAATAGAACCCTAGCCGCACCTTGCAGCCAATTCCCTTTTTAATTTCTGATTTAATTTCCTAATTCTAGAAGCCTTTGACTTAATTTTAATTAACCAAAATAAGCTAGGGTTTTATTTTCTGAAATGATGCAAGATTTACTTGACACTCAAATTAAACCCTCGTTTGACAATTGTAGTAGAATGGATAAGTGAGGGATCGTTCTAGACCGGGGATTAGGAGGGCTTGCTAAAACCTTCTAAATTGACTTAAAAACGTAAAAACAATGTAAAACACTAAACTAGACTCAAAGAATGCAAAACTAAAATTTAAAACATTAAGACAAACCAAAAGACTCAAAACTAATTTTGGACGAATTTAAGATTATGGCTTGATTCAAAATACTTTAAAACATAAACTAAATAGATTCTAAGCACTAAAGAACAAGAAAGTAAAGGGGGGGGGGGAAAGTTTTGATTTGACGAAAATTGAAATAACAAAACAAGTTAATAAACTAAGCAGAATGTAAATATGAATTTGTGATGGAATGAATGGAATGAAGGCTAGCTAAGGGGTTCTTCTTCACACATGTTATACTTGCATACAAGATTGATTCTCAGTTGGTCTTTCGATAAATTATGAAACTCAACACTCCGGATTAATTAGGTCCGCTTAAATTAACCGTCAAGTTTTCCTTAAGTTAATGAATTGGATGGGTTTGCGCAACGCAATTCACAACATTCTCCAAAAGTCCTTTACGTGAACAGCACAATAAAGATACAATCAAAGATCATTAAGCATTATGAAAACTATAAGTGTTGACGAGGCATTCGTTACTATGATGAGCATGAAACTCGTGCCAAGAATTCATTTAACGCGATTGTTTATAAGCAACCTCCACTACTTGTGAATATAAGTTCATAACGATTAGGTGAAATTCACTTATATTCTAGCGTCATATTTATGCATGAAAATTAAGCACGCATTCTTAATAAACATTCATAAATAAGTTATCAATCAAACGGTTAAACAAATTGAATCCAAAACTTATGAAATTCCAACGAAAGTTAATCAATTCATATTGCAAATATAAACATAGTTTCGAATCACCCCCTAGCTAAAGGGGGTTTAGTTCCTCATAACTTTGAAATCAAAGAAACACCTAAACATTCCAACAACTCAAAACTTGAATTGTATGAACGTTTAAGCACTCTTTTCTTCCATTTCTCATACGTACAAAACAAAGAGAATTAAAATGAAACTTTGAAATCAAAGAAACACCTAAACATTCCAACAACTCAAAACTTGAATTGTATGAACGTTTAGGCACTCTTCTCTTCCTCGTTGTTGTAGCACAAGGTTTAAGGATAGGTTGGTTGGGGGGATGGAAGTGTGGAATGGAGTGGAAATGGAGGAAATGGAGAAGGGGGACTCACGGCAACAACAAGGTTGCTGTTTTTGTGTTTGTGTTGTGTATGAAAAATATGAGATGCTTTGGTGAATGGAATGAATGGGTATTTATAGGAGGAGTAGAGATGTGAATGGATGTTTGTTTAAGGTATTTGTGGTGGAAGGGAAAAGGTGTGGCTGGTGGGAATTAGGGATGGTGTTGCGGCTGGATGGGATTATGGGATGGTGGCTGATTAGAATTATGGGAGAATTTGGGAGATGGTGCGGCTGATGATTTAGGGTGAATGATGAATGGAATTTAAAAGTTGCGGCTTAGGATTAGAATATGGAGGAATTAGGGTGTATGATTATGGAATGGTGTGGACGGATTAATGGGAAGGAATGGGAAAAGTGATAAATAAAATATGGGATCAATGGAATATGGTCCGGATTATGGAGGGATTTGAGGGAATAAAATAAAGTGGCTCAATGAATTGGTGGGATTAATTAGGTTATGGTGGCTAAATAAAAAAAATGGCATGAATGGGATATTGCGGATGGAAAGGAATTAGGGTCATAATTAAATGGGGGGCCACGGCTTGTGAGGTAGAATTAGGTTTTGGTTTTTCTGCATGGGCTTTATGGCTTTTGGGAATGGTGAATGAGAGAATGGGAGTTGCACGGCTTAGAAGGAAAAATTAGGTGAATGGCTCAATAGAAAATATGAATGAATGGGATCAAAAAGGGGTGACGGCTGAATGTGAATTAGGGGAGAATAATTAGAATGAATCACGGCTAAAGGGAAAAAAATAAGTGTGAAGGGAATATTAGGGTGAATGGTGGCTACGTGAATAATGTGCGGCTAGGTTGTGTAATTGGGCTAGGGCCTTGGTTTTGTGTCCTAAAATACGGACGTTTAAGTTTAGGAGAGGTTACCAAAACGGGAAACTTAGGGTTAACTTTCCTATATCAAATAGGAAACCTTGTTTGAGTAGGATTCCTCGTTTTGGTAAGAATTCATCGTTGGAGTAGGAATGCGTCGTTTCTTCAAGTCTTCAACTCATTCATTCCTCTTTCGCTCCAAAAGACTCCAATTTGCATCTTCTTGCACACTTTGGCCTTATAATCTGAAAATACACAAAAGTGGCCTTAAACACTAAAATAACTAAGTAAACACAACATAAATGCACGAGAACAAGCTAATTAAGTCGCATGAATATGCTCCTATCATGAAACCCTATATATTCTAAGCCTAGCCGCATCCTAGGGGCTCTCTCTTTTTCATTCATTCTTTCATCATTCAGCCACCATCACCCTAATTCCCTCTCTGCCGCAGCCACCCCTCCATCTTCTTCCTTCAATCCGCAGCCACCATCAACCTTCTACATCCCTGCCGTAGCTTCCCACCATTCCAGCCACCATTCCCAACCTCCCTACACCACTCACACCCCTTGCCGCAACCCTTTACCACTCTAAATCCATTCCCACACCAAAATAACATCCAAAAACCCCCTAAGAACTCTCTGCCGCAGCAAGGAGAAGAAGAGAGAGGAGCTTAAATGTGCAGAAATTCAAGTGGAATCATTGTGCGTTTTAGGTGTAATCAATCTTTTGTTCTCTATGTTTAATTTCAATTTTGTTTCTATTTCTGTGAACATGAGAGGCTAAATCCCTAGTTAGCTAGGGGGTGATTCAAAACCATGTTTATGCTTGCAATATGAATTGATTACCTTTGGTTGGAATTTCATGAGTTGTGGATTCAATTTGTTTAACTGCTTGATTGATAACTTATTTGTGTATGTTTATTGAGAGTGCACGCTTAGTTTTCATGCATGAATATGATGCTAGAATATAAGTGAGTTTCACCTAATAGTTACAATCTTATATTCACAAGTAGTGGAGGTCGCTTATAAACGATCGCGGTAAATGAATTCTTGGCACTAGTTTCATGCTCATCATAGTAACGAATGCCTCGTCAACACTTATAGTTTTCATGTTGCTTAATGATCTTTGATTGTATCTTTATTGTGCTTTTCACGTAAAGGACTTTTGGAGAATGTTTTGAATTGTGTATGCGCTGTCCCATCCAATTCATTAATTTAAGGAGAACTTGAAGGTTAATTTAAGCGAACCTAATTAACCCGGGGTGTTGAGTTTCATGATTCATCGAAAGACCAACTGAAAATCATCTTATATGCAAGTGTGACATGTGTGGAGAAGAACCTTCTAGCTAGCATTCCATCCATATTTTCATCAAATTCGTATTTACATTCTGTTTTTATTACAATCTGTGCACTTTGTTTAATTTCGTCAAAACTAAATCCCCCTTTACTTTAGTGTTCAATTTAGTTAGAAAGTGTCTTAGTTTGTGTTTCTAAGTGTTTTGATTCAATTTATCACCCAAATTCGTCCAAATTAGTGTAAGTGCTCAAAACTGCCCAGATTGTGTTTTTAAGGCAGTTTTGAGTGTTTTGGTGCTGTTTTGAGTCTTTTTGTTTGTTTTAGTGTTTTAAGTGTTTAGTTTTGCATTCTTTGAGTCTAGTTTAGTGTTTTAACCTTCATTTTTCGTTTTTGAGTCAGTTTTCAAGTGATTTAGCAATCCCTCCTAATCCCCGGTTTAGAACGATCCCTACTTATACATATACTACAATTGTCAAAAGAGGGTTTTAATTTGTGTGCTTATATATTTCGCATCAAATTTTTGGTGCTGTTGCTGGGGATTAGCAACTTTGCTAATCCCTTGGATTGTTATTTTCTGTTTATTTTAGTTTGTTTAAGTTTTTGACCTTGTTCTGTTTTTCTTGTTTTAGGTACTAATGTATGACTCGGAGTTCTCAACCGATTCGTGAGCATATCTTGGACTTTGACAGCGATTTTGAGAGGACTTTGAGACGAAAGAGGAAGCAACACGAATCAAATCCACCAAGCCCGAAACCTGACCTTGAAGAACAAGTCCTAGAAGAGGAAGAAGGGGCCACGGCAAGGAATTTTGAAGAACCACAAGGCATGGCCATGGACAACCGGACACTCAAGGAGCTTTCTGCTTCGGGATTGGATAATGCCGCACCTTTGTGTATCCAATATCCCCCACCTGCCCAAGGTAAGACCGAAGAGTTCGAGTTGAAGTCAAGTTTGCTCTACCATATTCCAAAATACCATGGGTTGTCCATGGAGGATCCGAACAAGCATCTGAAAGAATTCAAGGTGGTTTGTTCAAGCATGACTCCCGTCAACGTCGATGGAAGTATTTTGAAGATGAAGGTTTTTCCATTCTCTTTAATGGACAAAGCCAATGATTGGTTGTATGAATTAGCTCCCGGAACCGTCACATCATGGGAGAGTATGAAGAGGGCATTTCTGGAGAAGTTTTTCCCAACTTCTCGAATCATCCTTCTACGTAAAAGGATAAGTGGAATTCAGCAAGAAGAAGGTGAGTCTTTTCCTACATATTATGAACGTTTTAAATCCCTTGTTGCTTCTTGTCCACAACATCAGATGAAGGAGGAGTTACTTCTACAATACTTCTACGAGGGGCTCCTACCAATTGAACGTCAAATGCTCGATGCCTCGGCGGGTGGAGCATTGGTGGACAAGACACCCATGGCTGCCAAGGTCTTGATTGCTAACCGAGCGTTGAACGCTCAACAATACGAAGGAGTAGGCCAAAGAGGACCCCCACGGCAGCAAGTTAATGAGGTAAGTTCGACACCCGACATTGATCCACAATCAGCTCATCTTACTTCCATTGTGTCTCAGATGGCCGAAGGAATGAGGATGCAAGGACCAATTGTATGCGGAGTGTGTTCTATCCAAGGACATGCTTCTGAGACGTGCCCACAACTAATTGAAAATGGTGGATGGGAAAGTGCAAATGCAATTGGATTTCAAGGCCAAAACCAACCAAGGCACGATCCATATTCTATCACATATAATCCAGGTTGGAGAGGCCACCCAAACTTCAAATGGAGGGAGCCCCAACAACCACCACAACAAGGAGGCTTTAGACAACAACCCCCGGGGTTCTTCACTAAGCCATACGCACCCACACATGCTCCACAACAATCTGCCCCAAATGCTTCAGGTACGTCCCTAGACAATGATACACTTCTTAAGTTACTAACTAATTTGTCTCAGGGGCAAAAGAATCAAGCCAAAGCCATGCAAAACTAAGACAAGAGGGTGGATCAATTGGAGAAACAAATTGGGCAGATTGCAGATTTTGTAGGGAAGTTTCGTGACCAAGGCCAACTTCCTAGTTCTACCATTCCAAACCCAAAGGGAGGGTTCGAAAGTGTAAAGGCCATACTCTTGAGAAGTGGAAAAGAAGTTGGGGCAGGTCCTACACCATCACCATCAGGTCCTAACGAGGATGAAAAACTGAGAATTGAAGAGGAGGAAGCAAGCCAACCCACGACAAAAGTGGAAACACCTTTGCCGCAAGCTTCTATTAACCCCAAACTGTCTAATTTGTCAAAAAAGGGTAGGAATGTGTCAAATTCGGTTCCTACTAATGTTTTTCCTTCGAATGTGCCTTTTCCTAGTAGGTTCATGCAAACAAAGAAAGAAGAAGCCGAGAAGGACATCCTTGAGACATTTCGGAAAGTTCAAGTTAACATACCCCTTTTGGATGCAATCAAGCAAGTCCCGAGGTACGCCAAGTTTTTAAAGGAGCTTTGCACCACTAGGAAGAGGATGTCGACCAAAGAGGTGGTAAAGGTAGGTGAAAATGTCTCCGTCATCTTGCAACGCAAACTACCCCCCAAATGCAAAGATCCGGGTAGTTTTACCATTCCTTGTGTCATAGGTAACACTCGTTTTGAATCTGCCATGCTAGACCTAGGTGCCTCTATAAATGTCATGCCATATTCAATTTATGCATCTATAAACCTAGGAGTATTGAAAAATGATGGTGTGATCATACAATTGGCCGATAGATCTAATGCCTATCCAAAGGGAGTGTTGGAAGATGTGTTAGTGCAGGTCAATCATTTAATCTTTCCAGCGGACTTCTATGTGCTTGAGATGGATGAATCTGACCATGCCCCATCGTTACCAATCCTCCTTGGACGACCATTCATGAAGACGGCTCGGACGAAGATTGATGTGTTTAATGGAACTTTGTCCATGGAATTTGATGGGGAAGTTGTTAATTTTAGTCTTTCTGATTCTATTAAGTATCCTAGTGAGGATTATTCATGTTTCTCCATTGATATAATTGACTCTTTGGCGCAGGGATACCTTGAAGATTTGAACGCCGATGCACTTGAAAACGTCATTACAAGAAGCATGGAACTCAAAACCAAGGGAGGGGGACTGTTGCTAGGCCACGGCACACACACTCCATTGCATGCCATGCATCCTAGTGAGGAATGTATTGAGTTGGTTGCTGCCCTTGAGTCATTGCCTAAGCACGAGGGTAAGTTTTCTAACTTTGAGTCAATTCCCATTTCGACTAACAAGTTGCTTCCATCCATAGTTCAGGCACCTACCCTTGATCTCAAACCACTACCTAGCCATTTGAAGTACATTTTCTTGGGGGAAGAGGAGACCTTACCCGCCATTATTTCTTCATCACTCACGGCACAAGAAGAAGAGAAACTAGTGCATGTTTTGAAGGAGTTCAAATCTGCCCTAGGTTGGACCTTGGCCGATATCAAAGGTATTAGTCCCACAACATGTATGCATCACATATTTCTTGAGGAGGGGGCCGAACCAACTAGAGAGGCTCAACGCCGTCTCAACCCTCCGATGATGGAAGTGGTGAAGAAGGAGATAATCAAACTCCTTGATTGTGGAGTGATTTACCCCATCTCCGATAGCCGTTGGGTTTCACCTATCCAATGTGTTCCCAAGAAATCTGGAGTGACGGTTGTGGAGAATGCGGAGAATGAGCTTGTGCCCACCCGAATCCAAACCGGTTGGCGTGTATGCATTGATTATAGGAAGATAAACGCCACCACAAGGAAGGACCACTTCCCATTGCCGTTCCTAGATCAAATGCTTGAGAGGTTAGCGGGTCATTCATCTTATTGTTTTCTTGATGGATATTCTGGTTATAATCAAATTGTTATTACCCCGGATGATCAAGAAAATACCACTTTTACTTATCCCTTTGGAACGTTTGCATATCGACGCATGCTATTCGGTTTGTGCAATGCTCCTGCCACGTTTCAAAGGTGTATGGTTAGCATATTTTCTGATTATGTTGAGAGGATTATTGAGATATTCATGGATGACTTTAGTGTGTTTGGTGATTCCTTTGATCATTATTTAAATAATCTGACCTTAATTTTGAAACGTTGTGTTGAAAAAAAATCTTGTGCTTAATTGGGAAAAATGTCACTTCATGGTTAAGCAAGGTATTGTTCTAGGACATATTATTTCTGAAAAAGGCATTGAAGTGGATAAATCTAAGGTAGATCTTGTTCGTCACTTACCCTCTCCAACTTCGGTTAGAGAGGTTCGTTCGTTTCTTGGTCACGCAGGTTTTTATAGGCGTTTCATAAAGGATTTCTCCAAGATTGCGCAGCCACTATGCCGATCGCTTCAAAAAGAGGTGGTTTTCGAGTTTGATGATGCATGCTCCACGGCATTCAAGCACTTAAAGGAGGCTCTCACCACGGCACCAATCATCACTCCACCAGATTGGTCCATTCCCTTTGAGTTGATGTGTGATGCATCGGATTATGCCCTTGGAGCTGTTTTGGGCCAAAGGAAAAACAAACAGCCACATGTTATTTATTATGCTTCATGCACTTTAAATGATGCTCAATTGAATTATTCTACAACCGAAAAAGAACTTTTGGCGGTTGTATTTGCATTAGATAAGTTTAGATCATATCTAATTGGTACTAAAGTAATTGTTTTCACTGACCATGCAGCTTTGAAGTATCTTCTCACCAAAAAGGAGGCCAAACCAAGGCTCATTCGTTGGATGCTTCTACTTCAAGAATTCGACATTGAAATTAGGAACAAGAAGGGATGTGAAAACGTGGTGGCTGACCACCTAAGTCGAATGGTGCGTGAAGAAGAGGCCCTTCCCATTTCAGAAACGTTTCCGGATAAACAACTTCTGTCCGTTAAGGTAAGTACCCCTTGGTATGCCGATTTAGTCAATTTTTTGGTGTCTAAGCAAGTTCCTAACACCTTAAGCAAGGCCCAATGTGATAAACTAAAAAAGGATGCATGCTTTTATGTTTGGGACGACCCTTATTTGTGGAAAATCTGCCCGGATCAGATTGTGCGTCGTTGTGTTCATGAATCTGAGTTTAATTCCATTTTGAGTTTTTGCCATACATATGCATGTGGTGGACACTTTGGCACACAACGCACAGCGTTTAAGGTTCTTGAAAGTGGTTTTTATTAGCCTACATTGTTTAGAGATGCTAGGGCTTTTTGCTTAACATGTGATCGATGTCAAAAGACAGGAAGTTTAGGCCAAAGAGACCAAATGCCGCAAACCCCAATCCTTGTTGTTGAAATCTTCGATGTTTGGGGTATTGATTTTATGGGTCCTTTCCCTATGTCTTTTGGTTTTACTTACATTTTACTTGCCGTTGATTATGTGTCAAAGTGGGTGGAAGCTAAAGCCACCCGAACTAACGATTCTAGAGTTGTTGCAGATTTTGTAAAATCTAACATTTTCTCTAGATTTGGGATGCCTCGAGTGCTCATAAACGATGGTGGGTCTCATTTTTGCAGCCGCACCATTGCGGCGTTGCTCAAGAAGTACAACGTGATGCATAAGGTTTCCACACCTTATCACCCCCAAACAAGTGGCCAAGCCGAAGTTTCAAATCGAGAAATAAAGCAAATCCTAGAAAAGACCGTTGGGCCGAATAGAAAAGATTGGAGCTTGCGTTTGGAGGATGCACTGTGGGCGTATCGAACGACTTACAAAACGCCCATTGTGATGCTGTCTAAGTAAGCACACAAATTAAAACCCTCTTGTGACAATTGTAGTATATGAATAAGTAGGGATCGTTCTTAACCGGGGATTAGGAGGGATTGCAAAATCACTTGGAAATTGACTCAAAAACGTAAAATAAAGTTTTAAAACACTAAACTAGACTCAAAGAATGCAAAACTAACAATAAAAACACTCAAACAAATCAAAAGACTCAAATAATACAAAACACTTATAAACACAAACTAAGACACTTTCTAACTAAATTGGACACTAAAGTAAAGGGGGATTGAGATTTTGATGAAAATAAATTAAATGCACAAATTGTAATTTAAAGGCAGAATTTAAATATGAATGTGATGAAATATGGAATGAATGCTAGCTAGAAGGTTCTTCTCCACACATGTCACACTTGCATACACTTTGATTTTCAGTTGGTCTTTCGATAAATTATGAAACTCAACGCCCCAAATTAACCGTGAATTGCACTAATTAACCCTCAGTTTTTCCACAAGTTATTAAGTTGGATGATTGCATACGACAACCCAAAACATTCCCTGCAAGTTCCCTACATGAATTGCATAATAGAGATACAAGCAAGAATCATTAAGTTCTATGAAAAACATAAGCATTGACGAAGCATTCGTTACTATGAATTGCATGAAACTTATGCTAAGAATTCATTCAACGCGATCGTTTTCAAGCGACCTTCACTACTTGTGATTATAAGATTGTAACTATTAGGTGAAACTCCCTCATAATCTAGCATCATATTCATGCATGAAAACTAAGCGTGCACTCTCAATTAACATACACAAATAAGTTATCAATCAAATAGATGAACGAATTGAATCCACAACTTATGAAATTCCAACCAAAAGTAATCAATTCATATTGCAAGCATAAACATGGTTTCGAATCACCCCCTAGCTAACTAGGGGGATTTAGCCTCTCATGTTCACAACAAGAAAAATAAAATTGAATTTAAACATAAAGAACAAAGGATGGATTACACCTAGAACGCCCAACGAATCCACTTCAATTTCTGCACGTCTAAGTCCTCTTTCCTCTTCTCCTTGCTGCGACAGTTTGGTTATGGGTGGTGTAGGAAGGTGTAAGATGGTGTGGAATGGTCTTGGTGGCTGCGTGAAGATGGGGGAAGGCTGGAATTGGTGTCTGGAAGTCACGGCAATAATGGGAGGAAAGGTATAAAGTGGCTGCGTGATGGATGAATGGATTAGGTTATGGTGTTGGCTGAATGGGAAAAGGCACGGCTGGAAGGTGTAGAATTATGGAATGCACGGGTTTTTGGGTTTAATGGGATGGTGGCGGCTGATTGTAAAAATATATGGAAGCCATGTTTTGGGATTAAAATTAGGTTAAATGATGAATGCGGCTAAAAGCCAAAAAGTGGGATAATATGTTGCGGCTGTTTTCTTTTTGGTTTATTAGGTCATTGATAGAATAGAAAATATGAATGAATCAATTAGGGTGAATGTTGATTATTCATGGGGAAGGCACGGATTAGAGGGGAAGAATTAGGGTGAAAATTAGGTGCGGCTAGGTTGTAAAAATGTGTAGGGTTTCAGAAAACTAACCCTAGCTTATTTAAAATTAAATCAAAGGCTTATGAAAATAGGAAATTAAAACATAAATATAAAGGTGCGGCTAGGAAGGGAAATAGGGCTAAGGCCTTGGTTTTGTGTCCTAAAATGCATACGAGGCCTATAAAGTGGCTAGAAAATATGGACGTTTAGAATTAGGAAAGGTTACCAAAACGGGAAACTTAGGGTCAACTTTCCTAAAATAGGAAGCCTTGCTTGAGTAGGATTCTTCGTTTTGGTAAGAATTCATCGTTGGCGTAGGAATTCGTCGTTTCTTCAAGTCTTCAACTCATTCATTCCTCTTTCGCTCCAAAAGACTCCAATTTGCATCTTCTTGCACACTTTGGCCTTATAATCTGAAAATACACAAAAGTGGCCTTAAACACTGAAATAGATAAGTAAACACAACATAAATGCACGAGAACAAGCTAATTAAGTCGCATGAATATGCGCCTATCAAATTCCCCCACACTTAACTTTTGCTAGTCCTCGAGCAAAACAAAACAACTAAAGGAAACAAGACGAAACAAAACAAACAAAACATAACCTAAACCTTCCAACGTTTGCCTCAGGGATTTCCAATGAAACATGATATGTCAAAGATCATTACTCACATAGCTTTTAGTCCTCCTTCCCCTCGAGCACATACTTAATCATAGTCACCATTCACTAGTTCGCATTTAATCAATTAAAACACATTTTGAATGTAGTAACATGCCTTAGAGAATTCCCTCAATTCCTCACTAGTTATGCTCTCTATTTTCACTCAGATTTTCTGACTACACACCCTACACTAGTTATATGTGAGAAGATTGATGTAAACATGAAAAACTAGTACTCACATACGTTATACAAAGAAAGCAATTTCTGGAGTAATTAAACGTGTTTAGATATGATCTCATGAATGGAATGCTACTACTTAGATGCGAGAACCAGTGACACCATATGCTCATACCAAATTCAAACTCCACAATTGAAATGCACAACACTCAAGATAGAAGTCAAGGGTTGTAACGGGGCTTGGGGTGTTGGCTAACAAGGAAAGGTAGGGATAAACAAAAGTTCTTTAAGCAATAGTAAGTAAAGTACTGAAATTAAGACCTAGAATTCCCTTAGAATGCAGAAATCAACTTTTAGACAAACAGGGGAGATTTAAACAACTCTTAGGGCCTAATTCATTGTTTTGGGCCCTTACTTCAACAACCAATACTTTGGAACTCTTTTTCACTTCTTTTTTTCATTCTTTTTTTTTCTTTTCTTTTTTTTTTTTTTTTTTTTTTTTTTTTTAGCCATTCCTATGGCACATAAACTCACATCAATAATCTTTCCCCCACACTTATTTCCTGCAACACATTAATCAAAAGGAATTCATTGCTTACTATGCTTCAAGAACAAGGGTACGGATGGTCCTAATCTAGGCTAGGTTAGGGTAATGTGGGTTAACAAAGAAAGTAGGCTACACAAGGCTCAACGTGGTTAAATCCTACAAAACAAATGAAAAGGGAAATATGGCAATTTGGCTATGGTGTTCACTACACAACTTCATCTTGAATATGTGTTATGCAAATCAATAACATGCTTTGAATGAAATGGGCATGAGTTCTAGCATTTGGAACTAAGTGATGAAACGCCTTCTAAGTAGTAACCAAGCAAAGAATAATGAGATCATGCAACGAGTTTAGAAAACATTAATGCATAGATTTTAACTCTCCAAATAACGTTTAGGCTCAAGTCTCACCAGGATGTAGCGTTTGTTTAAGTTCCTTCCTTCAAACATGTTACAAAAACTAATTTTTTCCTTTGTGATTACATGTGAATTCGTGAACTATAACTACAACCAAGCATAAACCAGAGAGTATATCAAACGTCCAACCATGTTTGTAACTTTCTTTAACCATCATGCAATTAAAAACGAAATCCTCATCATTGCGTTGGAAGGTGACCTACGACACAAACAAACACACAAAAACAACTCTTTTTGGGTTTTTCAAAACAATTTTTCAAATTTTTATGGTATTTTCGGATTTTTAAGTCAACACACTCTAAAACACTCTAAAGTAGCTTAAAAACACTTAAAAACAGAAAAGAACAAGTTTAAACATGCTAGGTGGTAATACCCTACGAATTTCATGCACAAATATCTCAAAACAGAATGTTACCCCCCACACTTAAACTAAACATTGTCCTCAATGTTTTAGACAAAATTAAAAACATTACACAAAGCATAAAGTACGCAACAAAGGAAAGGGTTTAGGGACGCAAATCTGAGTGTGGAGCGATTCCCCAGTTCTTCCTTTGTTGATTGCATGGGTTGCCTCCCACGAAGCGCTTGCTTTTACGTCTTCCAGCCGGACGAAACCTTCTTTTACTCTTCACTCTGGCTCACGGAATGGAGGGTTATGTCCTCCACGGTATACTCCCTGAAATTTCTCGTAGTATGGCTCAATGAATGGGAGGGGATAATGATCCTTCCTGATGTTGGTGCTTGGATTCCGACACTCCATGTAACTGCTCCCACCACCTTTATATCGATTGGGCTCCTGCATCAACGAAGGTAACAACCTATTAGTGGAAATAGGAATTGAGATTGGAATTGAAGACTTACAAAAATAGTGTGGTGAGGGCTCAAAAGTGGCAGCCCTATCAACAATGTTTCTATTTGAAGTTTCGGCCATATTTGGTGGCTGTAGGGCAATCACTCCAAGTTCTTCTCCAACGGTAGTTCTCAATACATCCTTCGTGGTAAGTGTGGATCCTTTCGGCCCTTTGTCTTTATACCCATCTACGACAAAACAAGAATGGCTATCATTAGGAGTCTTAACAGAATCATAAACATTGAATTTAATTATGTCACCACCAAACTCCATTGTTAGTGCTCCCTTGGCCACATCAATCTTCGTTTGAGCCGTTTTCATGAACGGACGGCCTAGCAAGAGTGGCAATGATGGAGCATCGCTCGAATCCTCCATTTCTAAGACATAAAAATCTGCAGGAAAGATGAGATGATTGACCTGCACTAAAACATCCTCAAGGACTCCCTTGGGATAAACATTAGAACGATCTGCCAACTGAATTATAACACCATCTTGTTTTAACTCACCAAGGTTCATAGATGCATAAATGGAGTAAGGCATGACATTAATAGAAGCACCTAAATCTAACATGCATTGTTTAAATCTCGTGTTTCCAATTGTGCATGGTATAGTAAAGCTCCCTGGATCCTTACACTTTGGTGGCAACTTTCGTTGCAAAACCGCCGATACATTTTCACTCACTTTCACAACTTCTTTGTTTGCAATTCTTTTCCTAGTTGTGCATAACTCTTTTAGAAACTTTGCATACCTGGGCACTTGCTTAATGGCATCAAGTAAAGGAATGTTTACTTGGACTTTCCGAAACGTCTCCAGAATGTCTTTTTCCTGCTCCTCCTTCTTTGTTTGCATAAATCTGCTAGGAAAAGGAACATCGGGTGGAACAAAGTTAGAATTAATCAATTTTGAACCCAAATTACCTTTGGTGGTCGAATGGGATGAGTTGGGTGCATTAATGTCCCTAGGTAGTTGCGGCAAGGGTGTTTGTACCCTTGCCGTGGGCTTGCTTGCATCTTCCTCTTCATGTTGCAGCTTTTCATCCTCTTCTTCGCTTGATTTTGGTGGTTGTGGGGTGGTTCCAACTTCCTTACCACTTCTCAAAGTAATTGCATTGGCGGTCTCAAAGCCTCCCTTTGGATTTGGAATGGTTGAGCTAGGGAGCTTGCCTTGGTCTCGGAATTGCCCTACAAACTCCGCAATCTGGCCAATTTGTTTTTCCAATTGATCCACCCTCTTTCCTTGATTCTGCATCGCTTTGGCTTGATTTTCTTGCCCCTGAGACAAATTCGTTAGTAACTTCAGAAGTGTATCATTATCTAATGTGTTACCTGAACTTGTTTGGGCAGGTTGTGGAGGTGCTTGTGTGGGGACGAATGGCTTGGTGAAGAAGCCCGGAGGTTGTTGCCTAAAGCCCCCTTGTTGTGGTGATTGTTGGGGCTCCCTCCATTTGAAGTTCGGGTGGTCTCGCCAACCTGGATTATAAGTGTTTGAGTACGGATCGTTCCTTGGTTGGTTCTGGCCCTGAAATCCAATGGCGTTGGCACTTTCCCATCCACCATTTTCTATGAGTTGCGGGCACTTCTCAGAAGCATGTCCTTGGACCGAACACACCCCGCATACAACCGGTCCTTGCATCCTCATGCCTTCGGCCATCTGAGACACAATGGACGTAAGATTAGCTAACTGGGAATGAATATCGGGGGTGGAACTTACCTCATGCACTTGCTGCCGTGGGGGTCCTCTTTGGCCTACTCCCTCATATTGTTGAGCGTTCAACGCTCGGTTCGCGATCAAGACCTTGGCCGCCATGGGTGTCTTGTCCACCAATGCTCCACCCGCCGATGCGTCGAGCATTTGTCGTTCGATTGGTAGGAGCCCCTCATAGAAGTATTGCAGAAGCAACTCCTCCTTCATATGATGCTGTGGACATGAAGCAACAAGAGATTTAAAACGTTCATAGTACGTAGGAAATGACTCACCTTCATTTTGTTGAATGCCACTTATCCTTTTACGCAAAAGGATGATTCGAGAAGTTGGGAAGAACTTCTCCAGAAAAGCCCTCTTCATGCTCTCCCACGATGTGACGGTTCCGGGAGCTAAGTCGTACAACCAATCCTTGGCTTTGTCCATTAAAGAGAATGGAAAAGCCTTCATCTTCAGTATACTTCCGTCAACGTTGACGGGAGTCATGCTTGAGCACACCACCTCAAATTCCTT
Source organism: Pyrus x bretschneideri (assembly GCF_019419815.1). Taxonomy (NCBI): domain Eukaryota; kingdom Viridiplantae; phylum Streptophyta; class Magnoliopsida; order Rosales; family Rosaceae; genus Pyrus; species Pyrus x bretschneideri. The sequence goes on from NW_025999507.1 coordinate 366,988, forward strand.
TAGGTGCTTGTTCGGATCCTCCATGGACAACCCATGGTACTTCGGAATATGATGGAGCAAGCTTGACTTCAACTCAAACTCCTCAGTCTTCCCTTCGACCGGTGGGGGATATTGGATGCACAAGGGTGCTGCATTAGCCAATCCCGAAGCGGAAAGCTCCTTAAGTGTCCGGTTGTCTACGGCCATGTCTTGTGGCTCCTCAAAGATCCCTGCCGTGGCCTCTTCTTCCTCTTCTAGGCCTTGTTCGTCAAGCTCAGGTTCCGGGCTTGGCGGATTTGATTCGTGATGCTTCTTCCTTCGTCTCAAAGTCCTCTCAAAGTCACTGTCAAAGTCCGAGATACGCTCACGAATCGGTTGAGAGCTTCGAGTCATGCACTAGTACCTAACACAAGGAAAACAAAACAAAATCAGAAACTTCAACAAAATAAATAAATAAACAGAAAGTAAACAATCCAAGGGATTAGCAAAGTTGCTAATCCCCGGCAACGGCGCCAAAAATTTGATGCTGTCTAAGTAAGCACACAAATTAAAACCCTCTTGTGACAATTGTAGTATATGAATAAGTAGGGATCGTTCTTAACCGGGGATTAGGAGGGATTGCAAAATCACTTGGAAACTGACTCAAAAACGTAAAATAAAGTTTTAAAACACTAAACTAGACTCAAAGAATGCAAAACTAACAATAAAAACACTCAAACAAATCAAAAGACTCAAATAATACAAAACACTTATAAACACAAACTAAGACACTTTCTAACTAAATTGGACACTAAAGTAAAGGGGGATTGAGATTTTGATGAAAATAAATTAAATGCACAAATTGTAATTTAAAGGCAGAATTTAAATATGAATGTGATGAAATATGGAATGAATGCTAGCTAGAAGGTTCTTCTCCACACATGTCACACTTGCATACACTTTGATTTTCAGTTGGTCTTTCGATAAATTATGAAACTCAACGCCCCAAATTAACCGTGAATTGCACTAATTAACCCTCAGTTTTTCCACAAGTTATTAAGTTGGATGATTGCATACGACAACCCAAAACATTCCCTGCAAGTTCCCTACATGAATTGCATAATAGAGATACAAGCAAGAATCATTAAGTTCTATGAAAAACATAAGCATTGACGAAGCATTCGTTACTATGAATTGCATGAAACTTATGCTAAGAATTCATTCAACGCGATCGTTTTCAAGCGACCTTCACTACTTGTGATTATAAGATTGTAACTATTAGGTGAAACTCCCTCATAATCTAGCATCATATTCATGCATGAAAACTAAGCGTGCACTCTCAATTAACATACACAAATAAGTTATCAATCAAATAGATGAACGAATTGAATCCACAACTTATGAAATTCCAACCAAAAGTAATCAATTCATATTGCAAGCATAAACATGGTTTCGAATCACCCCCTAGCTAACTAGGGGGATTTAGCCTCTCATGTTCACAACAAGAAAAATAAAATTGAATTTAAACATAAAGAACAAAGGATGGATTACACCTAGAACGCCCAACGAATCCACTTGAATTTCTGCGCGTCTAAGTCCTCTTTCCTCTTCTCCTTGCTGCGACAGTTTGGTTATGGGTGGTGTAGGAAGGTGTAAGATGGTGTGGAATGGTCTTGGTGGCTGCGTGAAGATGGGGGAAGGCTGGAATTGGTGTCTGGAAGTCACGGCAATAATGGGAGGAAAGGTATAAAGTGGCTGCGTGATGGATGAATGGATTAGGTTATGGTGTTGGCTGAATGGGAAAAGGCACGGCTGGAAGGTGTAGAATTATGGAATGCACGGGTTTTTGGGTTTAATGGGATGGTGGCGGCTGATTGTAAAAATATATGGAAGCCATGTTTTGGGATTAAAATTAGGTTAAATGATGAATGCGGCTAAAAGCCAAAAAGTGGGATAATATGTTGCGGCTGTTTTCTTTTTGGTTTATTAGGTCATTGATAGAATAGAAAATATGAATGAATCAATTAGGGTGAATGTTGATTATTCATGGGGAAGGCACGGATTAGAGGGGAAGAATTAGGGTGAAAATTAGGTGCGGCTAGGTTGTAAAAATGTGTAGGGTTTCAGAAAACTAACCCTAGCTTATTTAAAATTAAATCAAAGGCTTATGAAAATAGGAAATTAAAACATAAATATAAAGGTGCGGCTAGGAAGGGAAATAGGGCTAAGGCCTTGGTTTTGTGTCCTAAAATGCATACGAGGCCTATAAAGTGGCTAGAAAATATGGACGTTTAGAATTAGGAAAGGTTACCAAAACGGGAAACTTAGGGTCAACTTTCCTAAAATAGGAAGCCTTGCTTGAGTAGGATTCTTCGTTTTGGTAAGAATTCATCGTTGGCGTAGGAATTCGTCGTTTCTTCAAGTCTTCAACTCATTCATTCCTCTTTCGCTCCAAAAGACTCCAATTTGCATCTTCTTGCACACTTTGGCCTTATAATCTGAAAATACACAAAAGTGGCCTTAAACACTGAAATAGATAAGTAAACACAACATAAATGCACGAGAACAAGCTAATTAAGTCGCATGAATATGCGCCTATCACATTGATATGTCCCCATTTCGGCTAGTCTATGGCAAGCCATGCCATCTACCCATGGAGCTTGAACACAAGGCACATTGGGCGGTCAAGACCTTTAATATAGATGTGGACACGGCTAGAAACCATAGGAAGCTACAATTGAGCGAGCTTGAAGAGATTAGGCATGAGGCGTATGGGAATGCCCGGATTTACAAAGAGAAGACCAAGGCCGTCCATGACAAGATGATTAGAGGCAAAACCTTCTCAATCGGGCAGAAAGTGTTGTTATTCAATTCCCGTCTTGGGTTATTCCCCGGTAAGTTACGTTCTAAGTGGGTTGGTCCATTTGTTATCACTAATGTTTTTGTGCATGGTGCAGTCCAAATACAAAGTTTGAAAACTGGACAAGAATTCAAGGTGAATGGCCATAGGTTGAAACCCTACTACAAGAACTTTGTTGAGCATGTTGTGGAGGAGCTTCCATTGCATGCCGTGGGCTCCAATGGGGAATGAGCATACCATCGTCCGGCTGCAAGATGTTAAAGCAAGCGCTTCGTGGGAGGCAACCCATGCAATCACCAAGGAGAGGATGGCATTTACACTCCATAACCAAATTTGCGTCCCTAACCTCTTCTCTTTGTTATTTACATTCTGCCATGCTTAGTGTGTTTAGTTGCTGTTTGTGTGTTTGCTTTTGTTTGGTGTGATTTTAGGCTTGAAACATTGAGGACAATGTTTGATTTAAGTGTGGGGGGGGGGGGGGGGGTAACTAAGTGTGTTGATGCAAATTCGTGGGATTTTATCACCCATAACTTCCAATGTTGTTCCTTGCTGTTTTTAAGTGTTTTTAAGCTATTTTAGAGTGTTTTAGTGTGTGTTGACTTAAAAATCCGAAAAAACCCATAAAAATTTGAAAAATTGTTTTGAAAAACCCAAAAAGAGTTGTTTTTGTGTGTTTGTTTCTGTCGTAGGTCACCTTCCAACACAATGATGAGGATTTGGTTTTTAATTGCATGATGGTTAAAGAAAGATACAAACGTGGATGGACGTTTGATATACTCTTTGGTTTATGCTTGGTTGTAGTTATAGTTTACGAATTCACATGTAATCACAAAGAAAAATTAGTTTTTGTAGCGTGCTTGAAGGAATGAACTCAAACTAACGCTACATCCCTGTGAGACTTGAGCCTCAACGTTTATTTGGAGAGTAATAATCTGTGCATCATTGTTTTCTAAAGTCGTTGCATGATCTCATTATTCTTTGCTTGGTTACTACTTAGAAGGCGTTCATCACTTAGTTCCAAATGCTAGAACTCATGCCCATTTCATTCAAAGCATGTTATTGATTTGCGTAACACATATTCAAGATGAAGTTGTGTAGTGACCACCATCAAAGCCAAATAGCCGTGTGCCCTTAACTCATTTTGTGTTTAAGTTTAACCCCATTGAGCCGTGTTAGCCCATGTTCTTTCTTAACCCATATTATCCTCACCTAGCCTAGATTAGGACCACCCATACCCTTGTTCTTGAAGCATAGTAAGCATGACTGAAAAATGAATTCCTTTTGATTAAGGTGTTGCAGAAACTAAGTGTGGGGGAAGGATTATTGATGTGAGTTGATGTGCCATAGGCATGGCAAGAAAAAAAAAGAAAAAAGAAAAGGAGTTGAAAATAAGTGAGAATGAACTCACAAGTGTTGGTTGTTGAAGAAAGGGTCTAAAAAGTTGAATATGGCCCTAAGTTTTGTGTGACTTCCCCTTGGGTGTTCAAAGTTGATTTTTGCGTTCTAAAGGGAATTCTAAGTGTCTAATTCATTACTTTGCTCGCTATTGCTTAAAGAACTTTTGTTTATCCCTATCTTTCCTTGTTAGCCAATACCCCAAGCCCCATTACAACCCTTGACTTCTATCTTGAGTGTTGTGCATTTCAATTTGTGGAGTTTGAATTTGGTATGAGCATATGGTGTCACTGGTTCTCGCATCTAAGTAGTAGCATTCCATTCATGAGATCATATCTAAACATGTTTAATTACTCCAGAAATTGCTTTCTTTGTTATAACGTATGTGAGTACTAGTCTTTCATGTTTACATCAATCTCCTCACATATATATCTAGTGTAGGGTGTGTAGTCAGAAAATCTGAGTGAAAATTGAGTGCATAACTAGTGAGGAATTGAGGGAGTTCTCTAAGGCATGTTACTACATTCAAAATGTTGTTTTAATTGATTAAATGCGAACTAGTAAATGGTGACTATGATTAAGTATGTGCTCGAGGGGAAGGAAGACTAAAAGCTATGTGAGTAATGATCTTTGACATGTCATGTTTCATTGGAAATCCCTGAGGCAAACGTTGGAAGGTTTAGGTTATGTTTTGTTTGTTTTCTTTCATCTTGTTTTCTTTAGTTGTTTTGTTTTGCTCGAGGACTAGCAAAAGCTAAGTGTGGGGGAATTTGATAGGAGCATATTTAGGCGACTTAATTGGCTTGTTCTCGTGCATTTATGTTGTGTTTCCTTAGTTATTTTAGTGTTTAAAGTCACTTTTGTGTGTTTTCAGGTTATAAAGCCAAAGTGTGCAAGAAGATGCAAATTGGAGTCTTTTGGAGCAAAAGAGGAATGAATGGGATGAAGACTTGAAGAAATATGAATTCCTAATCGAAGATAGAGTCCTACTCACATGAGGATTCCTAGAACAACAAGGATTCCTACTTGAAGTAGGAAAGTTAACCCTAGGTTTCCCATTTTGGTAACCTTTCCTAATCTTAAACGTCCGTATTTTCTAGCCACTTTGAAGGCCTTGTATGCACTTTAGGACACAAAACAAAGGCCCTAGCCCACTTTCACACCTTTGCCGTGGGTTTTCCCTTCTCCCCTTCCCTTGCCGTGCAAAGGGGGGCATTTTTATCCTAGGTTATGCATTTAAACACATGCTCCTTCCTAAATAAAACCCTAGCCGCACCTTGCAGCCAATTCCCTTTTTAATTTCTGAGTTAATTTCCTAATTCTAGAAGCCTTTGACTTAATTTTAATTAACCAAAATAAGCTAGGGTTTTATTTTCTGAAACCCTATATATTCTAAGCCTAGCCGCACCCTAGGGGCTCTCTCTTTTTCATTCATTCTTTCATCATTCAGCCACCATCACCCTAATTCCCTCTCTGCCACAGCCACCCCTCCATCTTCTTCCCTCAATCCGCAACCACCATCAACCTTCTACATCCCTGCCGTAGCTTCCCACCATTCCAGCCACCATTCCCAACCTCCCTACACCACTCACACCCCTTACCGCAACCCTTTACCACTCTAAATCCATTCCCACACCAAAATAACATCCAAAAACCCCCTAAGAACTCTCTGCTGCAGCAAGGAGAAGAAGAGAGAGGAGCTTAAATGTGCAGAAATTCAAGTGGAATCATTGGGCGTTTTAGGTGTAATCAATCTTTTGTTCTCTATGTTTAATTTCAATTTTGTTTCTCTTTCTGTAAACATGAGAGGCTAAATCCCTAGTTAGCTAGGGGGTGATTCAAAACCATGTTTATGCTTGCAATATGAATTGATTACCTTTGGTTGGAATTTCATGAGTTGTGGATTCAATTTGTTTAACTGCTTGATTGATAACTTATTTGTGTATGTTTATTGAGAGTGCACGCTTAGTTTTCATGCATGAATATGATGCTAGAATATAAGTGAGTTTCACCTAATAGTTAGAATCTTATATTCACAAGTAGTGGAGGTCGCTTATAAACGATCGCGTTAAATGAATTCTTGGCACTAGTTTCATGCTCATCATAGTAACGAATGCCTCGTCAACACTTATAGTTTTCATGTTGCTTAATGATCTTTGATTGTATCTTTATTGTACTTTTCACGTAAAGGACTTTTGGAGAATGTTTTGAATTGTGTATGCGCTGTCCCATCCAATTCATTAACTTAAGGAGAACTTGAAGGTTAATTTAAGCGAACCTAATTAACCCGGGGTGTTGAGTTTCATGATTCATCGAAAGACCAACTGAAAATCATCTTATATGCAAGTGTGACATGTGTGGAGAAGAACCTTCTAGCTAGCATTCCATCCATATTTTCATCAAATTCGTATTTACATTCTGTTTTTATTACAATCTGTGCACTTTGTTTAATTTCGTCAAAACTAAATCCCCCTTTACTTTAGTGTTCAATTTAGTTAGAAAGTGTCTTAGTTTGTGTTTCTAAGTGTTTTGATTCAATTTATCACCCAAATTCATCCAAATTAGTGTAAGTGCTCAAAACTGCCCAGATTGTGTTTTTAAGGCAGTTTTGAGTGTTTTGGTGCTGTTTTGAGTCTTTTTGTTTGTTTTAGTGTTTTAAGTGTTTAGTTTTGCATTCTTTGAGTCTAGTTTAGTGTTTTAACCTTCATTTTACGTTTTTGAGTCAGTTTTCAAGTGATTTAGCAATCCCTCCTAATCCCCGGTTTAGAACGATCCCTACTTATACATATACTACAATTGTCAAAAGAGGGTTTTAATTTGTGTGCTTATATATTTCGCATCAAATAGATGCGTTCACACAAAACGGTGTGTGTGGTTGCACTGTCTACCAGACAACTAACTTTCCTACTAGTCATATCTAGAAATAAAAATTACTTTGAATCGGTCAAATGCATAAAAGTTTTGACAACAAATATCCATTCAAAATAATTTAAGTATTTAAGGATGGTAATTAAAAAAAAAAAACTTAATATCCAAAAACAAATCTCCAACAAATCATCCAACCATAAAGGAAAAATTTTCAAACTTAAACCAAAAACAAGGAGGGGTCAGCCACAAGGTTGAATTCGGCCCCCAGGGTTCGAAAATCAACAAAAAATAGTTCATGTCTGAGATTCTAATCTTCCAAAGGGGTAATAGCCTCTTGAAAATCACAAACCTTTATTTTGGTACTCTCCGGTTCATCCACTTTCACAAAGTTTGATTCATCCTTCTTACGATGAGAATGATATTCAGCTACAACCTTAGGAGGAGCACGACAAACACGGGACCAATGGTCCTTTGAACCACAACGGTAGTACATATCCGCATCCATGGTGTCAGGTGTTTTGCCTTTATTCTTGAAGTTTGAGGCATTAGGAGCAAGGTTATAACTTTTTTGGGCTTGGTTTCCTCCCTTAGATGGGCCTTGGCTCTGTTAACCTTGACAAGGTGGCTTCTGGCCACCCCTACCACACTTATGTTGGCGTTTTGGGTGTTGGTTTGTGTTGCTTCAGGTACAACAGTCGCCCTAGTAGGTCGAGCTTGATGATTCTTCCTCAACAACTAATTCTGCTTTTCAACGAGAAGTAAAACAGAGATCAAATCCAAAAACTTAGTGAACTTCTGAGCCCTATATTGTCGCTGCAAGACAATATTGGTAACAAACAAGGTCAAGTAGGCATTCTCTAGAAGATCCACTTTGGTGAAGTTCACGTTATAGAACTCGAGAAGTAATTAGATTCGACAAACTTCAGAATTATATTCATTCACAGACTTAAAGTCTTGGAAGCATAAATGCTGCTAGTCGTGTCTTGCTTTAGGCAATAAGATGTCCTTTTGGTGATCAAAGCGATTAGCCAAAGTGATCAAAGTGTTCGTGGATCTTCCTTAGCAAGATACTCGGTTTGCAGTGCATCATGAATATGTCTTCGAATGAAGACCAAGGCAGTGGCTTTCTCAGCTACGCCAACCAGGTTATCCGTCTCATTTTCAATGACGGGACGCAATTATTTGTGGTGGGGTGGAGCTTCACATATTGGACCCACTTGAGGTAGTTTCTTCCAGAGACCTCTAAAGCGGCGAAGTCAAGCTTTTTCAAATTTGACATGTCCTTATCACAAAATAAATGGACAAGATTATGGTTAGTGTAATGGAGAAAAAATCAATCCATTCACATAGAAGTAGAACATTCAGGTTCTAATAGACATTTATTGGTTTAAAGTTTCATGAAAAAAACTTTGTGTTTTCATGGGTGATGTTTTTATGGAAAACTTGAGGTTTTCAAACAAGGCATGTTTCTAGAAATTTAGGGTTTCGAAAGAATTATGAACTTCAGGTTTATATGTTCCTGTAGACAAACACAAATATATACACAGAAATATGCAACAAGAAAATATGCAAATAAATCTTCAGGGTCTATCATCATAATTGAATTAATTATTTGGACTTCGGGCAAAAATTAATGTGTGGGTGAAAAATTATAAAACTTAAAAGTGCCTAAATAGGCAATTAAGCTCGGGGCCCGAAACAGTGGACCACGGATGGATTGAGTAATTATGGCTATGCAGCCCAGCGTAAAATAGGCTAAGGTAGGCATGGGTGGGTTGTAGGCCCAATAAACCAGAGGCCCATATGGGCGTGGATTGAGTGCGACATGGTGCGGTGCATCAATACTACAACGACAAATTGGGATCCTATTCATGTGTGTACACTGATGCACCAACCAGAGGCTAGGATCCATTGTGTTGAGGTACAGGTGCACCGACGCACCTAATGCAGGCTGGGATCTAGTGCCAAGCAATGGTGACACCATAGCCCTACGGGCTAGTGTCACGTTAGGCCGAGCCAACGCAATGGAACACTGCAAGTGACCCTAAAAGAGAAAAAAAAAAATTTAGGCCGAGAAGAAACCAAGGCCCAACTAGGCTTTGGTTTTAGCCAAAGAACACCCCAGCTTCGTTGGGTGCGGTCAACAGGGAAGAAGGTCGGCGTCGCTGCTTCAGGCAGCTGTGTTCTGGTCAAATAACTCGGAGCGAGTCATCGAACCTTGATGGTGTGATGGAGAAATGGAAATCTCCACATCCATCAACGAAAGAAGCTCGGATTCGAATTGGGGTTTTCGAAATCCATGGAGATTCAAACGAATCTCAGCCAAATTCATAGTCGGCAACGGCTGTAGGTTTTCAGGGATGGTAGCCATGGTGGCTGCAGGCCATACGTGTGACATCGTGAAGGGCATTGAAGTTTTTGGGCTGGGTTCCAAAGGCTTGGAGCTTGGAGCTCCGGCGAGGGCTCGGGTTTAGGTTTGAAGAACCCTAGAGCTTTTTTTTTTTTTTTTTTTTTTTTTTTTTTTTTTCAATTTCCAAATTAATTCAATGCATGTTTATTAAATAATTTAATGCATGAGCATATATTTGTTGCAATTCATGGCAATATCAATTCACATAATTCAACAATTATGGATATAATGCATACACAATTATGTAGAATCCAAAATTCACATAATTCATGGCAATATCAATTCACATAATTCAACAATTATGGATATAATTTATTCTACATGTACTAAAATCGAAAAGCAAATCAAAATTCCTAACATTGGTTAGCTGTATGAACGATGATACCCAGTTAGTCAAGGATAACGCACATTATTTGATATGTGCAAATTAAGGTTCATTAACCATTTCTTGACAATGATAGAACTACCACAACTAAGAAGCTTTGGCAACTTGAAGTTGTTTGATCAGTCTTCATAAAGTTCATCCCCTCAAGAATATGAGGCAATAATAAAGCGCCCTTGCGAAGCATCAATTATGTCAGAGAGTACTGTTGGGTTTTTCTCCTTTAATAATCAAGCTCGAAGTAGGAAGAGATAAGAGGGGAAAGTCCACAAATTATTGTTAAATTATTCTTTCAAGGGAGACCATAAATCAGTAATCCATATTATACCAGCTTAACAAGCCAGATGTCATTTGATAGCTACTACACCTGCTCCTGCTTTATGTGTGTACCAAACTTGCATTTGTTTAGATGAAATATAGAGAGAGATGTGAGTGAAGTTCGATAGGACAAAGGGGGTAAATAAATAAAACTATGAATACTAAACGATGCATTCTGTCAAAGAAAAAAAATTAAGTTAAATAAAAGTATACAATTAATAACAGCCAATTGTTTTTCTCCTTTTGCTAACATGTATAATATATTAGCATTTAGTAACTTTCCTTGAGCGACAATGATTAAAAGATGGACGGTGTTCATGGCAAAGGTGGATGGCCCCTCGCATAGCTCCCCAAGGGTGAAGGGCACTTGGTGTATGATAGTCGGGCTCTTGTTGCTTGGTGTGCTACAAGAGGTTTTTACAGTTAGTTTGAAAGGTGCCTTTGTAGGGCCTTAGGTGTAGGCCTTGAGGCTCGCAATCAAAACTAACAAGGTGCTAAGCGTGGCAATGTTATCTCAGTATAACATATGTTGAAATAAAGGTGATTTGAGTAGGTTACTTACGCCCCAAGTTACTCAAACTTCTTGTTATTAATGGATTGTCACAGATGGGTTAAGTCTGCATTAAATTCTTTTTCCTGCCTTGCAAACAAGGACTTTTAGTTCATAATCTTGTATGTTCAAAATAAAGGGAGTCCAGAGCCCTTTAAACCATTTCTTCCTTTCCAGTTTATTTTAATGAGACCAAGTTCATTAACTTAACCAGATTCAAATGCAAATGGACCTTCTTAAGTGGAAAACATATGGAAATAGCTTGAACATATACTAAAAGGTACATTAAGCGGCATATCTACTAATTTAAGGTGTAAGTAAAAAGACTTGGGCATGATTTCACCTTGTCGGGCAAGGTCGAACCTCTTGCAGCCACTTCTCTTTGAGTTTACAGGGGTTGTATGCTAAAAGTGATGGATGGTAAATAGGTTTTACAAGAGGGAATCGATACTACAACACTAGGGAGAGTAGCAAAGCTTTTACACTAGACAAAAAATAGCTTTTCTAAGGAAACTATTGTTTTAAGAGGACTGAATCTAGGTTGATTTCAGCTTTGTGGATGCAAATCTGGCTTGAGAGCAAAGTTTGTATGTTGTTTGTTTGATTGGTTGAGTGTCCTTGTCTTTGTTGTCTCTTCTTCCTTTTATATGCGATTTGGCCCGATTGTCTGGGCTTTGTTCTTGGCCGAGGGCTCTCAGGAGTAGTGACTAGTGAGTCATCTTGTATTTACACTTTTATGCCATCAAAAAGTCCTTCAGTTAAGCCCAATATTCAAATATTAACCCAAACAAACGGTATGATTGTTGAGGTTCTATCACAAAACCCATTAGAAATGGGAAGTTGCCCTCCTTAGAAATCATTCCAAAGTTTATTAATCCTTTGGCGTTGAACTTTTAGTATTGGTAAACCAAGCTGCAATCAAAGCGGAGCTATTAAGTATTGGTTTCACGTACCCTTGTTGTGAAAAGATACTCACAACTGACAAGTGACTACACATGACGCCATTATACTGGCTAAAATATGTCATCTGTAGGATGCGCAAGCAAATAGCATTCTCAAGAAATATTAATTAGGAGATAATATCTTGAGATACTGGTGAGAATATCCCTAATTGATTATGACAAAGATTCCTTACTTGATATGGTTATCTTCAATTTCCAGGATGCTGAGCTGTGTGTGGGAGTATGTCTTCCCATTTAATAGGGGCAATCTCGTATTTCTTGAGAAAAAGTCCTTGTGTTGCGTCCAGGATTTTTGGGATTATTTTTTGTTCCACAAATCCCCCACACTTGCTGGGCTATGGTGCAGGTGTAGAAATCTCAAGCTACTTAGGTGAGGAGAGAGTTGATTCCCAATTTGATGTGGTTCTTCCACTTTGACTCGGAAATAAATTATTCTAGGAAACATAACCTATTGCCACCAAAACCTATTTAAGTCTACCATAAGTAGAGTGTTATTACTAATTAGAGATGCAATCACAAAAAATAACTTTTTAATTCATTATCTTTAATAACAATAGGACTGTTCTATAAAAAAAAATTACAATGATTCCTGACCGCATGATGTATGATGAACGGATATGATTGGAGAATCCTCAGGATCCTCCTGGTTAATTAAAGACTTAGAACTACTGAGAATTGTATTATTTTGTTGAAAGAAAAAACAGTGAGAAATATTAGTTAAAGACTAAGACCAGTGACTACAGTCCCATAATCCTACAAAATAAATAAAAAGCACCTTATTTACGAAACCATTAGTGTGAAAATATAATGTGAATAGAGAAAGATGCTTTGGGCTTATCCGTATTATACGAAATGCATAAATAGCAATGCAATTTTAATAGCAGTTAAGTACTGGTAAACCAAGCTGCAATCAAAGCGGAGTTGACAAATATTGGTTTCACATACCCTTGTTGTGGACATATTCTCACAATTGACAAGTGACAGATTGAGCGCTTGAATGTGTCTTCGTGTACTGATTCAGCAGTTGAATGTGTGTTTGTGTACATATCGCACGATCAATCCATGACTTCCACGTCTAGAAAAATCAAAAGAGTTCATTTTCCAGCCACATTGTTTCTTTCGGTTACGTGCAGGAGTTGTCTGCACATTAGTTAAAACCCCCTGCAAAGAGATCAACTATTAAATCAATATGACGTCAGACCAATGACTTCAGCTAATTAAACAACTCACTTGTTGAAAACATCGCAAATAAATATATGCCTCATAAAATATAAATAAGTAATCTGAATCATACAACTGCGTACCCCTATGTAAAACATGAATCCATAGTGTCCTATACATGAAATCTTTAAATAAAAAATAATTAATTTTTGAAACAATGGATTCGGGTACATGTGAAAACTCAATTTCTACTTGAATTAATAAGATGTGATATGAGGTATCATAAGATAGCAAAAGCTTACCGAATTTTGGAGAGATAAAGGTATTTATAGGTGGTGGCCGGTCATGAGGTTAGGGTTTGACCCTACTCATGACGCCATTATACTAGCCAAAATATGTTATCTATAGGATGCGCAAGCAAATAGTATTCCCAAGAAATTTATTAGGAGATAATATGTTATCTATAGCCTTTGATTTTTCAATGCCAAGAGCAGGGGGCTTTCAGCAGTTGTAGTTCGTTGCTTGAACCTCTAGGGATGCTGAGCTATGAGTGGGAGTATGTGCTCCCATTTAATGAGGGCAATATCGTATTTGTGGAGACAAAAGTCAATGTGTTGCGTCCACGATTTTTGGGATTATTTTTGGTTCCACAAATCTCCCAAACTTGCTGGGCTGCGCATTGAAAATGGAGTAGGTGTAGAAATCTTAAGCTGCTTAGGTAAGGAAAGAGTTATTTCCAAATTTGATGTGATTCTTCCAGTTTGACTCGGAAATAAATTATTCTAGGAAACGAAACCAATTGCCACCAAAACCTATTTAAGTCTACCATAAGTAGAGGGTTATTTCTAATTATAGATGCAACCACAAAAAATAATTTTTTTAATTAGTTATCTTTAATAACAATAGGACTCTTCTCTAATAATTAAAGACTTAGAACAACTGAGAATTGTATTATTTTGTTGAAAAAAAAAAAACAGTGAGAAATAATAGTTAAAGACTAAGAACAGTGACTACACACCCATAATCCAAAAAAAAATAAAAAAAAATAAAAAAAATAAATCACCATATTTACGAAACCATTAGTGTGAACACATAATATGAATAGAGAAAGATGGTCTAGGCTTATCCGTATTATACCAAATGCATAAACAGGAATGCAATTTTAAAAGCAGTTAAGCACTGGTAAACCAAGCTACAATCAAAGCGGAACTGATAAGTATTGGTTTCACATACCCTTGTTGTGGAAAGATCCTCACAATCAACAAGTGATAGATTGAGCGCTTCAATGTATCTTCGTGTATTGATTAAGTGGTTGAATGTGTCTTCATGTACATAGGGCACGATCAATCCATGACTTCCACGTCTACAAAAATCAAAAGTGTTCATTTTCCATCCACATTGTTTCTTTCGATTACCTGCAGGAATTGTCCCCACATTAGTTAAAGCCCTGAAATGTGATAAGCTATTAAATCAATAGGGCTCCTGATCAAAGTGGACCGCCACTGAAGATCGTTGCCACCGCTGACACACTAAACGAAAACACGACCGATGAAAATTGCACTTTGTTCGAGTCTGAGAACGTCGGACCAAATACCCCCACACAAGTGGTCTTCCGATTTCGCCATGTGCAGAGCAAGCTGTATATAAGGGCAACCTATGTGCAAGGTTTAGACGGTGTCCTATGTGCATTGAATGCCAACACTGACGGCAATGGAGTAGAGGATCTCCTTACAGCCGTTGGGCGTCGTTGATCAAATTACCACGTGATGTTTGTGGGTAACGTCTCTGGAAACCCTCACGAGACTTCATTCGTCCCATACAGGTCTCCTATGGATTTAAAAGGCTTGTTGCATGTGCTTAAATGTAATCGAGTTCCCTACGAAAGTGGCATTACTTTCATCACAAGTTTTTCGTGTTTTTTTTTCCTCTGTTTTTTAAAGTATTTTAGTTTCACTAAATCACGTGTATTAAACAAATAAACATAGTTCGCATGAGCTGTGGTTATGTCCTCTGTGCAGCAGTGTGTTCAATAAAAGTTACGTTTCTTGCAATATCCGATGGGGTGTAGGGTGATATCGTGCATCAACTTAGGTGTTTAATCTATTTTCATGCATCTTAAACCAAACAATATGACAGGCCTAAGAAAACTTCGTGAATATGAAAATATAAAATTTCCGTAAATGTGTCCATAGTTTCCGTAAAGTTGCCCATATCTTTTTCTTTCCAAATCAAACAAAGTGGTCATACATCATTAATAACTAACTCGATCAAGAACCTTTCGAAGGCAATTTTAAGTTCAGATAATTTTCTAATAGCATCTCTAATAGGAGACACAAGAGCATTTACATTGGAGAGATGCTAATTTGAGATACGAAAATCACATTTACATCCCAATTTACAATTCTAGAACTGTTGTGGCTTATTTTAATCTGACAGGGGAGAGAGGGGGCATGGCAGAGAGAGTAGAGAGATATGTGTTTGTAGGGTTGTGTAGAGGATGTGTTATAGTAATAAGGGAGGGAAGAATCCTTCTCCTCAAAGGAAAACAGGTCTTATTGCGGATGAATAATTAGCATCAAATCTACTCTATGATTTACACAATCACACTTAAATACAATGTTTGTAACACTCCCCCTAGAGTTGAGGAAGTCGACTCGTCAGCACTGATTATGGGAACACGTTAGTTTCAAAGTAAAGTAGGAACTTGCATATGGAACTAAGTTTCACAAAAAAACCAATGGCTATGGTAAAACCTAAGTAGGGATAAAACCCATAGTCTTAGGAAAAATGCATGAGTAATGCAAAGTCAAATGAAACATCTACTATACATCATCAGGGATATGATCAACCCAAGGTGGGTGCCTCGTCGAAACCTCATTAGGTAGCACAACCCCAATGGGAAAAATGCTCCTATTCTTTGGAAAAAGACTACATTAAGCTTTAGCAAATATACTTCAGGATAGTCCCCTAAGTTCGACATAATTCCAAAGAGAACTAACAATGTTACAATTGAGAAAGTTTACGCATAACTATTCCTTGAACAAGCTTCTAAAACGCCGCCTTCCGTAGTGATTTGGTGAAGAGGTCGGCCAAATTGTCTTCTAAATGGATGTGTGTGACTTCAATCTTCGGATGATCACGTTGTTGATTTGAGAATAAGAACTTTGGTGCAATGTGCTTGGTGTTGTCTCCTTTGATGTAACCGTTCTTGAGATGTTCGATACATCATGCGTTATCTTTATAGATCATCATCGGGATGTCAACGACATGGTAAAGATCGCAGGAACTTCGAATATGGCCCACAACTGCTCTCAGCCAAAAGCATTCCCGAGTAGCTTGTTGTAAGGTGAGAGATTCAGCATGGTTAGACAAAGTGGCAACTAAGGTCTATTTAGTTGACCTCTAAGGTACTGCGGTGTCTCTAACATTAAAGACATGACCTATTTTAGAGAAAGCCTTGTGTGGATCAGATAAGTATCATGCGTCGGCATAGCGAAGAAGGTGAGAATCAACTCGAGATAATGGGGTGCGGCATCACTTGAGGAACCGTAGGGATAGAACAGGCCCAGATCCATAGTACCCTTAAGGTAACGGAAGATGTCTTTAACACCAGTCCAGTGTCTACATGTTGGTGCATTACTGTATCTTGCCAAAAGAGTAACAGCGAAGGAGATGTCGGGTCTAGTTCATTGAGCTAAGTACAATAAAGCGCCTATCGCACTTAGATAAGGAACTTCGGTCTCCAAAATCTCTCCATTATCCTCCTTAAAATGGAAGGTTGTTTTACATCTAGCAATTGTACGACCATAGGAGTACTCGAAGGCTTCACTTTATCCTCATTCAAGCGGCATAACACCTTCTGGGTGTAGTTCGATTGATATAATAAGATTTCATCCAAACGGTGCTCTCTCTCGAGACCGAGAAAGTATCAAGTCTTTCTCAAATTTTTCATCTCAAATTCCAACTTCAGGTCCGTGGCAATTCTCTCGAGCTCTTCAAGAGTTCTGATGAGGTTCATGTTGTCAACATAAACTGCAACAATCGCAAGACCGGAATGTGACTTCTTAATTAATACGCAAGGGCATAGTTTGTTGTTCACATATCCCTGACTAGTCAAATACTCACTCAGATGGCTATACCACATTGTTATGGATTGCTTCAAACCGTAAAGTGAACGCCTCAGCCGAATTGAGAGCATGTTATGGGGTTTGGAAATATTTGAACTAGTTAATGTAAGTCATTCGGGAACTTTCATATAAATTTTCGTATCATGATCCCCATAGAGATACGCAGTTACTACATGCATCAGCTGCATACTCAGCTTTTCTGAAACTACCAAACTGATAAGGTAGTGAAAAGATATCACATCGATAATGGGTGAATAAGTTTTGTCATAGTCAATCCGGGGGCGTTGTGAAAAGCCTTGTGCTCCAAGATGAGCTTTGAAATACACAATTTTGTTCTTCTCATTACACTTCTGAATGAAAACCCACTTGTATCCAACGGGCTTCACATGTGGAGAAGTAGGAGCTACGAGTCTAAACACCTTATATTTCACAAGCGAATCAAGTTCGAATTGGATTGCTTCTTTCTAGTTTAACCAATCAGTTTTACGTTGACAATCATCAATGGAACGGAGTTCAATGTCATCCCTCAGCATGATCTCATTAGCTACCACATATGCTAATGCATCGTCGATGGTCATCTCATTTATATACCAAACATCATCCAAGCTAGCATAATGGACCGAAATCTCTCATTCCTGGGAGGCGGATTCGTTTCTTCAAGGATGCTTCTGTAATCCAGAATTTCTTCATGAGTTGGATAGAATGAGTAGGCAACAGTTAAATTCACGGTAGGCTCAAAAGCCTATGATGTGGGTTTCCTCTTCTGGGGGTGTGAATCTATAGAACCAAGTGGTCTACCATGCTTTTGTGTAGGGGAAGAGGATTGGCTTGCTGCTAATGTATGTTGATCGGCCAAAATGGCGTCCCTAGCCTCCAGTAGGGAAGTCCGTAGTACATTTGGTACATCCATCTTTGCAAGCATATTTGCTACTGGAATATGTGATCTTGTCACTCGCGCTAGATCTGTGAAAGCATCTGGCATGCTCTGAAGATCTAACATGCGCTGCACTTCAGTTTCAAATAGAGCAGTGTGGGTATCTAAATGAGACAAAGTGGGAGTCGTCCATGATAATTTATGTTGTTCTTCAGAAGCGGTGACTTTCTTATCTCCTCTTAACAACAGGAAGACTGTCTTATAGAAGTGACAATCTATGAAACCAGCAATAAAAAGATCGCCTATCAAAGGTTTTAAGCAATGAATAATTGAAGGCGAATCATATTCGACATAGATTCCCATCATTCGCTGAGGCCCTATTTTTTTTGTACATAAAGACTTTGAAATCAGCACATAGACCACACAACAAAAAACGTGTAGATGCGATATGTCGGGTTAGTATTCGTTAACCAACTGAATGATGCTATAATGTTGGGTTGCAACAGGCCTCAGGCAAACCAATATGACTGCGTGCAACATTGCATGACACCAAGCAGCGATCGGGAGCTTGGTACGTATGACCAATGATCGAGCAATCATTTGTAAGTGCTTAATGAATACCTCTGCCAGGCCGTTTTGGGTGTGAACATGGGGTACTGAATGTTCAACTTCAACCCCAATCGATATGCAATAATCATCAAAAGTTTTAGATGTGAATTCTTCAATATTATCCAATTGAATAAATTTGATTGGATAATCAGGGTGGTGAGCCCTTGAGCCTGAGCTAACAGTCTGAAGAATGCAACGTTCTATGTGGACAACAAACACACGTGTGACCAGCATGTGGAAGCGTCAACCAATACCATAAAATATCTAAATGATCTGCATAGAAAGTGAATTGGTCCACAAATGTCCCCTTAATTCTTTCGTAGAAAAATAGGAGGATTCAAATGAATATTGTCATAAGAACGCTTAATGATAAGCTTTTCCACGAAGCAGGTTTGACATGAGATTCCTTAAATCGAACCTAAACTTCGAGTTAGTGGATGCCCATACAATCTTGTCCCAAATGATCGTGTTCAAGTGTAATTTCGTGAGCGGTCCTTGAGGTATAGCCAACCACATAATGGCTCTTTATAGGGTGTATGCTTGTAGTGTACAGACCACTCGAGATATGCTCCATCTTCTCTAGAATATGCTTCTGGTCATATTCGTAAGAAGTGATGCACATAAATCCAACTCCATTTTCTACATAGGTTTCAGCGTGGTAATTATTGTCTCTAATGTCCTTGAAATTCAAGAACGTTCTTCTTGAATGTGGAGAACAAAGTGCCTCTTCAATGGTCAAGATTGTACCATTGGACAAAATTATACGTGCTTTACCATATCCTTCGATCAGGTTGGATGGGCCCAAAAGGGTTGTAAGAGGTGCATTCTTAGGTACGAAGTTAGTGAAATAGATGCCTTCACGCAAAACAATGTGCGTGGTTGCACTGTCTACCAGACAACTAACTTTCCCACTAGTCATACCTAGAAATAAAAATTACTTTGAATCGGTCAAATGCATAAAAGTTGTGACAACAAATATCCATTCAAAATAATTTAAGTATTTAAGGATGGTAATTAAAAAAATAAACTTAATAACCAAAAACAAATCTCCAACAACCATAAAGGAAAAATTTTCAAACTTAAACCAAAAACAAGAGGGGGTTAGCCACAAGGTTGAATTCGACCCCCAGGGTTCGAAAATCAACAAAAATAGTTCATGTCTAAGATTCTAATCTTCCATAGGGGTAATAGCCTCTTGAAAATCACAAACCTTTATTTTCGTACTCTCCAGTTCATCCACTTGCACAAAGTTTGATTCATCATTCTTTCGACAAGAATGATATTCAGCTACAACCTTCAGAGGAGCACGACAAACATGGGACCAATGGTCATTTGAACCACAGCAGTAATACATATCCGCATCCATGGTGTCATGTGCTTTGCCCTTATTCTTGAAGTTCAAGGCCTTAGGAGCTAGGTTTAAACTTTTTTGGGCTCGGTTTCCTCCTTTAGATGGGCCTTGGCTCTGTTAACCTTGACAGGATGGCTTCTGGCCACCCCTACCACACTTATGTTGGCATTTTGGGCATTGGTTTGTGTTGCTTCAGGCACAACAGCTGCCCTAGTAGGTCGAGCTTGATGATTCTTCCTCAACAATTGATTATGCTTTTCATCGAGAAGTAAAATAGAGATCAAATCCGAAAATTTAGTGAACTTTTGAGCCCTATATTGTTGCTACAAGACAATATTGGTAGCAAACAAGGTCAAATAGGCATTCTCTAGAAGATCCTTTTTGGTGAAGTTCTCGTTATAAAACTCGAGAAGTAATTGGATTCGACAAACTTCATAATTATGTTCATTCACAAACTTAAAGTCTTGGAAGCACAAATGCTCTAGTCGTGTCCTGCTTTAGGCAAGAAGATGTCCTTTTGGTGATCAAAGCGATTAGCCAAAGTGATCCAAAGTGTTCATGGATCTTCCTTAGAAAGATACTCGGTTTGCAGTGCATCATGAATATGTCTTTGGATGAAGACCAAGGCAGTGGCTTTCTTAGCTACGCCAACCAAGTTATCCGTCTCATCTTCAATGACGGGACCCAAAT